>NC_142053.1:27455096-27761703 GCF_982192425.1 Myodes glareolus | reverse complement strand
AGTTTTCTATCCCAAACAGCTGCCATATCTTCCTCCCAGTGGAAGGAAGCCAGCATAGGTTCCAGGAAGCAGCGAGGCAGGTAGAAGCGTGTGCGAGCAAATGAAAGACTCCTGGCTTCTGTTCCAAAAACAGCGAGAGGCACCGGACTGCTTGTCAGCTAGGATGTGCAGTGTGGCCGTGCTGGTTGGTAACAGCCAGTGCCCACACACACGAAGTTTCGTGCCTAAAATGGTAGCAAAACACCTTCCCTCGTCCGGTGAGAGTGAGGGAAGCCACAGGGGACCTATGGAATATTAAAAGTCAGAGCAGCCTTACCTTGACCTAGTCATTTGGCCATTCCACCTAGAATGCAGTGGTTAGAACCAGACAGAGAGGGTGTGATGGATTGGCAAATTTTTCTTAAGCTTTGGGGACAAGATTAGAGTTATAGCTAACTTATCATGCAATGATTATATAGATGTAGCGAGCATCATGCCTCCGTGTATCCATGCAATGTTCCTACGTGGGTGGGTATACCTATTACATTAGTTACCGTGATGGTCAGAATATAACCAGGATATGTAGGTGTCGGTTTCTTGGATACCTTCCACCTTTTGAGATGGGGTCTGTCTCTTGTTGGCTTTGAATGTTTCCAAGAAGGGTATTCAGGGTAACCAGTGAGCTCTAGGGATCTGGCTCTAGCACTTGATCTCAGCATTCCTGGAGTTACAAGCACATACCACCATGCCTGGCTTTCTACGTGGGTCCTGGGGTTCCAAACTCAGGTTGGTGTGTTGCAAAGCAAGGGCTTTAGTGACAGAGCCATTGCCCTAGTGCCTTTAGACATTATTTTCTATGGATTATACATGTTAACTTATTGAGCCTTAAGGGGTCTAGGTAAAATGAAGATTTCCATTTTCCAGGTGAGGAAAGGATTGAAGAATGTGCTCAATGGAGAGTTGGGAATTCTGACACAGCCTGGCTTCAATCAGTGCACATACTAGCTATGTTTCCCAGAAGAATGCCAGAACTCTCAGAGGCCAGCCAAATCCCCTAGTGGAGGCCGTGGTGGGGATGGGAAGTCGGGGGATCTGTAAGTGCGCTCCACACCAGACAAACTGTGCCATATGGAATCACAGGGTTTAATGAAACCCACCCAGGGGCTACTGTAGTGGGTGACAGTTCTAATTAGAAATGAGAAGAATCACAAGATGGTTCAACCTACTGGGAGAGGTGGATTTTTTTACCTCCCAAATACTGTGTTTCCAGGGCTAAAACTCTATAGAGAATCTCCCTCCCTCCCTCCCTTCCTCCATCCCTCCTTCTCTCTCTCTCTCTCTCTCTCTCTCTCTCTCTCTCTCTCTCTCTCTCTCACACACACACACACACACACACACACACACACACGGCACATCCTGTGTAATGGTGATTGAATTTAATAACAAGACCTCACATAGCAATTAAAACAAAGCCAAAATATTTCCATTTCCCATTTAAAGTTCTGTCTAAGGTTTATTCAGCTCAAACAAGCTAATTTTAAAAAACAAAAACAAGCTAGTTCTTTCCCAGTGCTTAGAGCTCTGTCCCATCTGCCATGAAGTCTTTGCTTTCGCTCTAGATTGGCTCTGCCTTGTCAAGTGCTTACCATGCCACTGATTTACGATTTCATCAGACCACAACGCATTATCTGTTGTATGCAAATATCTCCTATCTCCTTGAACTACAACCTCTCGGAGGGCTAGGCTGCCTGTCCACATAATTTTGCTCATTGCAAACGCCTCCAGAGAGACCAGTTCCTATAAATTAGCCTTCTTCTCTTGAGACTACTCCAGTGTCTCTTCTGTGCCAGGTGTTGGGTGGAGATGAAACTTTCAGGCACAAATTTCATGCTGGTAAAAAAGTAGAAGATGGGCTTGTTCTGGGTTTCCCTGGAAGGTTACAGTGTTGAAGCAGGACGTCACAGGAAGACGTATAGAATAGTCGAAAACATGGAAGCAGATACCCTGGTGTCATATTTGATTAAATATAACTGGATTCTATTTCCTGATCATTTGTGTGTAAATTTCTATGTGACCTATGGGGGATCCTATGAATAGTTGAAATAGATTAGGAAACAGAAGCAAACCATTTGGGAGGAAACTTCCTAAACTGCATTTAATGAGACCTACTAACCCCCCACAATTAATACCAAACTAGAAAGTAAATGATTCACACCTTACTCCAAAAGATGAGGCATAAAATGTCTGCTCTCACTATTGTCATTTAAATTGTACAGAAAGTTCTAGCAAGGTGCTGGATAAGAATATAAAACAGAAGGCATCAAGAAGATAAAGGAGGAAGGAAAATGATAGGATATTAAGTGGAGAAAATCCAAAAGTATCCATAGTATCCTATTAAAGGTCATTAAAAAAACACCAAGGTTTCAGCTGAATATAGCACATAACTCAGTAAGATATAAGCTCGATGCACAAACATCAAGCCTGAGGAGATGGCTCAATCGGTAAAGTGCTCGTTGTGAATGCACAAAGATTGGATATCCAGTGCCAATATTTAAAAAACTCAGACATGGTGGAACACGCCTATAATCCCAGCACTGGGGAGGCAGAGACAGCAGAATATCTTGGGACATGCTGGTCAGCCCAAGCCAGTCTAGCAGAATTAACCAACTCTAGCTTTGATGAGACCTCATCTCTGGAGGGAACTGGAGAGATGACTCAATGGTTAAGAGCACTGACTGCTCTTGCAGAGAGGTCCTGGGTTCAATTCTAGCAACCACCTGGTGACTCACAACCATCTATAATGGAGTGTGATGCCCTCTTCTGGTGTGCAGGTATATGTGCAGACAGAACATTCATACCTATATATTAAAATAAAAAATAAAATAAAATAAAAAAATAGGGTGGATAAGCAATTGAGGCCACCATTAACCTCTGGTCTTCACGCACATACCACACATACAAAAGAATCAATTGTTACTATAAAGTCACAATGAACAATCTAAAAGTGAAATTAAGAAAAAAATTTCCTTTTCAACAGCATCAAAAATTAAAAACAATTAAGGAATGAAATAAAATAAAAATATAAATGCAAGACTTTGACTTCAAAATTACATAAGAATTAAGAGGACATTAATGGCTCTTGCAGGGGACCTGAGTTCGATTCTCACTGCTGACAAGGTGGCTCACAATCATCTTTAACTTCAGATCCTGGGAATCTAATGCTACCTTCTAAAGCTTCAGGGCACTGGGAAGCACATGGCACATAGACATACATGTGGGCAAAACACTCTTACATATAAAATAAATACATATAAACTTAAAAAATGATAGAACATTGTTGAAAGATATTAAAAAGAAGATAAATACATGGAAAAACATCTTAAATATTAAGTCTTCATGTACCCTTAATATTTTAAGATTGCAATATTCACATAAAACTCACAGCAATTGCTACACAAATTCCAGCTGCCTTTTTTCTTTTTATAGAAATCAATAAATTTATCCTAACATTCATACAGCAGGACCAGAATAAATAATCTTTGAAACCTTGAAAATGAACAATGTGGAGAGCTCATATTTCCCATTTTTGAAACTTGCAACAAAGAGAAAGAAATTAAGATACACACATACACACACACACACACAGAGAGAGAGAGAGAGAAAGAGAGAGAGAGAGACAGAGAGAGACACACACAGAGAGGGACTATCTTTGAAAAGATAAACACCAAGTTTGTTTCATACTGACTCATCCTGAAATTCTGTCTTGCAGTGTAAATCAAGATATGGGCCACACCCGAGTGGAGCATTCTGTAGCTGTCAGTATTCAGCTGTCTCCCCAACTACCACTGACAGGCTGAGACAGGAAGATTGCTTCAACACAAGCATTTAGGGCCAGCTCAAGTGGACTAGCAACAGGAGATGTACATTCAAATAATATATATGAGGTGGAACGTCCTACCAGAACACATATTAAAGACAAAACCAAACAGCTTTGCAGCACAACAATGAAACGACAAACAACCTAATTTTATCCGACTAATGAGGTAAATCGACATCTTTCCAGAGAGAATGGAAAACTGGTCAATATGTACGGGAGAGAATCCTCAGCTTTGTCAGCCACCAGGGGAATTCAAATACAAGCCACAATTAGATACTCCACTCCTACTGGGATGACAATAATCAAAGCGACAGATAATAGTGCTGGGGAAGTTAGGAGAACTTGGAACTCGTGTACTGCCAATGGGAATGCAAAGTGCTGTGGCTGCCTCTGTGGGAAAGTTTGAACAGTCTTTCAAAGGTTAGAGTTACATTGTGAACCAGTCATGGTCATTCCATATCTATGCCCAGGAGAACTGAAAATATGTCTATTCAAGCACACATCAACTCAAGTTCATATTAACAGTTGTTCATATTACATTCATTCTGTAATGTAAATAGCCCAAATGTCCAAGGATGGCTAAAAGACAGTGTACGTCTATGAAAGAATATTATTGAGACATGAAAAAGAATGGATTAATGACTGATAATATGCTATATGGATAAGCTATCGACATATTGTGCCATGTGAAATAAGCCAGGCATAAAAAGACACAGGCTTACAAGAGGCAGATGTGCAGAGGAGGGGAGATTAATGGTTGCTTGGTGCTGAGGGCTGAATGGCGGGGACGGGGGAGTGATTGCTAATTCATGTGGGTCCCTTGTGGGTGAGAGAATGTCCTATGAGATGATGCTTGTACAACCCTGTGAATGTACTCAGACAGCAAGTGAATTGTGCACTTCAAACAAATGAATATATACGGTATGCGAATTGTATCTTAATAAAGAGAAAAACTCAGACGGGGAAGCAGAGCATGTCAGAGACGTTTTCAAATGACATACACAGAGGCAAAGCCTTTGAAGAATTTAGCCTCGATTTCCATTAAGATTTGGATAAACAGACATACCTCTTCCTTAGAGTGACCTTTTCTTGTTAGGAACTCAAAAAACCCACTAGATAAACAAAGTGGACTCTTGCTGGCCAGCTCCCAGGGCAGGAGTGTAGCCTGTGCACGGACTTATTCCCCCCATCTGTTGTTCTGTTCAGTTCCCTTCCTTTGTCTGTCCATAGCTGAAGCACTACGCTGTTAGACCAAGATGGTCTCAGTTAATGCTCAGTGGCTCTTCATGTTCAAGAGACCGAAGCCAGGGCACACACAGATACACACACAGACACAGACACATTGGGACGGAGAGAGATGGGGAGGGGAAGGGAGTGAGAGATATTAAATTGATCACTCTGGTCATTCATCTCAGGTAAACCAGTATTTATACTAACGAGTCCGAGGTCTTATTATGATGACTTGTGTAGTTTATCAACTAGTGCCTCATCTTCAGTTCTATGATATGTTGGTCACTGTTCAAAGGCCATTCCTAACACTGCTTTCTATCTCATATTTTTTTTAAAGAAAAGATGTTTATGCTACTTGTAGAGGGAGCCAAAGCATATAAATAATGTAACGATAACAATTCCATATATGGGCATGATGCCATTTGTGATGTACTACTACAAAATCTTGCATGAAACGGGCTACTTTATCTATGCTCTTTTCCCAGCTAAGGAAGTTCTTTATACCCCTGGTTATCCCGAATTACTGAAGAGATCTGAGAGTCCTTCGTAGACAGAAATGTAGCTCCAAATTTGCCATTGTTCAATCCATGTTTCTACGCTGACCCAAACTATGCTCACGCAACCACCAAGTTCTCTCACAGTGTTAGCTAATCTTTCGACTGGAGAAGTCACCACTAACGCCACCCCCAGGGAACTTCAACAGCTCTGAAGCCCCATAGGATCTAAAGACTACAGATTCCCAAGCATGTTTTATTTAGCTTCGTGGACATCCCCAGAAATCCCTCCCGCTGTTTGAGCTAGAGAGAGCTAGTTGTAGAACTCCCTCAGATGAAATGGCAAGCAGGAAGCCGGTGTTTCCAGGGCATCATTTCCCAACTTTTCCTTTTAAAGTATGGTTTGGGCTTTTTTTTTTCATCCTGGCCTTACCTACTAGCAGGCAGTGATTCAAATTCTCTCCCCAATTATCCATGTCCTGTGGGTTTTAAAAAATGTTTTCTTCCTCATGGATTTATATGATAATGACTTCAAGTTCTTATCAAGAACAATGCTAAATTCCAAGCATTATTTCCTTCACTTCAAGTTACAAATAAGTTCTACCTTTTATTGGATTCCATTATACAATTGTACATAGTCTCGTGATTATGAAGCAGTAATTAAGCACATTGAATGAATGGGTTTGAGTTCTACTTTTCAGCATATAGATTTTACCTAAAAAAGTACAAACCAAGCACAGTGGTGCAATTTTCCAGGCACTTCCAAGTTGCTTAAATATTTACAAATATGTAAGCACCCTGTATGAAAGCATGACGATTTTGGTGTCAGGAGGAAACACTCCATACATGTGAAATGTCTACATTTTAACATTTGCACAGCTCCGAATATTCCTGAGAAAAGTCAGTCTCCTTGTCATTTCTCTGCAAATCTCTTCATACTTCAGCATATCTTGGGGAACCATAACCTCTGTCACTCGATGTACCACTAATTGCACAAAAGACATGCAATGTGTTGTTCATCCAGGGAGATTGCATTGTGTCTTCTTGTAATATCTGAGGGAAAAACAAACCAAGAAAGCCGCACAATTATCATCAGCTGAAGCAGCTACTGCCTAAAAAAGCCTGTGTGTATGAAATTACAGGCATGCTTTAATTTATCACTGACACTGGGCTATTTAAAATGACGGGAAGCAGAAAGAGCAAAGAATAACATTACCAGCTTCAGTCTTCACAGCTGAGTTACAAAGGCAGCATATCAAAAAAGCAGAAAAGATCTGGTTACTCATTAGGAAAAACAAAAGGTCAGGAAATGCAAAATTCAATTAAACCAGACAGGGTTCGACCTTTGAATTCCATTTTAATATGTCATCACAAAAGCTTCAAGCATGGACTCCCCTTGGGCAAGGGTTTATGGATCACCTATCCACTTTCTAACAGCCATTTTCCGAATCACCCAGGGACTTTTCAAACAGTCCTTCCTGCAGACTTGAGATAATACTGAATCAAGATAAAAATCAAAGTGCCTATTTGAAAGAATTATGATGACATGAGATAACTGATATAAAAATGAACTAAATATAAAATACAAAGGTTATATTTTCTATGTATATAAAATATACATCCATGTTGGCATACATATTTTAAAAGTTAGTCTGCTAATGTGATCAAAAGCCAAAGCAACAAAGGTTTTATGCTTAAACGAATTAGAGGAAAGAAATAGAACACATATTACATTGCCTCTCTTTGAGTCCTAACTCAGGTCTTAAGTTTTTGTTTGGCTCAGTTTGTTTTTTTTTTAGTATTGGATTTTCGAGACTGGGAAGATGTTCAGTGGTTAACAGCACTCCTGTTCTTTCAAAGGACCTGAGTTTGGCTCCTAGTGCTCTGATTGGGAGGCTCACACTGCCTCTAACTCCAGCTCCAGAGGATCCCATACCCTCCCTTTTCTTGCCATCACACACACACACACACACACACACACACACACACACACACACACAGCGTGAACACATGCACACATACACAAGTGAAAAGAAAAATCTAAAAAATGGGTGTGTGCTGGTTAGTTAGTTTGTTTGTTTGTTTTGTAAATTGAACACAGACTAGAGTCATTTGTGAAGAGAGAATCTCAACTGAGAAATGTCCTCACTAGACTGGCCTGGAGGTAACCCTGTAGGGGGGTGTTTTTGTGATTAATGATTGATGTGGGGGTCGGGCCCATTGGGCAAGCGGGCCTAGTTTGTATTAAGAAAGTAGCTGGGTGGTGGTGCACATCTTTAATCCCAGCACCTAGGAGGCAGAGGCAGGTGGATCTTTGTGTGAGTTTGAGGCCAGCCTGGTTTACAGAGCTAGTTCCAGGACAGGCTCCAAAGCAACACAGAGAAATCCTGTCCCGAAAAACAAGAACAAAACAAACAAAAGAAGTAGGCTGAGTAAGCCGTGGGGAGCCTGCCATTAAGAAGCGCTTGACCATGGTTTCTCTCCTGACTTCCCTCACCGACAGACTGGGATAGGGACCTGCAAGTCAAATAAACCCTTTCGTTCCCATGTTGCTTTAGGTCAGAATGTTTTTATCACAGCAACAGAAAACAAACTAGGCCATCAGGTTTTTAAGTTGGCTTTGAGGCTTTAGTATTAAGACCTGGTGTACAATGACAGTTCCCTGTGTCCTATCATTTGTGTCGTCATAAGTCTTAGACTTAAATCTTATAATAAAGGAATTTCATTTTACAAAAATCTTAACCCATGGCACTAATTTGAAAGCATACTACAGATTTAACTGATGACTAATCGGTTACTCATGCCTGTCAGATGTGACAAATGGGGTGCTCATTGAGACTGTGGCGAAAACCCAACCATATGCTACAGCGGCCGCTGCCAGCTCTATTTAAATAAGAAATCTGCAATTAATAATCTTAAATTATACTGGATTCCCTTGCCCAGACTTAATACAAGGGGAGGAGCTTAGTCCTACCTCAACTTGATATGCCATCCTTTGTAGATACCCATGGGAGGCCTGCCCCTTTCTGAACAGAAACAAGGGAGGGGTGGATTATGGTGGGGGGACAGAGGGGAGGTGTGAGGAGGGAATGGAAGGAGAGGAACAAGGGGGAACTGCAATTGGGATGTAAAAATAAATGAAAAAATTAATTAATAAAAAATAATTTCCCCCCAAAAACAACAAAAAAGCTGGGGGGGGGGTGGCTCACATCTTTAGTCCCAGCACTGGGGAGGCAGAGACCAGAGGTCGAGGCCAGCCTGGTCTATAAGAGCTAGCTCCAGGACCGCTATGATTGTTACACAGAGAAACCCTGTCTCAAAACAAACACCCAGACAACAACAACAAAAAAACCTTAAATTATCCTTTTAAATTTTTAAGGTCAGAAGTAATACAAAACTTAAATATACTTACTGTCTATAAGTATGAAAACAATGTATACTTTGGTATACTGTAACAAATTACATTGAAAACAACCAAGAAATACTCAGGCCATTTCTTTTTTCAAGGAATAATTTATGGGGCTCAATGGAACAGCTCCGATTTCAGTATGTACTTACACTATGTCTTATTTTGTGGGAGTATTATCAATCTTAACATATATGACTGAAAAAAATTTCTTTTAACCTAATATCTAATGGAAGATATCAATTGACTTATAAAAATCACTATTAAGTTTAATGGTTTGCATAAACATGATTATATAGAAATGAAAACTTTTCTTAGTTAGCTAATGTTAGCTCATGCTTGTCTAAAATTATGGTCTCCATCTTAAAAAAACAGCGATGGCTTAATGGAGTAATTGATATAGGCAGGTGGGTAAGCTAGCTGATCTGAAAAATTCATGCTTTAAAAAGGGGGGAAATGGTAAAATGACCATTCTAAATATCTTGATCATAGCAGCAATAATAAGTTGAATAATTTGCCTTGAATTTGAATAGTTTAGTATCCAAGACTAGGCAATGCATCTGCATGCAAATGAAGTAACTGTCAGACAGTTTACAGGGGCTTAAAACAGCATATGCAATTGTTTTCTGTCTTTCATGAAGGAGTCATTGTTACTGTTTTTTTTTCCTCATGTATTACAAGCAATGAGGTTATTAAGTAGATAGCCCACCCCCCAGGGTTTCTCTGTAACTTTAGAGTCTGTCCTGGAACTAGCTCTTGTAGACCTGGCTGGCCTCGAACTCACAGAGATCCACCTGTCTCTGCCTCCCTAGTGCTTGAGATTAAAGGCATGCACCACCACTGCCCAGCTCAGATAGCTTCTAAGAATGAGCTATGTACACTATTTAATAACAGAGCGCACCCTAGGACAATGATGCTGCAGAGACCTATGCTCCTGTTGTGCTAAAAGGTGAGGGTGAGATGCAGACGGTAAGGGGAGCAAAAAGCTCCCTTGCCTTCCAAATCTTCTCCCTTGACTGCTCTGGAGAGGAAGGAGAAAGGGGCCTCTGCAAGTTCAGCAGAGATGTCTTGCTATGTACATTCAGTCCTAGATAGGCCAATAAGGCGAAAAAGAAGCCGAAGAACGCTGGAAGTTCCTCAAGCCTCCAAGGTTCCAGCTACAAAGAATGGATGCTTAGGAGACTGAACTTGACCTCATTAACCACTTAATTCTTGCCCACCCTGGTTCTCCATAATGAGCAGATGGCAATGATTAGAAAAGTAAACTCATGGTCACACCCAGCGATGAGATTTCTCATAGCTCTTTAAGTCAAAGCATAACGAAGAAATATGGGGACCCAGGAGGTTTAACTGAGAGTCAGCTAGCTTTTGTTGTCTGACAAATCTCTACCAAGCACTGGGCCGAGCTATAAGGCAAGTTATGTGAGAGTCTCCCACAGGGAGTGGCTGCCTTCAAACACTCAAATCCAGATTCTAAAATAAATAAATGAACTCTCTTTGCAGGACTAGTCTGTTTTTCTTTATTCCTCCTGTCTTGTTTATACATACCAAGCTGGCCTAGAAACTCCATGTGTAGTCCTGGTTGGCCTTGAACTCACTATCCTGGAATTACAAATACATACCACCGTGCTAGACTGTAAGGGTCCGCTTTCAGAATATATTGTCTGGAGCGTGGCATGGTAGCTCATGCCTATAATTCCAGCAGGACAGGCAGGAAGAGCAGGAATTCAAAACTAGCTTTGGTTGTATGTAAGTTTGAGGCCTGTCTGGTCTATAGGAAACCTTGTCTCAGAGGAAAATAAAAAGAATTAATCTGTTCCATGTTTTCATTTATGAGAAAATAAAGAAGGCTTTATGATAAGCTCAAACAGAATGTCAGGGAGGAAACAGATCACTATACCGCAACTTTTACAACATGAAAGAGATGTTTTACTGGCAATCCATATGCAAAGTGGATGTAAACACAAACTCCAGGGCCTCAGCAGATAGTCTAGCAACCAACAGGAATCAGGATTTCTAGAAGGGTCAGTGGATATGAAAAGTGGTAAGTACTTAATGATGACAAAGTTTGGCTATGAGCGAGGATCGGGTGCTCACTTTAATATTTTCAGGCTGTTTTTCTAAGGTAGTTTTAATTGTTCTTAACACTCAGTGATTTAGCCTATCCCCTATATCACAGTATCTAGCTAAAAAACTCTTATTGTATTTGCATACACACACACACACACACACACACACACACACACACACACACACACACCTTTGTTTATATGGGTGCATGTAAAGGTTCAGGAGTGTGCATGGGTTCACGCACGCAGGTGCACTGGACGTGTGTGTGCTCGTCTGTGGAAGTCCGAAGGATGACACTGGGTGTCCTCTATTGGGCTCCACTTTGTTTTTGGAAATAAGGTCTCTTACTGAACCTGGATCTCATTGATTTGGAGAGACAGGCTGACCAATGAGCCCCAGGTCCTCCTGTCTCCACTCCACTCCCAGCACTGGGGTTGTAGGATGTACTGCCATGGCTCTGCTTTATGTAGGTGCTAGGGATCTGAACGCAGTCCTCATGCTTGTGTGGCAGGCACTTTACTGACTTAGCCATCTCCCCCAGTGCCCGGGTCTACCTTCTTCTAATAAGGATAACTTCACATAGGAACTTGGCTACTGGCCCAGTCTTTTCACCTCTTGGGGCCGCTTCTTGAGAGACTCTTTTCAATGCTTACGGAAGACTAATTTGGATGTGCTTAGATAGTTGGCTTTAATGCCCACAGCACAAAGAATAAATGATCTCTTACTGATCATTGCTTCTACAGCAGTTTTAGGTTAACTGCTCCAAGTTACAGTCACATTACAAGACAAAAATGGTTGAAGATATGAGATAAGCAAATTTTAAAATACAAGCTAATAGGCCAGTGAAATGACTCACTAGTTAAAAATGCTTACACTCAAGCCTAAAGTCCATCCCTGGTACCCACATGGTGGAAGGAAAGAATTGAGTTCTGCATGTTTTCCTCTCATCTCCACATATATACCATAACACACATGTGCCATATTACATGCACACTGTGGCTTATATGCAACACACACCTACAATCCACATATACATACATCCATACATGGTAAATAAATTAAAGTGTAATTTTAAAATTTAAATAAAAGTTTAAATTTAAAAATTTAATATAAACTAAATGATTTAAGGGTAATACATTTCAAACTAATGCAGTTTGCTAAGTAGTACTTTAGGGACCCCAGATGCTGTCCTTATTTTTAAAAATGTTAATACTTGCCTGCTCATGGATAATGTCAGACAATTCCTTTACCATGTCTCTGAAATTTGATTTTAGCCCTTCATGGTACTCGACTTGATCCTCTTTAATTAGCCGTTCATTTAGTTCAAGTGCAATGCTACATGCTTGTATAAATTTCCTGTGGATGAAAATGAAAACAAAAGATTAAACTTTTGTTACTGATTCTTACAAAGTATCACCAATCATCAGTTTCACAGTTAACTTTGACTATGACTTTCTTAAAGATTGGAATATTCCACTTTCTCATTATTAACTATGGTGACTTCTTCAGTCTGAAACACATTTTATCTTTCTTCTTTAGTTTCTGATCTGCTTTTAAGACCTAGCTGGGTACCAGGCATATGCCTTTAACACCATTATTCAATAGGCAGACGCAGATGGGTCTCTGTGAGTTTGAGGTCAGTCAGGTCTACATAGCAAGCTGTGGGCTAGCTAAGGCTATAGAGACAGAGCCTGTCTTGATACAAAACAAAAAGAAATCAATACCTGGCTTAAAACACATGCCCCCGTATTGCAAGGGAGAGGGCTGCTTGTTCGTCCTAGCCACCCAGCTAGCTTAGCCAGGAAATAACCACACAGAAACTGTGTTCATTAAATCACTGCTTGGCCTATTAGCTCTAACATCTTATTGGCTAACTCTTACACTTTGATTTAGCCCATTTCTATTAATCTATGTATCGCCACGTGACAGTGGCTTGTGGGCAAAGATTTGGCATATCTGTCTCTGGTGGCTCCATGGTGTCTCTGTCTCTGCTTTCTTCCTCCCAAAATTCAGTTCTGTTTTCCCTGCCTACCTAAGTTCTGCCCTATCAACTAGGCCAAGGCAGTTTCTTTATTCACTAACCAATGAAAGCAACACATGAACAGAAGGACCTCCTACAACACCCCGGGAAGCTTAATGGAATTATTTACTGTCAAGCATTCAAACAGAATTCATTTGGGGCTTACTAGTAGGTCAGTAGTGTTGTATATTACAGGTGCAAAGTACTTGGGCTGGTAGGAATATGGACAATGAGTAGAGGAAATACCATAAAAGTCCTTCCCTTCATTATTTCTTATGTTTATATTAATGTTTCTTTCTTTCTCTCTTTCTCTCTTTCTTTCTCTCTCTCTCTCTCTCTCTCTCTTTCTTTCTTTCTCTCTCTCTCTCTTTTTTTGGTTTTTGGAGACAGAGTTTCTCTGTGTAACAGGCCTAGCTGTCCTGGAACTAGCTCTTGTAAACCAGGCTGGCCTTGAACTCAGAGAGATCTGCTTGCCTCTGCCTCCCGAGTGCTGGAATTAAAGGCGTGCACTACCACCACCCAGCCTTCATTCATTTTTTTAAAAGATTTATTTATTTATTATGTATACAGTATTCTCAGTACTCTGCCTGCAGGCCAGAAGAGGGCAACATATCTCATTACAGATGGTTGTGAGCCGCCATGTGGTTGCTGGGAATTGAACTCAGGACCTTTGGAAGAGCAGGTGGTGCTCTTAACCACTGAGCCATCTTTCCAGCCCCCTTCATTCATTTTTCATGTTCTTAATGTATACATTTAAGAATGGATGCATAAAGGTAAAAAGTATTCCATTGCATGTATGTTTTGTATTCCTGCCATAGCAACTAGTGGAGTCTCTTGCACATGCCAGGCATATCCTATTCATAAATATTGGTGAATGGCTGAGTACTGGCTACTCTACATCTGTATAGGTTACTATCTTTCTCCTTAGTCTATTTTACTCTACTTTTCCTCATGTTCCATAGTTTAATTCTGTTTCCATATAAATCAGACTTTTCTCCTGACGATTCAGACATGCCTTAACTTACAGGGCTACTCGCTGCAAAGAAGCTAAGGCATTCCCCAGACCTGTGGAATCCCAGTGGAAGTGAGAACACAGAGACCAGAAGGAAGTCTGTGCAACCTTTCCAACTCCACTTCGCTCCTGCCCTAGATGGTCTGAAATGCTATAATGCAAGGTCAATCGGGCAAAGAAGGAAATCCCGTAATGAATGTAGGCCTGTGTTTGTGTCACTTAAAATATCCAGAGCAATAAAGTAAGCTGGCATATTTAATCCCTTGGGTCACAGGAGCAGTGTTAGTACCTCAGAGCATGAAACAGATCATATGGTTCCTGACTACTTAAAGTGCCATTTGGAGGTCAATTAATCTGTGCAAATGCAGAACACAGAGAATGCCCTTACTTGGCAAGCATTTCTACTGCTGGTTTGTTTTTGTTTTTTTTTTTTTAAGAAACTGGGAGAAAAGAATAGAGGTATGATTGGAAAACTAACACTTACCTAAACATGTCTTTCAGCTCATTCACTTTCTTAGGTGGGTACTTGGTAGCTTGACTTTCATTTAAGAAAGCCCTCGCATAGGCTAATGGACCAGCATTGACCTAAATGACAGAAGAAGAAAACAATGACAGTGTGGCCAGCATGTAAACAGGAGGAGGTTTTGCATTTTTCCTTCTCACTCAAACCTCCAAGGGCTGAAGGGAGAGCAGATACACAATAAGATACAGAAGAAACCCAGACCTCACTATCGACTTATCATGTTTCTGAGACGTTTGTGTGAAAAATCATTAACTAAAGGGATTAGTCTGATAAAATGATACACCAATAAATTAGTTAATGATTTCCGATGTATGAATGCAGGGCTTGGCTGGTCTCAGAGGTTTATGTTAAAGTCCTCTGACATAATACACCATTCATATAAACTGAATGTGATTTATTTCTTACGTGAAAAAAGAACACAGATTTTTTTTTTCACAGCCAATATAAGAACATATCACACAACTGGACTCAATGCTTGCTCTGTGTCCGTATTGGGCGAGCACCATACCTGCACAGAGACGCAGCCCTGCAGCTTCAGCTGAAGCTGAATCATGTCCACATCAGCCGAGGAGCAAAGCTTGTGCAGCTCTGCAGTTCTGTCTTTTATTTCATCAGTAGCAACATCAATTGGTTTTAGATTCACCTGCTGCTCACAGTTGATAGGAATCCTCTTTTTCACATATGGAAATGAGTTTGAAGCTATGAAAAGGCAAAGACCAATTTTAGAAAATCATTTAATTGGTGGAATCCAAGGAAAAACAACACAATCACCTTGTTTACAGCTTCTGCTTTTTCTAGAAAAAAAAATTCCTTAGGGTGCCAAATAGACCCTTCTGCTTCGGGTGGAAAAGATAATTTATCTTTATGAGACATCTCTAAGCAATTAGGAGTGACATATGGGGAAACGATGGTTTATTACAAGGCCATGATTGTATAAACTTGTAAAATAACAATGATTAAAATTTCAGTTACGTGTTCCTGCTGGCCAACTGGCAGCTGTGTGTATGAGAAAGTACCAAGGCAGACACAAAAGCAACACAAAGACTCTGACTCACTGGTCAAGATGCTCCGGCGTTTACACTGCTCTTCTATGCAGCCTTGCTTTTTGCCCGATAAGGTATACGGGGCCTCAAAAACAAATCTGTTGATGTTGTGATTTCTTTCAAACTCTGTCTTCCTTTCTGTGAGTTCTTTGTCATCAAAATAGGGCTTCACATAGGTGACTTGTATATGAGCAAATTTTGGATCAAGTTCCTTGGCATTTACCTATAAAGAAAGTTGTTTGTCTTTTTTAAAACCGAAATCAATGGAAAGAAAATGAAAGTATACCTTACTGCTTTGGAACCACACGAGAAACGCTGGCATTGCAATTGTGCTCCTGATTGACTGGAAAACTACCTGGGGGAGATTGTGGCTGTGTTTTATAGATAGCTTATTTATGACTATAAGGAAGGAATATAAAACCTAGAGAGATTATAGAAATACAGGAAGAACAAAAAACACATCTTAGCCCTGAGCAATTAACATGATCCACATCCACATTTCACATATTTCTTTCCCTTCCTTCCTTTTTTCTTTTTTCATAAGACAGGGTTCCTCTGTAAATTTGTAGCCTGTCTTGGAACTCGCTCTTGTAGACCAGGCTGGCATCAAACTCACAGAGATCCACCTGCCTCTGCCTCCTGAGTGCTGGGATTAAAGGCGTGTGCCACCACCCACCTCCATTTATTTCTAGACACATATATTCTGAAAACTGAGATCACAATGAACAGTTTTATAACCCCATTCCTTAAATATTTATTAAATATATAAATCTACTTTAGTAAGAAGATATTATAACTATTATAGTTTACACTGGAGCATTAACACAATTTATTTATATTATTTGAGACAGGGTTTCACACTGTATTTCAGGCTGGCCTGAAATTCCGTGGGAACCCACAGCAACTTTGACTTTACAGCTGTCCTCCTACTTTAGCCTCTTCAGTGGGTGAATTATGGATGTGAATTCACACGTGGCTTGATATGACTTTTAATGGCTGAATGAATACACATGAGTTACTGGTTCATTCCCTTACTAACAGGCACATTGGTAATTTTCTAACATTTTGCTATTGCAAGTCATACTTTGGTGAACATCCTTGAATTTATAAGTGTTCTTTTTTTTCTGATTGTTTGCCTTAGGATACACATTTTGTAGAAAAATTTTGTTTAGTTCAAAGATGTATACAGCTTTAAGGCTTTTAACAAATTACCTAATTATGCCACAAAGTAGTCTATCGATTTGGACGTCCACAAGCAATGTTTGATATCATGAGTAAATATTTTTAAAAAAAATATTTTTATTTTATGTGTATGAGAGTTTGCCTACATTTATGTGTATGTGAACCAT
Source organism: Myodes glareolus (assembly GCF_982192425.1). NCBI lineage: Eukaryota > Metazoa > Chordata > Mammalia > Rodentia > Cricetidae > Myodes > Myodes glareolus. The sequence goes on along the minus strand of NC_142053.1, from coordinate 27,744,700 downwards.
GTGCATGCAATGTTCGCCATGGTCAGAGTGAACATCAAAATCACTGAAACTGGAGTTAAAGATGGTTGTGAGTCATTATGTGGGTGCCGAGAACCGATCCTGGGTTTTTTGCAAGAGCAGCAAGTGCACGCAACCACTGAGACATCTCTTCAGCCTCCAAGAGTAGTATTCTCGCCTACATCAGTTTAATTCCTAGCCAGCAGAGGAACAGAACACAAGGAAATACAGTGATTTTATGTGGAAGATTGTAGTAAAAGGGAGCGAGCTGCTTTTCATTTAGTCCAGCTCCGGGCCGCTGGCTTTACCCGGAATAATTACATGGAAACTGTATTTATTTAAACACTGTCTGGCCCATTATATCTAGCCTCTTTTTGGCTAACTCTCACATCTTAATTGACCCATTTTTAATAATCTGTTAACCTACGCCCATCTCGGAGAGAAGAGCCATGGTGTCTGCCTGACTCTGCTTTCTTTCTCCCAGCATTCTGTTCGGTCTACTCCGCCTATCTAAGCTGCTATCCTATCAAAAAGCCAAGGTAGTTTCTTTATTTGACCAATGAAAGCAACACATAGAAAGAAGACCCCCCTACACCATTTCCCCCTTTTCTGTTTAAACAAAAAGGAAGGCTTTAACTTTAACATAGTAAAATTACATATAACAAAACAGTTATTAAGCAAGAATTACAATTACAATATTTAGATCTATTTTATATTTTATCATAACAATGAAAAATTATAACTATAACTATCTATTTTTTAACTCCATCAAAAACTCCAGAAGGATATAATATTACCTAAGTAAACAAGAAATAAGCAACTTCCAAACTCTAGAAATGACAGAGACATCTCGCTGTCTGTATAGTCACCCAAAGTATTTTTGTACCATTGGGGCATCCATCTTTAGCCTACAGGCCCACAGTTTCCAGCAGACATTTCCATGAAGCCTGCCTGACTCTACTTTCTTTTTTTTAACATCCTGTTTTGTCTACTCCGCCTATCTAAGCTGCTATCCTATCAAAAAGCCAAGACAGTTTCTTTATTTGACCAATAAAAACAACACATAAAAAAAAACCCTACAGAAGACATAAAAGTTTAGTTGTAGGATTGGGGATATATTCAACTGGTAGAATGCTTGCCTAGCATGTACAGGGTACTTGGTTCAGTTGCCAATAACAACAACCACCACTACCACCACCACCAAACACAAAAGTCTAGCACAGCTACTGGTCATTTCGCGAGGCATCTCAATTCCACGCCAAGCAGTGCTGCTGCTGTCCTTGCTGAAGGTTCCCCTGCAGATTTGCAAATTCTACCCTTTCTCCTTAATTTGAGACAAAACTCGGAATCTACTTTCAGTGTTTCCCATGAAATCAGCCTTGTGTCCTGGGTGCTTGTGACTTCCTTACTATCTTTGTCATTTATCAGTCATGCCTGCCTGTGTTTAGTGGAAAAAAAGAAACAAACAAAATCAACACAAATCTCCCTGCACACAGTCTCTGTATCTTTTTCCTCTCCATATTTGCATGGGGGCAGTAACGTCTTAACACTGGGTAACCTCCTTAAACCCCTTCTATTTACTTGGCTCATTCTGGAAACATTAACCTTTCTTTCCTGTTACACTTATCTTAGCCAAAAGGCTCAGAAATAATTCTCTCACATTTAAAAGTTGGAATTTTCTAGAAAAACCTCAGTCAAAGTAATTATTTAGCTAAGAAGAAACATAAATAGGAAATAAAAGGTCAAGTAGTACACAGGGTATATATGAATAGCCAAAAAATCCTTCCTAGAAGAGTCTCTGGGTCCATTTCTCAGGGATAATCATAAGCAACCTTTTTTTTCTATCTTTGACTCTATGTATTTCCTAAATGTGTAGAAACAAGTTTATGTGGATTTCCAGTTTTGATACAAATGTACTTATTAACCATACTGTCTTGCATCTTGTTTTCTATTCTTTAATGACATATTTTGATATTGTCATACTGATATGATAAACCCTTCATGCTGCCAGACATGGTGGCTAACAACACCTATACTCCTAGCACCGCGAAGAGCAAAGAGTTTGAAGCCAACCTGGACTACACAGAGAGTTTTTAGCCTGCCTATCTCAATGCCCTCCCCCACCAAAAAAGCAACAATAAAAATACATCACTCTTTTCATTCCTAGGAGACTATACATTAGAAATTATTAGCCAGGCAGTGGTGGCACATGCCTTTAATCCCAGCACTCGGGAGGCAGAGGCAGGTGGGTCTCTGTGAGTTTGAGACCAGCCTGGTCTACAAGAGCTAGTTCCAGGACAGGCTCCAAAGCTACAAAGAAACCCTGTCTTGAAAAAAATATTACTATTATACTTTATTCCTCCCACGCAGGTAGCTACTACATATGCTATATGAGTATCAGGTTCTTTCCAGGCTTACATAGCGCTAAACTTCTTTAAATAAACTTTTAAAATGAATATAAATATAATAGAAAACTCTAAAGATGGTATTTTTGACCCAAAGGACACACACATTTAAGATAGTGGAAGACATTGCTAAACTTCATTCAAGTTGCCTGTGCTTTCAAGAAGATTTTGTTCTTTGGCAAGCACAGAAGAATGGTTTGTTTTGGGTTTTGTTTTGCTTGGCATGGTAGCTCAGGCTCATAATCTGCCTCCCTGTCCTCTCAACAAAAAGCACACATGCAAAGCAATGCTTTCAATTTTACTTTTAAATATTAAAAATCAAATTCCTTATAGAAAGTGGCAAAATAGTTGCACAGAACCTAGGAATTACTCTTCTGCAGCTTTTAAACCATTGCTGGATGACTTGTGACAAAAAATACAACATAAATGCTAGGCAATTGCTTGTTACGCTATATTAGTTAGGGAACAGTTAAAAGGGAAACATCCTTCCTCTGGCTTTGGTAGTGAAGACCTATAGTTTGAGCACTCAGGAGGTAGAGACAGATCCTGCATTTTAGGCCTACCTATGTCAGATCCTGTCTAAAAATTGCTTGGCCAACGTGAGTGTTGTGTGACAGTTTCCTACAGGGTAAAGCCTCCCATCTTAGTCCCTAAGATACAGGCTATTCTAAAGGGAGGTGAAACAGTCCATTCTTCAAGGTGGCTCATCAAGAGACACAATATTCTAGGACATAAAATACTCCATCTTATAGGATAGCTTCCTTGAGGAAATAAGGAACTCAATAGCCTTATAGGATCCCTGAAACTGACCATATTCACTATGTCTGTCCTTTGTCAAGCATACATAAGGACCGCTGAGAGACATTCACAGATAAGCAGCTACCTGAAAGGGACACTTTCTAGTCTACAGAGCTGCTTCCTTTTGGGAGTAGTCATTTACGCTACGGTGGCCTTTGGGTGATACAGCTGTCTTGGAGTCACGTCTAGTCTAGTAACTAACCTCTTACCTATAGTCCTATAAATCACTCTGATCAAACTCACTGGTTTAACAAACTAAACTTTGGTGGCATCCTTCCTCTGGCCTCTCATTGGTTTTCTATCTGGGATGAGTAGATGTTTGTTCACGTCTCCCTGGAATAGTGACATACAATACTGGGCTTCTTAGGTGATTCCAGACCAGCCTGACCCCCCAAAAGAACTTGTCTCACAACAAAGTAAAGCGAAACAAGAAAACCCAAAAGTCTGCACGTGCGCAGTAGAGATGCAGTATTTTCTGAACACTTCAGACCCGTGGCTGGTAGATTCCACGGCTGTAGAATCCCCAGCTACAAAGGGATGACTGTAGTTTTTTTAAACAACTAGGAACGGCCTCTTGTATTCCACCTGTGCGAGTGCAGCGTGATGGGAAGAGTCCCGACAGCGTTTCAGCAGCAGCATGATTGGACTAGGTCTCCAGAGGCAGAATGAAAGAGAAAGACACCTGTGGGCCAGAATCTGGCTCGCCCATCACTTCTATAGTGGTCACCATGGGCATGCGCCATGAGACTCTGTGACTGCAAGGACAGGAAATTTCCTGTTATCCATTCAACGAAAAACCACAAAAACTAGGGAAACTTACGGAGAAGTACAGAGCATTGCCAAATATTCATTTGGACCCTTGCATCACATCTACTTTGAAAGGTGTTAAGCCTGCGTTCAAGATAACACCATTCCCAGGGGATACAAGCATGTCTAGGAAGTGAAAGGGTGAGATTTTTCTCTCTACCAATGCTGTCTACTTGATTTCAGGTGCTTTGTTGAAAGTTGCTGAGTAAATGTAGCCACAAACTCTACACAGTGGAAGCCCTTTCTCTTCTACCTCAGCAATGAACTCTCATCCTGGCAACTGGTATGTCGCAGGCATTCTGGCTGAGTTCCGAAAGGCTGTCTAGAAGCAGCGGTACATTCCCTACAGAATAGCCTCTCCTGCTCGAATTTTTCACACCTCATTATGGTGGGCCCTAATGGGATGGATGCTATTTGGGGCAAGACCAAAAATATCTCTCTGGAAACCGACTTCATTGGAAATGTAGCCACAGCCCATGCTTGTAATCCCAGCACTAAGGAAGTTAAAGCGGGAGCACAGTTGTTGAGTCTGAGATCAGCCAAAAACCAAAGCAAAACATTGGGGGTTGGGAGCTGCAGTAAAACCCTTGACAGTCCAGGCATGAGGACCTGAGTTTGAGCACCAGAACCATAAAAAAAAAAAAAGCTGGGTGTGGCATCACACACCTGTAATCCTAGTCCCAGGGAGACAGAAACAACAGAATCCCTGGGTTTGCTGGCCAGCCAGACAGCTAATTTAGAGAGTTCCAGGTTCAGGTGCAGAGAGGCTGAAGACATTCAACAGTGACATCTACCTTCCACATGCATGTGCTCACATGTGCATATAAACATATATGCACACAAGTCAAATAAGAACAACAATAAAATGTAAGTATAGTCACTCTCATTGAATTAGGCCTATTTTAGCACAATATAACAGCTCTCTATGGCTCCGGATGATTTTAGCCATACAGTAGCCAACTAAGAATCCAACTAGGAATCATGCTGTATTTAATATGAGGGTTTCTGCCTAGTCTTATTGTAGCTTATTATGCTATGTTCAGCTGGGAGGCCTGCTCTTTTTTTTTTTTTTTTTTTTTTTTGAAGGGAAATGGGAGAAGTGGATCTGGGGGAGATGGGAGGTAGAGGGGAAAACTGAGAAGGGCGGAGAGAAGGGAAACTGCCATTGGGTTGTCATGTATCAAAGAAGAAAAAAAAGAACCATGCTGTAGAGCTGAACTATATTAAAACCCGTCTCTTCTATTATTATTAATGAATGTTTTTAATGTAACTGTATAGTCACTTTCAACATAGTAACTCATTTAATGTGCATAACAACCTCATGAGGAAGGTACTATTGACAAAAATCAAACACAGAGGGGTTTAGTGACTTTCCTATCATCACACTGTTAACAGAGAACGGAGATTTGAGCCCTGGCCTCCCTGATTTCAAAGCCTCCATTCTTTTTGTCATTATCTGATAGATTCTACTTCCATGCGTCTATCCCATATATCAGGAGCAACACGGGGCCTGAAATAAATGAACAACGATTTCCAAATGCAGGGCACAGGTTACCTTGTCTGAATCTTGAATTATTTTGACATTTTCAGTACCAAATTTTTCACCATAAAGTTTCACAAGTCTCAAGGAAATCTCTGAAAGGCCTGTGAGCTTGGGTTCCTTATAGATGTATTCCTTTCCATCTTCTTCTTCAAAAAACGACTATTAGAAAGGTAAACGAATAATAGTTTACAAATAGTGTATGTAAAAAGCATTCAAGAAAAATCTGCATAGCTAGTGACAATATATTTGAATACACTTAATCCTTATTAATATTAGTTTTAACATATTTATGCTGCCTAGTTTTATGTCACCTTGACATAGCTAGAATAATTTGGGAAGTTGTAACCTTAATAGAGAAAATGCCTTATCAGATAGGCCTGTGGGGCATTTTCTTAAGTAATGATTGATGTGTGAGGGCCCAACTCACTGAGAAATGGTACCAACCCTGGACAGGTGGGTCTGGGGTCTATAAGAAAGCAGGCTGAGCAAGCCATGGGGAGCAAGCCAGTAATAAGTAACATTCCTCTATGGCCTCTGCATCAGCTCCTGCCTCCAGGTTCCTGCCTTGAGGTACTGCTCCGACTTCTCTGGGTAATGGAGCATGCTTAAAGAGCTGTAAGCTGAAATCAACCCTTTCCTCCACAAGTTGTCTTTTGTCATGGTGTTCATTATAGCAATAGAAACTCTAAGACAAATATTAATATTTTAATTTGAGTATAGTAAATATTATTAACATTTATAATATATTTAGATTATATTATAAAATTTATATTATTAATAATATAAGAACATTAAAGATGCAAGCACATATTCAACCTTCTAACTTGGAATAAGTGAGAATTGCCAAATGCACGAGTATACAAACATATTGTCTGGAAGAGGAAGGTGTAATTAGGAAATATTTCTTATTTTTATTAAGTATTCCCATGTTAGATTTTCTTTCTTCTGTGTGTGCTCAAACTCACAAATATATAAACATATTATTGGTAGAAGGAAGAAACTAATAAGGATGTTTTTTATTTTCATGGATTTTATTACGAGTGGTTCCCATATATAATGTCTTATTTATTTTAACAGATTTTGCTTTTTAAATTTTTTCATTATTTATTTTATTTTATGTGTATTGGTTTTTGCCAGCACGTGTGTCTGTGTAAAGGTTGTCAGGACTGGAGTTGCAATTACAGACAGTGGTGAGCAGCCATGTGGGTGCTAAGAATCGAACCCAGATCTCCTAGAAGAGCAGCCAGCGCTCTTAACCACTGAGTCATCTGTCCAGTCCCCTTCCATGTGTGCTTAATCTGTTTCGTATTACAAAGCTTTAACTACTAGATACTTAATGGATACTTCAGAAGCTTAACAGAGAATCAAACTGAGGGAGGAATCCACACTTTGCATCCCCAACCAAATTAGACAGGAGAAGCCAAGTGAATGAGCACATTATGAAAGGGACTTTCCGCTGTGCGAAAAGCAAGACAGAACTCCAGAAGCAACAACTATTCAAAGGCCATCTAATAAGTCAAAAAAACATTTAAAAAGCCAAACAGCTTGATGAATGAACTTTACTAAAGCACACTTACCTGGCCATAAAAGGCAACCCTGAAGAAAGTACCCAAAAGTCGTTTTTTGGTGTGCATAACCTCCAAAATTTTTGTGTAAGCGCCATGAAGAGTCCTATAGACTTGAGTCAGTTTCTGAAAAATGAGAATATACATTTGTGTTTTTGTCAGTCACTGTATCACAACCAACATGCAAGAGAAAAAACCCACCAATGTTTAGGCTTTTTTTAATGTGAATTTTTTTCCTTGTTTATTTTATTTTACTTTATTTTTGAGACAGGGTCTTGCTATATAGGCCAGGATGGCCTGGTACTCACTACGTACTCACTTTATTACCAAACCATCCTGGGCTATTAGCAAGACCTCATCTCAAAAGTTGCGATGGCCTGGATTCAATCCCCAAAGTGCAAAACATTTTACATTAGGTGAATATGTGAGTTTTACCTATTTATCTAAAGATTATAATATTAATTTTTATTTAATTCTTATGTGTGTGAGTGTTTTGCCTGCATGTATGCCTGTACACCACAGAGGTCAGAAAAGAGCATCAGATGCCCTGGAACTGGCTTTATAGTTGCTTGTGAGATGCCATATGTGCTGGAAACTGAACCCAAGTCCTCCACAAGAGCAAGTGCTCTTACGTGCTGAGCTACTTCTATGGACTGATTTTTAACTTATTTTAAACTTATTTTCTGGTGAACCAATGAACTTTATGGGGCTCATTGACAAGAGTATGGGTGAGATAACCCCTACAGTAGCAAAAATGACTCAAAGACACCTGTGTCAGCAAAGCCTACCCCTGCGTGGTTGCTTAAATGCTGGAGCATCCTGCACAATTTGCAGGCGGCTCAACATGTTGAAGAGCATCTGTTTCAGGCAGCTCAGTTCATCTGAGCCTCTTCTGGGCAGCTCAGATGGTCTGATCATTTACATTGCACTTCTGGTTAGCTCCAGGGACTTTCTGAAGCCTTTGAGCTTCAAATAGGTTTTTTTTTTTCCTTTGACACAGGGCCTTGCCATGCCGTTTAGGCTGGCCCCAAACTTGAGGCTGTTATCCTCACCTCCATAAAGAGGCGGGATTATAGCTGTACGTCAGCACACTCAACGCATCTTGCTCCAACTCTCAAAATATGAATTCCAAGCCATCCTCTTCTCCTTTTTTGTATAGCTGCAGTAGAGATTATAATATGGACTCAAAGACTTGAATCCAAAAAAAACCTCTGCCGCACGCACATGGCAGCAGCTGTCCACTACTCTCCTGTAGGATTTACCAACAGTCTTCCCGGCAGGCCAAATTGATAAACAAAGCTTTTCCTGGTATCACGCTATGTTTCATCATCATGGTCAGCCAGCAATTTTAGTCACTGCACTCAAGTTCAAAGAATACAATCATGTTTCCAGGGCTTTCTTGGACAATACGGAGGTTTGATAGTTTTTACAGTCCAAGGGGGAAACTTCAAATCTAGACCTGGGGGATATCTTGGCAATAGGGCATGTGCCTAGCATGCCCAAGATCCTGGGGACCATCCCCAGCACCACAAGCTAAAAGGATATTTATTCTATAATAAAATTCCAATGCCATAATATAATGAATCACCTATTTTCTTCAGAAGACATCAGAGTAAAAAGATAGGAACGATGCTATATTAGCGTTTTGTCAAGACTGAGAATAAGTATACCAGGTAGTGATGCTAATGTGCCCATTGCTTACCTCAAACTCACGGCGTTTCTCATAAATTGGAATAATCAACTTGGAAATCTCAGAAATTACTTCATAACGTTCTGCCTTCCACAAGCCATCCACACACTGTTCTAGCAGCTCCAACAAAACCTCCTGCATTCAGAGAAATATTCAGCTGGATATTAAAATAGCAACAAACAAATCAACTTCAAATCATTTTAACTTACTAAAGAACAAACAGAATGGGCTGAGTTCAAGCAAGAGCACAGAAGTATATTTGTAAGACCACATTTTTCCCCCCTCCACTTCTGTCTTTGGAAACAGGACCTAGCTATGAAGCTCAGGCTGTCTGTCCTCCAACTGGTGAGCTTTCTACTTCAGCCTCACTGAATGCTGGGATTACGAGCATGTGCCAGCATATACAGAACTGCCTAACAGGATTTTCTAAACCAAATGCTACAAGTACTGGAAAACCAGAACAATTTCTAAAATATGAAATCAATGGCAACAGTAACTTGTATCTTTTTAAATGTTTTGTTTAAGTGAAAATAGAGACTTTATTTGCCAATAACATCATGTTGAATTGAATCTTTTGGTTGTTCCAAATTATGGACTAAGTTGACCTGAAAGTTGAAGAGTGATTTATTGGAAATGGAAAGCGTGCCAGGGTGGGACAGGGTGAGAGGTGAAGGTAGAAGGGCAGTTGGATATCATCAGTAAATGCTGTATGCATACACAGAAGTATCATAATTAATCTCATATATGTATTATGCTTTAATAAAAATATGCAACTAAGTAGAGAATGTATAAATGCCTACCAAGGTAAATTTCACTAAGCTTGTACATGTCCATTACTTTTCTTTCATACTGAAACTACATTTGCATAGGACATTAGTCTAAATAGAATGTCACAACTTCTCAAGCTATTACAAGTTTTAGGAATGTGTTTTCCTTCAGGTCTAGGGAACTGATTGGCAAAATGGTCTATTTGTCTCTAGGACAACCAAACTCACTGTCTAGCTCTTATTCCTATGTAGCAGGTGGCAATAATCTATGGATTCTTAGCTGGAAAATTACGTGCAGTTTTGACTTTATCCTGTTATGTGTTGAACTGTATTCCCCTAAGTGGTAAGCTGCCTCAGAACGTGACCTGATTTGGGAAAAGATTGTTATAGATACAATTGATTAAGTTGAATATACTGATACAAAATGAGTCCTCAAGCCAATATGGCTGGCAACCTTGTAAGACACTGCAGGAAAAATACCATGGGAAAATACCTTCTGCCATGTAAGGGCTCAGCAAGCAGGGGTCATCTACAAACTTGGATATTTGCCCTCCCTGGACACATTGCCCGATGGTGCTTTGATTTTGGACTTTTCATTCTTTAGAACTCTGAGAAATTCATTTCTGCTATTAATCATCTATCTAGTTTATGGTGTAATGTTATAGCAATTGGGTGTTACAACAACTTTTAGACAAACCCATTTCGAACCATTTTAGCCCTGGCACTTTTTCTTTCCCAGTATTTCTCAAAAATAACCCTTTCCCTCTATTTCTGCATTTACTGCTAAGGCTTAAGACTTCACTACTTTTTTTTCCCTAACTGATCTTCCTAACTCCAGCCTTGGCATTTCCCAATACATCCTCTACGGATACATCACAGGGTCCTGATCATGCCATTGAGAATCTGAAAACATGCCATCACTCACAGAGCAAGGGACAAGCTCCTTCATGTGGCACACTTGGCTTGCATGATATGGTTAGTGCTTCTATGATTCTTTATTCAACAAACCAAGAGCTCCAATAACAGGAAGGCTTACTAGCAATTCTCCTGAAAAACCCTCTACCCTTTAAGCCCCTCTTTGAATAGCTTAGGTACTATCCTTCTAGATATTTTCCCTGGTCCAGATAAGGAAGACAAGGTGTAAATACTTTGTTCCCCACTCTACCAACAGTGGTGTAAATATTGTTAGTTCTACAATATTTGCACACTGTCTAGGTAGCTGATATTCCAAATAAGCTGTGATTCTTTAAGGGTGGGAACAACCTTATTTCACTGACTGCCTTCTTTTGTAACTCATTATCAATGTGACTACTTGGATAAGTATGTTACTATGGTTAGCACAGTAATATTCAATGGCTATATTGAGAATTTCAGCAGGCTGGGCATGGTGGCACATACCTCTAATCTTAGAGCTCAGGGGGCAGAGGCAGATCAATCTCTGTGAGTTCAAAGCCAGCCTGGTCTACATGGCAAGTTTCAGTCCAGCCACAGCTACATAGTGAGATCCTGTCTCAAAATACCAAAAACTCAGTTACAAACTAATGGTGTTTGTTTCAGAAAGTGATAGTTGTCTAATAATGATAAATAAAGATAAGGGATACACCACTAAATAAGCCTAATAGATTAACACGTGCAGAAAAAGGTATTTAATCTGATACATACAAGTAACATTATACAACTTGAATGGATTATATGTGCATCTAGAAATACAAACACACATAACAACAATGAAAAGAAATGAGTCCATGAATTTGAAAAAGAGTGGGGGCAACACGGGGAGGTTTGAAGGGAGGAAAGAAAAGGGGGAAGTGATATAAATATATTATAATCTCAAAAATGTTAAAAATAAATCTTTAAAATTATTATATATCTTTTTAAAAAAAATCAGCATCTGTTCATGATAGTAAAAAAGAACTCTGGATGGAAATGAATAGAAGGGACGTTCCTTGAACTCAAAGAACATCCACTATACACTGAAGGCCAAACACTGTTATTCTAAACCTGGGAACAATGCAAAGATGTACACTCTCACCATTTCTTCTCAGCACCACCCTAGAGGTCTGAGCTAGTGAAATATTGTAATCAAAAGGGAAAAGGCATACAGTCTGACAAAAGTAAAATTGTGCTTCTGTGTTTATGGCATGATTGCATATGCCCTAAATCATAGAGAATACGCAGATGACTATAGTAAAGCTGACAAGCAAATTTCATCAGTTAGAAAATAGAATGCCAGTGAGATTTCTATATACTAGCAACAATACGTATTGGAGAATAAAACAGAGCAATGTCTAGTAAGTGAAGGCCTATAATTCCAGCTGCTCAGAAGAATAAGAAAATAGGCTTACAAGTTTAAGGTCTGTCTGAACTCCAGAGTGAGTTCAAGGGAAGTTTATGTAAGTGGGATCCTATCTTCAAAAGTGAAAAAGGCTGGGGATAGGGCTCAACACTTGCCTAGTATGTGTGAGGTCCTGGGTTCAATTCTCCCCAACCCCTCATAAAAAGCAAAAGCATAAAAAGTAAGCAGTAGTATTTACGACAGCATTAAAGCACCTGATATATCATTGTAATATCTGATATCTGATAATAAATCTAACAATAAAAATTTACCCTGAAAACTGAAAAATATTGCTGAGATAAATTAAAAATAGCCTAAATGTTTACTGATTGGGTGTCATAGTGTTGTTACCTGCTCTGTTCTCTATATAGTAACATAAATTTAACAAAATTCCAGCCAACACCTTCAATTTCCAAAAGGTCATTTTTGAGAAAACACGCCTATACATTTTATATGACAATTCAAATACTACAGCACTGTTTAAAAAAAAACACTGAGAAAGAATAAACTTAGAGAGCTAACACTCCCTGAGTTTACGTCTCATAAAGCCATGGTAATAAAAAAAAAAAAGTATGGCCCCTGTACTCCAGCTCAAACTGAGGGATGTAGCTGCCATCCCTCATCAAAGACGCTTATTTTCGTAATAGATGACACTATTCCAGAAAGCCACAACTGGCAGAGAACAAGTGATGGTGGGGTACTCAGCCCCAAGTGATACAACTATACCCAAGGCTCTGGAAACATCAAAGAAAAGGGGGCAGAAAGACTGTAAGAGCCAGAGGACCAAGACGTCTACTGTGAGATTGTGTCTTCCAGCTACTACAGTGAAGCTGCACCCATGAATGCTCAGCAATGTGGCTGCCTAAAGCAGAACTGGACAAATGGAAATCCCAACTATGGATGGAGGAAATCACATAGGGCTCCATCCCTAGTTATGACTAATTAATGCCCGCTGAAAGGGAGAATCAGTCTTCTCCAGGGATGAGCTCCCTAATTGGCTATCCAATCCAGAATGGTCAGAACTAAGCACACAGACATACACACAACTCTGAACAGAGTCAGCAGGTTACATTAATGTATTCTTGTGCATCTATGTATATAACAATAATAATTAAATAAAAAGAGGCCATGAAGTTGAGAGGGAGTACAGGGAGCAGGGGAGATATGGAAGAGGTTCTATGGAGGGAGGAAAGAGAAAAGGGGAATGAATGATTGCTATATTAATTAAAAAGAAAAGGAAAAAGTATGATATTGACATTGACTTGTACAACTAGCTGAGTGGTAGAGATTGGGACTAGAAATAGACCATATATGTAAAGAGGTGAGGCTTTGACCAATGTGCCAAAGTAAATCCAAGGGCGCTAAAGGAAACTTCTATTTTTCTCTAAATGGCGTAGACTGCTTAAGTTATGTCTATAAAAACTGTAGGCCTGGGTGGGCGCCAGCCTAGCATGGGCAAGGTCATGAGTTCAAATTCTGGCACTGAAATAAAAAGAACCCTTCCCTTCAACTTTGACTGCTATCCTATTCCAAGCTCAAAACATAGTTTAGATAGATTATAAATCAAAATAAAACTCAGAGACAAAGTTTCTAGAAGAAAACAGAGGGTTAATGTTATCATACTCTTGAGGTAAAGACATTTTTAAACTCTAGATAGAAAGAAAAAAATCATTAAAAACTTAAAAGTTAGACTTCACACACACACACACACACACACACACACACACACACACACACACACACACAGAGTTCCTGACACACATACTTGTATGCACCTGCAGTCCTAGCAATTGAAAGGTTGAGGCAGGAAGACCACCAGTTCAAGGTCATCCTGGAATAAGATCATGCCCCCAAAAAGAAAAAAGACCTTTCTATTTAACTTGATTAAATTAAACAAATGAAATAGACAAGCTAAGACTGGTAAATAAACACACATAGACATGCATATGCTATAAAGAGTTAATGGTCAGGATATAAAAAGGATTCCCACAAATCAGTCATAAGAATAGACAGTGCCACTTTTAATAGCTAGAAGACATGTCAACAGCAAAGATACGCAAGAGGCCAGGGGAAATATGAAAAAGTGCATTAGGGATGTGTAATAAAAAGTCACGATGTGACAGATACTAATTCATGCCTAATATAATGGTTTAAAAAGACTAGGAACATCAGATATTAATGAAGATAGGAGCAAGTCATTCACCGAAAATAGTTTAACTACTTTGAGAAACTCATTGGAATCCCTTTAAAAAGCTAAGTAAATTCAATCTGGATATTCTGCTTCACTTTCGAGTATTACTGAAGAGCAATGAGGACATGTGTCAACAAAAGAAGAACATCTCTAAACTGAAAACAACTCAATGTTTATCAACTGGAAAATGGATCGAAAAATTACCATTATGGTGGAATATTACTTAGTAATTAAAACAAACTTTTAACATGCTCTACATTATGGAGGAATCTCAACATTAAACTGAGGAAAGGAACACACACATACACACACAAGGATACACACTGAATAGTTCCATTTTTCTGTAGTATTTTTAACAGGGTTTATTTATTTATTTATATTTTATGTAAATGGGTATTTTGCTTACATGTAAGTCTGTGCACCACGTGGATGCCCAATGCCTGTCGAGGTCAGAAGAGGAGTTTACATCTTCTAGGACTGGAGTTACAGAAGGTTGTGTGCCACCATGTGGAACAAATTAAACCTGTGTCCTCTGGAAGAGCAGCCAAGGTTCTTAACCACTGACCTATCTCTCCAGCTCAATAATTTCACTTTAATGACATGAAAACTAATCTATGATGATGGAAACCATGTGTCAGTAGCAAAGAGAAGTTCTTTTGGAGTTTCATACTACAGTCCAGACAGGACTGGAACTTACTTTATAGCCCAGGGCAGCCTCGAACTCACATCAGTCCCCCTGCTTCAGACCCCAGAGTGCTGGCTGTGATTACAGGCATGAGCTATCCCGCTGCCAGACCAGAGAGTGCTTTTAAAGGGGCACAAGAGAACTTTATCTGCAGGAAAGTATGTGTTCTATTTCTTATTTCTGGTCGTAGACTACATTGGTGTATATAATTGTCAAAATTCATCAAACCATTTCCTTAACATGTGATATATTATACGTTCTATATTTAAGCTGTTAAAAAATCACTGCAGAAATAAATTTAGAAAAATGAGAATCATATTAGTAGTTTAACTCACACACATAAGTACTAAATGGAGAACTGCTTTGGTTTTCACTTCAGTGTAATTCTCTCTCTCTCTCTCTCTCTCTCTCTCTCTCTCTCTCTGTGTGTGTGTGTGTGTGTGTGTTTGCGTGTGCATATGTGAATTCAGAGATCAGAGGAGCATATACAATGTCATGTTGTACCACTCTCAACCCTAACACGTTGATATGAGGTCTCTTATGAAACATGGCACTAACAGCTTTTGGCTAGACTGTCAGGCCAGCAAGCCCTGGAGATCTGTCTGTCTCTCTCAGCCAGTGCCAGGGGTTACAGCTACAAGGAGATGCACCCACTTTTCCTTTTGGTGCTAGGGCTCTAAGCTAACTTATCCGGTCCTTAAGTCTGGGTCACAAACACCCTGTCTGTGTAGCAAACACCCATTGAATGCTCTCTCCAGCCCCAGAACTTAGCTGTGTTTTTGTAAGAGAAGGCCTTACTTTATAGCCTAGGCTGACCCGGAACCCACAACCATCTTCTTTCCTCTCCCTGCAGACTACTGGGATAACAGATGTGTACTGTCAAATATGGCTCGTTTTAATGTGACTTCTAAATCAATGTCACCTTTTCCAAAGGTGAGAGTGTGAGGAGGAAGCGCTACTACATGAGCCCAGACAAACTATAACTTATAATCAAATATATATAGATTATTGCAAAAAATTCCAAAAAATATGTTTACAAGGCCATTTCTTAGAGTAACTTGATGCTGCCATTCGGAAGATAA
Organism: Myodes glareolus; assembly: GCF_982192425.1. NCBI lineage: Eukaryota > Metazoa > Chordata > Mammalia > Rodentia > Cricetidae > Myodes > Myodes glareolus. The sequence goes on along the minus strand of NC_142053.1, from coordinate 27,728,835 downwards.
GGCTAAGATGAAGAATATATATATATATGTCTTGTGAAATGTTTGACTCTGTTGCCACATACTAAAAAACCAAAATTCTAAAAGGGACATTGAAGCCTCAGATAGAAAAAAGGGAAATTGTTTTCTCTCTTCTCCTTCCCCCTTTCCCCCTTGAGACAGAGTCTTGTTCTGTAGCCAGGCTGTTCAGGAACTAAGCACCCTAGGCGGTTCTCATGGCTATATTCCTGCCTCAGTCCTCTGAGTACTTGGATTACAGGTCTGAGCCACAGTGCCTGGCATACTTCCTACAATTTACCTTTGGAGGCAGAATCTCCTTCTGCTGTTCAGGGTAGCCTAGAACTTGAGATCTTTTCTCCCTCTGCCTTCTAAGAATTGGGATTAAAGCATTTGCTGCCATGCCAGGCTCAGCATGACTGCTATAAAAATAGAATTTTATGGGATGGTACACTACTTCAGTCTCTGCTTCTGTGTGTTTCTTTCCTTTGCTCATGCTTCCAGCCTTCGTGAACTGCTGCCCATTTTCTATCTGTGTTGCTCTGGTCTTCACTTGCTGTTGTATCTTCCAGATGTTTATTTTCAACCCAATGTCCCTTTACATAGAATTCTGCATTTCAAGTAGTCTGATTATTTCCATTTTGATAACCTTTCACTTCAAGTTCTACTTGTTTTTCTTAAATAGCACTCATCAGTAACCCAAACCCCCAAAGACAAATATGGCATCTGTTTGCTTGTTTGTTGTATTAGCTGTTAAGTGTGATAAGCAGGCTACAATCCACATAACCACAGAGATTATGTATAGAGTAAGAGACTAGGGGTAGGATTGGATCACCTTAGGAAGGGGAAATAGAATAGTTATGGATTTATGAAATCCATGAAATCCATGGGGTTACTGAAATAGGAGGATCAAGAAGGAAGGGGAAGGAAGGGGGCTAATGGAGGAATATGGGGAGGGACAGCTAAAGCCAAGGGTCATTTGAGGGTTGTATATTGAAACCTAATACAGTAGAAGCTTCTTAAAATATATACATAAATAGCTGGTCAGTTGTGGCGCACGCCTTTAATCCCAGCACTCGGGAGGCAGAGGCAGGTGGATCTCTGTGAGTTTAAGGCCAGCCTGGTCTACAGAGTGAATTCCAGGACAGGCTCCAAAGCTATACAGGGAAATCCTGTCTTGAAACAAAACAAAACAAAACAAACAAAAAAGCCTGGCATTTGGAATTTTATTTTATAAGCAATGCCTTTCATTTTAAAATATTTTTATTTCTTCATGGAAGACAGTTTCTTTGCAACACTGTCATGTGCACCTATCACGATAATGATAGCCACTCCCCTCTTCTCTTATCCTCTAGCACACAAATACAAACTTTGGATAGTTCAATTATATAATGCTTTTAAAGATAATTGCTGGTGTACAAGTACAATACTATTTACTCATTGCATTATTTAATTATTGTCTGCATGTATCTTCCATGTAAATATATAATTAAAATGTTTTTACAGTTAAAAAATAAGTACTCATCACTTTTCCTGCAAAAAGCAGCTATCATTTTCCCACAATTCCCAAACCTCTCCTAAGCAGCATTTTTTCTTCTTCCATTCCTAATGCTATTTCCTAAGTTTTTTGGGGGGTGGAGGCAGGGTTTCATGTAGCTCAGGCTGGCCTCCCATACTCTATGTAACTTAAGGTGGGCTTGAAATTAAACTTCTGATACTCTTGCTTCTACCTTCCAAGTACTGAAGTATAGGTGCGCACCATGCTAACCAGTTTATGTGAATTGAGTATCAAACTCAGGACTTATGCATGCAAGGCAAGTACTCTGCCAACTGAGCTACATGTCTAACATGGATCTTTTGCTATTCTGGCTTATGCCATAATAGTCCCACACCTGGACAGTTAATTAGACTAGCCTTCTCCCGGACTCTGCCTCCAGTTCCTATCCAGCCTCCTGTAACCCACCTCTCATGTCACAACATGTTAACCGTCCTTGCTTTACACCTCTGACTCCGCAAGTCACGTACTTTTATTATTTCAGTGATGATCTCCAGAGTAGAACTTGGAGATCATAGTTCATCATTTGAAGCCCTTCTATTAGCAAGTCTATAGACTTGCTCCTATGTTACTGCTTAATAGATCTTCACTGATGGACAACTAAAACTGTTTTCTATTCATCTGAAGCAGGGAGCCGGACATTTCCATGTGTACTACTTTGTTACTTATGTTTTGCCTATTGGAATTAGAAGACAATGTTAACTCTAGGTCTGTGGAGTTCTTTTTCATATGCTGGATGGGTTCTTGTCACAGATACTGAATTTTAAAGATTAGTTCTATCTATTTTATCTTATGGGTGTGTTGCTGCATGTATTTATGTATGCTATATGAGTGCCTGGTGTCCAAGAAGGCCAGAAGAGGGTATCAGATCCCCTGAAAGTGGAATTACAGGTGGTTATGAATCGCCATGTGAGTGCTGGGAATCAAACCTGGGTCCCCAGAAAGATCAACAAATGCTGCTAACTGCTAAGTCAGCTTTCCAGTCCTTTAAATGTTGCCTTTTAAAACAAGACAATGGGGAGAGTAGTAGAGACAAGATTCTACCCTGGCAAAAGAAATTCCTTTGCTTAGGAAGTTTTATGACTTAAAGTTCACCAATTCTTAGTCACTTTTGAAGTTAAGTCAGATCTAGTAATTTTTAATACAAATCAGTCCTGAAAAGGGAAATTTCTATAAACGACAAACAATGCACGCCTGAGATCTTACTTCACTGTAATGAACATCCATCATTCCTGCGTCTTCTTTCATGGCTCCTTCTTCATCTATATTGGGAGTAATTTTCTTGAAGGCTGAACAGCCACTAGGGAATAATTCTGTGTGGAAAATCAGAAAGGGGGCATATTTATTACCAAAAAAAATGTTTGGTAAATGACAGACACCCTTAAAAGGATACACTATTTTTATAACACAAGTGACTTTGGGTCAAAGTCATAAGAACAAATTTCAGCCATAAAAATAATTTCATGTATTACTCAGAAATACTACCACTCTTCTCCCTGCCCCCAAAGAGTCCTAATTCATTGTAAGCTGTGTTTTTGGTACACCATCTTCAATAGCTAGTGCAGATGATTTCCTAGTATAAAAATAATATAAAAATACTCATCATTTGTATGTTTTGTCTATCATCTAGACAAGAAGGCAAACACTTTGGGGGTAACAACTGAATGACCTTTGGTAATCATCTCTAGTGTTTAAATTGCACTGAGAGTTGGAAAGGGAAGCTAGTCAGTTATTGGAAGAGACTGTCCTAGGATATACATAACAGGCAGCAAGCGAAACACATGGCAGAGAGAAAACATCCTTGGGGAGACTGGAGTATGAAAAAACCCATAGATTGGAAAGTTAGACAGACCTGACACTACCACTGCTTCACTGTGGAATTTGATGTTTGTTTCCCTAATATTTATAAGGTTTCACTGCTTCACTGTGGAATTTGATGTTTGTTTCCCTAATATTTATAAGGTTTCTTCATCATCATCGCTACCATCACTACTATAACAAGAATAATACTAAAGGTTAGTTTGTGAGAATTACATGAACACGTTTGGAATAGAGCCTAGCATGTAAAAAGGACTGAATGAATTATTATTGCTAAATAAGACCATCAATGTCTTAAAGCCGATTTCTCAAGATAGATTCAAACAACTGCTGTCAGCTGGAGCCCTGGGAAGGGGGGAGTAAACTCCACCTGAAAACAACTTCTTACAACTGTGGCCCCAATTATTATTGTGGAGAATACAGATGGAGAGAGCTACGTGGTCTTCCTAGAGCCTGGGTTTTCTGGGATCTTGTGATTTAGAGAACAAACAAGGCGCACTTTAGATGCACCTAATATCAAACTTGCATCTGTCCTCCTGTCTCTGCCTCCCAAGTGCTGAGATTATGGGTGAGGTACACTCCACCTAGCTTTGACTTGGATTCTTGATCGTAATGCTTCATAGCTACTGTTTTCATATGCCCACGTGCCATTCTAAAGATGGAACCAGTCCAAGTAGGTACAGCCAGTTGGAGTTCAAGTGATCCCACAAAAAGAGTGGGTAGGATTTTGGAGGAGGGGGTAGTAGTGCCAATTCTTAATGAAATATGAGTGCCAACCAGAAGAGTAAGTGGTAAGACCTTGAGGTGAGAGCAGAAAGGGGATGACTGGGGACAAACAAGGAAATGAAGTTCTTTGTGGCATTTTAGCTATATGACACTGAGAACATAGACTTGGGAATGGAAGCGGCATTACCCTATAAGGAATGAGAAGAGATGCTATGGGGAAGGACATTGCATCTTATGGGCTTCCGAGGGAATCCAAACGCCTGAAGCTTTGCTTAAAGACGATGCTATGTGGTGGTTCAAGAATGCAGAAAACTTGACTCTTGTCTTCCCTGGGGGAAAGAGTTGTGCCCTCTCTCAGGAAAATAGCGAAGAATGCCAAAGTCTCTTAGAGAGGGATATCCAGAAATGCTGAGGTTCTCAGACAAAATGAAAGACAGTCTGACTTATCTTGAAGATTATATTTGGGGACAAGAAAGAGTAACAACAAAGCCCCCATCATCACTGTTTCCACTTGACTTGGCTAAAGGGAAGGGCAAGAGAATCTGTCTGTAAGGTACCTCTGGTACAAAGAGCAAGTGGAAGGCTGGCTGTTTGAGGGTGGGGTGGGGAGGCGAGGATGGGGTCAGGGTCAACTGTACCCTCCTTCCACTTTCATTTTCTTTTTTTTTGTTCTTTTTTTTTTTCTTATAGGGAGCAGCAAGAACGAGATAAGGTCTCCCACTGTATCCAGGACTCCCTACGTGGCCCAGGCTGGCCTCAAACTTCTAACCTTCCCACTCCTGAATGCTACGATTACAGGCATGACCCACCATTCCTGGCTTCCTTCTCCCCACTTTCCTGGCACTTCAGTGCCTGAAACAAGGAATGGAAGGTTCCAGCAGTGGTCTTTCACTTATGCAGATATCCCTGGGGGGCCAGGAAACAACTGGATAGAACAAACTTTGTTTTTATTTTTTTAAAAAAGTCTAAATGATAGAACATTTGCTTCCAATGTATTAGCTAATTGGCATTCTATTTCATTGTGATTAAGAATATTTTTGTAGCTCACTTCAAGAGAAATGGCTTAAGGGCCAGCTGAGGGCACAACTCAACAATGGAGGACTTGTGTCCTATGTACACCACCCTGAGTTCGATCCCAGAGGGAGGCAGAGAAAGAGGGGAGGGAAACGAGCTGCAAGTACAGTGTTTAAACATTCATGCTAGACACCTGTCAGGAATTTACAATGTAAACACACCTTTTATCTTCCATATCAATTATTGGAAATAAAGAACTCCAGAGTATCTTCATGGTCACCACTGAGGGATATTTAAAGCATATTTTGCTTAAATATTGGGGTCTTTTCTAGACTTTTCTAATAGTGCTGGGTTGCAGAATTCTCACAATGGATAGTAGCTATCCCTTGGGGCCAGGAAACTGCAAGAGTGAACAAACTTAATTATTAAAAAAAAAAGGTCTACATGCTTCCAATGTGTCAGCTGGGCAGCATTTTAGTCCATCTTGATTAAGAATATTTTTATAGTGCACTTAACTGTTTTAGATTGGCCATCTATCTTGATATCCGTCTCATAGTTTAAGCAGCTAATTGAAGAAAGAAGCTGTTCTGGAGATTTCTTTGAATCACTGAAGCTGAGGTGGAAAAAACCCCGAGGAGTTTCTACTACCGCTACTCTTTTAGAACAAGGTTCTCTAGTTTAAGGAAGTAAAAATTTCCAGGCTCAAAAATAGACAGCACCCATAAATAAATATATAAACAGCATTTAAATTTAACAACTCTTTGTTTAAACTGAAAAACATCATTTTTCCTCCTTAGCTCATTGATTTTAGTGAAGGATTAGTAAGCACCTTAAGGGTATTAGGAAATACTTCAGTGACAAGTTTGGGCCGCATCCACTTGTTAAGACAGGTCAGACTGGTGATGGAGGTAGCTGCTTAATGTTCAAACAACTAGAGCAAAAAAAAAAAAAAGGTCTTTCTAAAATTGAGGATGGGCTAATGCAAATAATTCATTCTTAGTTTTACTTTGTATCTGTGAACAAAACAAGGTTCTTGGGAAGAATTTCTAATATAGTTACCTAGTTTCAAAATCTGAAGGGTTTGTTCTTGATGGGCCTAGACCCCTCACTTCAATGCTAATTACAAAGTTGGGCTAGCCAGAAGCCATTTTCTTTGGAAAGCATTTAAAGTCACAGTACTCTGTTTAAGGTCTTCATGTCAATGAATTGGGAATTGTGGGTGTAAGACATCAAGTTTTGTTTTTAGCATAACTTGACAAACACATTAGTGTTATAATTTTAAAAAGATGAAACGAGTCTTATTTTCATAAATCCTTTCTCCATTTTAGAACTACTCGTAGAGATTGGGTGTATAGCTTGGAGCCAGAGTACATGCTAATCATGTCTGTAACCATCTGACCAATCCCTAGAACCAGAAGAAAAGAAGAAAATGAAAGAAATATATGCACTAAAAGGAGAAAATTGAAATACACTATTTTTTTAAGTAAATCATTCTTAATTTTTGTTTAATTTAAAGTCTTTGTACTTGTGAGTAAAACAAGATTCTCAGGAAGAATTTCTAATATAATTACCTATTTTCAAAATCTATAGAGTTGATTCTGAATAATTCTTAATGAGTCTGGAATTCTATTTCAGGTTCATACTCTGTAATCCACCCTGATTTGGAACTCACCATGTAGTTCAGGCTACCTTAGGGTTTTAGCAGTCTTCCTGCCTTAGTGTCAGTGTGCTGGGATTATTGAACCCATAACCCCTAGCTGAGTATACCAATTTGAAAACCTAGATTGTTCAGAAGTATTGCAGTATCAAAATATTAATTTAAAATACAAGCAAAATGCTGGAGATATTGCTCAAATCGTAGTATGCTTGCTTTCTCAATATTCACACAGCTCTGGGTTTGATGTCCAATGCTGCATGAACTGGGTGGGTACGGTGGTGCATGCCTGTAATACCAGCACTTGGGAGCAAGAGGCAAGAGAAGAAGTCCAAGGTCATCTTTGGCTACATAGCAACTTTGAGGCCTGCTTGGGCTACATGCGATCCTACCTCGGCCCCAAATTTAAATGAAAGGAATGCATAATTTAATCTTTATCGTCACGTTTGGGAACAATCTCCACAATGGCCATTATTTTACAGGAGGCAATCGAACACTGAACCTTAGGTGTGAAATGAAAATCACAGAAATTCCAGAGTTAAAAAAAAAAAACAAAAACAAGGCTGTGCCCTCATAGTCAAAGCCTGAGTAACAGGACTCCCTTAAGCTGCTTTCGTTTTGCCCTCATGTTATGTGGTTGACTGGCTTAAAGGAAGCAGCAGTTTGAGCACTGTGATACATAGCAGATGTCTTGACTGCAATCGCCACTGCAAGTTAACTTTTAACCCTTACTCAATTGTTTTGCTATCCGAGTAGTTATAACATGCAGCAATATTATTTGGGACAGAGAAGCACGGAGGCTGATCCCTGAATTGGAAATCTTGAATGAGGAATGCAGAGCCATTGATGTCCTCCGAGGGCCTGACGCCCATTAGGTGTCACTGCATAAAAATGGCTCTAGATACCTAGTCCAGGGACAGCTGTTGGTGAAAGATGAGGAGGGGGAACAAAGTGATCTGCCTGTATTACGCAGAGCTTCTCATGAGCCCTAAGAAGAATTTAATTTGTGGCAGTCATCCAGGGAGATAGTCTTGGGAAATAAACACTGGGCATCAGGCCCAGCCATGTACTATTTAACTTATTCTTGTAACCTCCTACGGAAACCGAAGCCAAAAATGAGCAATCCGGCTTTCTTTTATAACAACGTCTGTTCATGACTGAATGAGGCTGAAGGTAAACATATTTCAAAAAGCCCCATTCTAGTTCATTTACAATTGAAAGTTGCAAAGATAAAAATTATTTTGCCAGCTGAGAGTCCTCCCATCTCAAAACAAGAAGGTCTTACTCTTTCGGTGAAGAAATTCTGCAACGAGAGCCGCGACATGGACATAGCACATAGCAGCCTGGAAACAGATGACAAAGAAGTGTCAGGGCGTGTTCAAAGAGTTTGAGGAGTCCCAGGGGAACACGATTTTAAGTAGTCACCTCAGAAAAATCTCCATTTTTTATGTGAATTTTGGCCATGCTGTCGAGCCAGGTTTTTCTCAGCTCTGGTGTGCTGGCATAAGATTTAGCTAAGCTATACTGGAGGTCAATCAGCATTTCCGGGTCTTTCTCATGCTCCTTCATTTGGGCAGTGGCCATAAGAACAGTTCGGATCCTCTTGGTCAGATCTTTGACTTCTGTGGGAAAAGCAGTTGCCTAATTTCAAAACAAAACAAAACAAGACCCATATATTTAGCAGCCTTATCAATAAGGTCTAAGTGTGATCATCCAATCCTGGGGAACATACTATGGTTTCTATTCCTTGTTAACTGTTCATGGTACTGCATTGGATGTGGCAAGTCTAAAGGGGCTTTAATTAGTTATTTTTAAAAATATGTAACCAGCTAGGCTTCAAAGGCTTTTGAACTTGAGGGCAATATACTTAAAGCATACAAAAAACACGACCTTTGGAGCCACACTATCTGGGTTTAGACGCTGGCTCCTCCAATGTATATACAGGATGTTTCTGGTTTATTTATAACAGTAACTGACAGTTATTGAGAGCACATCGGTACCAGGTACTAAGATGGATACATTATATGTTTTAATTTCTACAAGAATCCTATATATTGAGTAGTCTTTCCATGCACTTCTACCAACGGGAAAACCGAGGCACAGAGCAGTTGAGAGGCTCAGCCAATGTGTCCCGGTTGGTAACTCACGGAGACAGAACTTCTGTCCAGGTGATCTGGCACCAGAACTAGTGCTTGACAGGCAATTTTCCATACTGCTAAGTGTGCCCATCTTGCCCACCGACTACAATGCACACCTCAGTGAAAACCTTGCTGCCAATTTTCCATTTCCACAAATGAGAGGTTGTGAGTTACATCACACTCCAGAGAAATTCAACTCTGAAAGTGTTTCTGACCTCAAGATGGGGATGAGGCAAGTATATGGTGATGGGATTTAATATGAATATAATATACCGTTCTGCCTTTCTGTCTGCTTTAAAAATGTCTGCTTTTAAAACAATTAGTACAATAATTAATACACACGCATCTTAGCCCTTTCTGCTTATTAACAGAAACTCTACTTCCTGAAGGAAAGGCTTACCTTAATTTACCAGGGTTTGTTGGTAATGGTGGCCTTAGAAGATGCAACTAAGTCATTTACAAATGAATCAAGGGAAAGCAAAGGAGATAGTTCTCCTCAAGGAGAACCAATATCAGCCCTATTCAATTGGAAAATGTCACTAGCTACCTGTATAATATGGCATTGAACATGGTAACAACTGGGAGGGGCATGAATTATTGGAGCGTGAGTAAAATAGCCGAAATAGTATACATTGCTTCTGTGCTCACGGGATTAGTTGGACTGTATACTGATCCCCTGGGAAACCAGCTTCGATGCTTGAAAAGCAAACTTTCCCAGCCTGTGAGCAGCTGGCACAGCTCCGTGTTGTCCTCCCTGTAAGCAGCATTCCTACGGGAATGGGTTTTTGGTACAGAGATTCTACACGTCCCGAGCATCAAGTATGTTGTGATGTTATGAGAGCTTTCAATTTTTTTCAGCTTTTATACAGTATTGTCAAATATACTAGAATATGACCTTTCCCAAGAATGAGGACAATTTATCTCCCTGGGAGGATACCAGGACCTGTCCTCCAGGCAACCCAACAAGAGATGCAGTTTTACACTGCTCTAGTTTTTAGGCATGTGTGAAAGAGCCATGGTGGTCAGAATCTTAGGTCTGATTCTGATGAACCGGTGCTGAAGAATGGCAGCTTTGGATTGTTCCAGCAAACCACACAATCAGTCACCATAACTTTCGAAAGTCACAGAACTGACAAACAATGAAACCCTTTTGTGCCATTTCTCCTCCGCTGTCAGTGGATCTGCTAGCCATTCTGAGATTTTTCTTACATTTCAATCACAGGATTTAATTAGCCAGTATTACAAATGGTAACAATTGTTAAGAGAGAAAAATACTTGTATCTTCTGAGTAAGTTTAGAAGTCGGGCAGAGAAAATGACACAGATTCGATTACTACCAGATGCTCATTTGTTTAATCTACTCAGTTAATGCCGGATATAACTGCTAGAAAGCCAGTGGCATGTAAAAGCCAGTAGCTCATAAAGTTCACATCCTATACCTTCCACACTAACAATAACTGTGAATTCCATGACGGTTCCATGGTATAAACTTCCTTTGTTAGTTAAAGGGGTTCTTATTCATTATTTTGGTGTTGGGGATCAAACCCAGGGCATTCACCATACAAGGTAAGCACACACTCTACCAGTAACTAACAATCCCGGCCAAAGTAGCTTCAGTTTACTCCGTACCTTCATAGGTCTGTCGCTGTTTGCAAAATTATTGATAATGAATAAAGACTCCTGAAATCTTGATCCTCCACTTAGCGCAACATCAGCTATCAGCTGACTTACAGCAATTATTATCTGTGGAAATAAATAAAGGTTATTTTTTTCAATTTTTTTTTTTAATCCTGCTTTGGGAGGTGGCGAGGGGAATCATTACACTGTGTCCAGGTTAGCATCTAATTTCGTTGTCTTCCTGCAGACTTTTGCTGCCATGCCCAGCTTTCAAATGCTCCTTTGAAAGATTTTGCAAAGTCATGGGTTGTGGTGTTTGCTTATAATCCCTGTACTCAGGAGGCAGAGGCAGAGAGGTGTAGCGGCAGATGCAACAATAGGATCACTGTGAGTTTCAGGGCGCCAGGATTATATGGTGAAACCCTGTCTTTAAAAATAAAGAGTAATGAAAATGACAAAGAGGTAGAGATTCTCCACCACACACCTGCTACAATGGTGGCGATCAGGTCCTCCCTCTGAATGTGCTTGCACGCTGGTGGTTAGGATGAGTTTGGGAGTGACCGACCTTTCTCTTTGACAGTTTCTCACTCTGTATTACTTGTCTAGTTTATATGATGCGCTAGTCTACAACCTTGTGTGAATGTCAAAATAAGTCATGCTCAGACGTTAACGGCTCGATGCCTTCCTCTCGATCCAAGAAGACAAGATACAGTAGTGACTACGAGCGCAGGCTCTGGAGTCAAAGTTCCTGACATCCAAATTCTGACTTTAGTGGCTAGGTAAGGCTTTACATTTCTCTTATATTTGCTTATTTTATTTTATTTACTTCCTTGTGTTTAGGGGTGTGCGATGCCACAGCATGAATGTATGGATCAGAAGACAACTTGTGGGATTTATTTTTCGCCTTCTACGACGAAGGGTCCAGGTATCCAATTCTGGCTATCTGGATTGATAGCAAACACTTTTAGGCACTGGACCATTTCTCCAGCCTGTAGTTAACTCTTCACCGAGCACGTTCTGTATTCTAGATACTGTTCTAAGTCTTTATATTTATTAATTCATCTATATTAAATGAAGCACTGACAGAGCTGATAGTAGGGCCAGAGAGTGGACTCTAATAGAAAATTTCAGGCACCCTGGTAAATTAATCAAAGCCATATTTTAGGGGTGGTGGGTATTCAACTGACTTCACACAAAAGCAAACAGTAAAGGTCTGACTAGCAAACAGCTAGTTCTGGCTGACTCTAGTACTTCTCTAGACTTAGAGACTTGTTTTCTTGGAGGATGTCCTGTAAGGCAGACGGGACTCTTAAGTCAGGGTCTTTACACGTGTTGTTCTTTTTAAAAAATATTTTTAAATATTTCATTTGCATTGGTATTTTGCCTACATGTATGTCTGCATGTGGGCATCAGATCCCCTGGAACTGGAGTTACATGCCGTTATGAGCTGCCATGCAGGTACTGGGAATTGAACCTGGGTCCTTTGGAAAAGCAGCCAGTGTTCTTAACCACTGAGCCATCTCTCCAGCTCTTTTATAGCAGATTTTTAAGGGAGTATCATTTTCTATTAGAATTGTACTTTATTGATGGCATTTTCAAAAAAGCATCCAATGGCTGTTTCCCTATAAATAACCTTTTCTTTAGTAAATTGCTCTAATGGGACACCAAGGAAGATCTGTAACTAGAGACTGTCTATATTATCAGTAGCCTGCTGAGCCAAGAAGTCCCAGCTGGGCTTAGATTCTGAGTTGTTTCAGCAAATAATCACAACGCTATGAAGATGTGGAATAATAATTACCGCACAGTGTATTCTCTGTGCTGTGCATGATGCCAGCTGCTCTATGTATTTCATTTGTCACCCTCATACTAACCATGCAAGGTGGTGAATACTTGGCCTCATTTTACAGATGAGCAAACTGGTTCAGTCAGATTGAGCAACTTGCCTAGGGTCACACAGCACGCAAGTAGTTGAGCTATGTGTTAAACAGATAGTTATCTCTATAAGTTCTGTGATTTTCACAAAATCTTGAGACTAATCCATTATTTGTTGAGGTAGGGTATTGCCATGTTAGCCAGATTGATCTTGAACTTGTGGACTCAAGTGATCCTCTTGCCTTGGCCTTTCAAGTAAGTGGGACTATACAGGTGCATGCTAGCACCCCCAGGTCATTTTTTTTTATTTTTGCTTTTGGAGACAGGGTCTTGCCCTGTAGCCCAGGCTGGCTCAAACGTGCAATCTTCCAACCTTAGTCTCCGGTGTGTTTGGATTTTAGGCATGTGCCATCATGCTTGGCATCCTTTTCATTGGTAAATAAGGTTCTGCTGATGCATGCAAAGCAACCTGTATCACCTGCCGTGCATTATCTAACAGTCTTACTTAGTCATCTTAATTGAGCCTCACAAAAACTCGTGAGGTAGAGCTTCTCCTAATTTATATTTGAAGAAGCTGAAGCACCAGCGAGGCCGAGGAAGCAGCCTGCTCCAGGTCAGACTGCCATGGAATCTGAACTGCAGCATGCAGTCCAAACTTATACTTTAGAGTAGCCTTCTCCACGAGAAAGAGGATGGGAGTCTCATATCTATGTAGCTACAAAGAAAGAGAGATGGACGTGAAACTTACTTTTTCCCTCATATTTACTGTGTGTGTGAGCGTGCATGTGTGCGCACATGTGAAGTTCAGAGAACAACTGATTTGACTTGTTTTCTATTCTCACCATGTGTGTTTTGGTGATCAAACTCAGGTCATCAGGCCTGGCAGCAAACACTTTTATGCACTGAGCTATCTTGCTGATCTGAAATTTACTTTGATGTATTTTAATTACCCCCCAAAATCGACAAATTTATTTTGATGTATTTTAATAACCTCCCCAAGTTAACAAATCACTTTAGTGTATAAACAATGTAAGACAACTTAGATGCTCTATTTTTTTATGTACCTATTCTTTGAACTTTCAGCACATGTCAGCCTGGACCAGTTACATTTCAAGACGGTCACATGGTCTGAGAACTACAGCACAGGAAGGGAAAGTCAGACATTGATTTCTTTTGCAGTGCTGAGACTGGAACCCAGAGCCTTGTGCATGCTAGGCAAGCACTCTATCACTGAGCTATAGCCTCAGCCCTGTGTTAACCTTTTGTTTTGAGATAGTGTCCTTCATGTTAACCAGGCTGGCATTGCCCTCACTCTACAGACAAGGTAGGACTTGAAGTTAATATCTTCCTGCCTTAGCCTCCCAAGTACCTGTAGATGTTGATCTTTGTGGGGCATGGGGTGGGAGTGAGCACATGTTTGTAGGTGCATATGTGTGTCTGTGTATGAAGATCAGAGGTCAATGCTGGGTACCACTCTTCAGAAGCTGTCTATTTTAATTTGGGGGGGGGGCAACATGGCTTAGAATTTGTCAAGTAAGGTTAGCCTGGTTGCTCAGTGAGCCCCAGGGATTTGCCTGTCCCCGCTCCCTCAGTCTTAGGATTGCAAGTACATACCACATGCCTGGCTTTAAAAAATGCATGAGTGATACAGGTACTTTGCCTGCATGTATGTCTGTGTCCCTGTGTATACCACCACTTACATGCCTGGTACCCAAGGAGGGCAGAAGAGGACAACAAATCTCCTGGGCTGGAGTGACAGATGGTCGAGAGCCACCATGTAGATGCTGGAAATCAAACCTAGATCCTCTGGGCGAACAGTCAGTGCTCTTAACCACTGACCCATCAATCCAGTACTGGCCAGCTTTTTTTTCTGCGGGTTCTGGGGCTCAAACTCAGGTACTCCTGCTTGTAGGACATGTACTTTGCCGAGTGAGCTACCTTTCTAGCTATAGATGTTGGTTTTGATAGGGGCCAGCAACTGAAGAGGAAACCATCAAGAGGAGCTTTGATTGCTACTCACCTGCAAGTGTGTCCTCAGGAAGGTCTTCCTTTTGGTATACTCAAAGTTGTTTCTCATCAAAAGATACAAAAGCGCAGATGCCTCATTCCTGGTTGAGCTAATCTTTGAAGTACAGCACTTCAAAACCTCATAGCAAAATGCAGCGCACATGTTTACTCTCCCTTTGAAAAAGGCTGAGGGAAACTAAACAAAGGAAACAGAAATGAGAATCTGAAAATCTATTAAAGTCCACCAGTAATCAAGTGTCAACCGTGCCTCACCTAAAACTATGCCGGGTGCTTTAGAGGATAACAAATTAGTACTAGTCAGAGCGGTGTTCTCAGGATAGTCTGAACTTGTTACCATACAGACAAGTGTACGGCAAGGACAGGACAAGTCAAGTCAGTATTGTAGTTACTCCAAAAACGTAAAGGTCTTTGTCATAAATGTCAATCTGTGAAGAGCCCAAGATAGCCCAAAACATATGAGGGACAGAGTTTCAATGGCGTACTGAGTGAATGAATGATAAATGATGGCTCTAAAATGGAGTCTTAGAATGGGAAAGCCAGTCTGCATTATGTAGTGTTGGCTTTATATCTAAACGCTGTGTTCTAATGCTCCATGTGCAGAGAAAAATTAGAACCGAAAGCCATTAGGAGTGAACTGATCTTTTTATTTCTAACAAAATAGAGATAGGTTTAGTGTTCATCTATGCCTTTCCATTTTCTCCTCCTTGAGGAGACACATTTTGTCAGAGAAAAGGTGTGCCCACGTGGTCACCAACTTCTCAAAACTCCCAAGAGGCCTGCTGCTTTGAGAATGCTTTCAGCCTGCTGCTTTGGGGAAGATAAACTGTAGAGCTAAGGTGGGCTTATGAGAATTCCCTATGCTTGCAAGTTGAGGTGAGCAAGCTGCTTCAGAATGCGTAATGACCATCTTCGTAGGGATACTACAGTTTCAGTGCCACCCACTCAAAATGCTTTTTTGGAAACTTTGAATTTTAATCCACACTTCAGGAATTTATCTGCGGGTGTTTTTAAGCCTTTGTAGCAAGTGCAGTGTTAGGCAGGCGATGGATGTTTAATAAATGCTTTCTGATGGGAAAATTGGGAAATCACATAAAATTTCACAGGATTAGATCAACTCTTACTAGACAAGATTCCCTGGTATAAAAAGATTTAAGAGTGGGCATAGCTACGTGCAGTTAATCCCTACAGTAAGTCTGCCCACAGCACTTGAGCAATGGCCAAAATGACAAATAACCTCCTCCACACTAGCTCTAATGCACCCCTTCTCTCCCAACCCTTACTGTGTTAGCTTCTTCTCATCTGATATTGGCTTTTCGTCTATATTCTTCCAGGGGGAAATTCAGCCATTCTGAGACGTTCCCTTATATGTTGATGGTCCCCCGACCATGCTCCAGTTATACCAGTCCTTTATGTTCTGAAATAGCCCAGACTCTTTCCTGATGCAAGACTTTGGCAAACCCATATACTTATCCCTAGGATGTTCTTCCTTGAACCATCTGTGTGGCTGGGCCTTTTACATACCCCACTTCTTACTAGATGAGGTATATCAGCTTGAGGTGATCCCCAAATTATGATGGTCAAATGAAGAATTTAAAAAATTACAGTGGAGCGATAGCAGTATGTGCTGAGTCGAAATTTTAATGTCAAATTCTGAGCTCTGTTCTCTTCCTGGGTGCAACAGGAAGAATGAAACTCATATTCCTGGGTGGTGGCAGCAAGCCACAGCCCCCACACAGACATGGGATCATGTGGGAAAACAACAAATACCTTCAGTGTGCTATGCTGCTGAAGGATGATATTCAACAAATTCTGTTGAAGGCCATTGAACTCACTCAAACGATTTTCCACTTAAAAGGGGTTAATTGGGCTGTTGCCCCATCATAAGATAAGAGCATTTGTACTAATGCTAATACAAAATGCTAAGGCATTGTGCTTGTTTCTACCCTAGAACTGAACATAATTACATATTGTTCTGTTGTTCATTTTCGGTCTCTACCCCACCCCTAGAACTGAAAAGCCTTAGGTTGGAGAGTATTCTTGTTTTGCATCTCCATAATCCTATCTCCAGCAGCTAGTACAGCACTTGAGGCTGTGCTCAGTAAATACAAATGAATGGAGAGGACTCCAATCCAGAGCTCTGTCTAAATCCATGTATTTCAATGGTACAGAGGCAACTTAAATTCAATACAACACAGTATTCACTGTTTTTTTTTTATTATAGTTTGTCCCACCATTTTATTGGTGAACTGGTGATAAAGTCCAATAATTCTCTTTAATATATATCCTACCACCATATCCATGCACTAGTGACTTTTTCCAGGCACTATCACCAATCTCTGTTCTTCTGTTCCTCCATTCCTTCTTTTGTTCGTCCATCCATGTTTCACTATGTAGCTCTGGCTAGCCTGGAACTTGCTATGTAAACTAGGCTGCCCTTGAATTCAAAGAGATCTGCCTGCCTCTGCTTCCCAGTCGATACATTTCCTATACTTTTTCAAGAGGTTTACTCTTCCCTGGCCACACTGATGCTCTCTTAATACAGGGCTAATCGTGCTGCTTCCCTGCTTAAAACCTTTCCGTGCCTATCGGATTCTAAGAAGATGAAGTCTAGCCCTTACGATGACTCACTACACACTTTCCTACTTGCCATTTTTCCTTTCAGCTTTATCTCCTGAATGCACACTAAACCCTCCACAGTACTCCTGCTGAAGAGAAGCTTTTGCTAAGCTACAGCATTTTTATCTTCTCCTGGGCACAGCCCGTTCTCGGTACAAATTTCATACCATGATAGCATTTGCTGATATACTTGTATGTGTGCACATATGTATCTTTATGTGTGTTTTTATCTATTACACAGTAAGCCCTCAGGATTCTCTGTACAAACTTCATATCATGATGACATTTGTTGATGTACATATGTGTGTGCATGTACGTATCTTTATGTGTATATTTTTATCTATTGTACAGTAAGCCCTCAGGATTCTCTGTACAAACTTCATATCATGATGACATTTGTTGATGCACATATGTGTGTGCATGTACGTATCTTTATGTGTATATTTTTATCTATTGTACAGTAAGCCCTCAGGATTATAAGCAATAACTACCTAACTAGTACCTGGTAAAGGAATTATTTCTAAATTGTATTTCCACTCATTTATCCTTTCATGCTTGCAGAGAACTCGCTTTTCCATAGCTTCCTTTACTCTTAAAGCATATTAAAGAATGGAAAAATTTTTTAAAGCTTCACATTTACCTAATTTCTTATTTTACATACAATGAAAGGTAGGACTTGTTCATTGGCAAGCTATTATGCAAGATCCCAGAGTTCTAAAAGTTAATTTTGATTATCAAAGTGCTTATGCACAATTTTTTTAAAAAAATAAACAAGACTGGTGCTTCATTAGTGCAGTAGATGGTGTTGGTCTTATCATACGACAAACAAGACAAAGAAAAACTGGCAAAGCTGGTGATTTAAAAATGACATTGGGGCTGGAAATGTAGTGCCCCGGGTTGAATCTTGAGAGAGAAAAGAAGATCCAGAGGGAGACGGCGACTCTTGGGAAGGGCCTACTGAAAATGTAATGGTACAGTGGTAAAAGCAAAAGCACGTTCTGATTTTAGAGGATTCTTTGCCAGGTCCTCAATATAGATTTTGCTAGGTGGTGCTTGTATGTTCACAGACAGTGGTAGTTAATGGCTGTTTGTGTATGTCATCACAGTGATTCCCATTCCTCTAGCTTCCCATGAGCTCCTAGCAGGTTGAAGTTGTTCTTACCTTACTGATGAAAGATCTCAGGGAGGCAAAGACATGCTTGAGTGATACTTCAGATTGTCCATTTTTAAGAAAAGCAAGATGAATATCAAATACTTTTTTCATTAGTGGGTTGTGTCCATCATTATTTAAAAGTTGGCTCTACAAAACATGAAAAACAAAACGCCCAGTTTATAGAAGCATTTAGTTTACCCCTCTTGCCCACATACCAGAGAACTAATTTTACTGCATGGCCAATATCTGCTTGTATGCTGTTTGACCTTTGGAAGGTTTTTAGACTATTTTGAGTACCTTAGCTAAAAATATTCATGGGATCCTCAACTTACATTGGAAATCTTGAAACACAATATAAACTACATCTAGAATATTGAAACTCTTAAGCTGGGAGAGTTGACACATACCTTTAATCCCAGCACTTGGGAGACAGAGGCAGGCGGATCTCTGAGTTTGAGGCTAGCCTGGTCTACAGAGTGAGTTCCAGGACAGCCAGCGCTGAATCCTGTCTTGAAAAAAATAAAAAAATAGACAGACAGACTGATGGATGGATAGGAAGGAAGGAAGGAAGGAAGGAAGGAAGGAAGGAAGGAAGGAAGGAAGGAAGGAAGGAAGGAAGGAAGGAGAGAAAGAGAGAGAAATGCTAGCATTTAGTTAGAATAGCTAAAAAATAATCTTCCAATGGAACATATCAAAATACAAAATGAATATGGAAAGAATAGTTCATATCCCATCCCACCTTCCTTTCTATTTTCTTCATTTTCTTTTTTTCTTAAAGTTATCTTTATGCAGCTCAGGGTGATCTAGAACTTGCTACATACATAGACCAGGTTGTCTCAAAGACATGATCCTCTTACTAAGATTATGCACATGTCCAGTTATGACTGGCTGGGAGGAATACTTTTTTATTACACATTTAGACACTTAAAAATCAGTAAAACTTCTTTTAAAAAGTCTGCTATTTAATTTACCTTTGGAAGTGCATTTTATATAAGATATATTTATGCACTATTAACAAACTGAACCTTCCATGGATTCAGAAAACAGATATTGCAACTGGTTATTAAATATCTCTTGTAAATGGGCCTAAAATAATAGTACAGTTGTACAGAGATATCAGTTAGTTCATGAACTTTACTTTAAAATAAATCATCAAGGGGCTCCAACATATAGTTCAGAGGTAAAGTGTCTGTCTGTTATGTGAAGGTCTGGGGTTCAATCCCCAGCACTGCAAAGAAAAAAAATAAAAGAAAAACATTGGGGCTGGAGTGATGGCTCTGTGGGTAAAAGTGCTTGGCATGAAAGCATGAGGAACTTAGTTCAGGTTCTCAGAATCCATGTAAAATCGGACACAAGCATCTGGAATCCCAGTGACTTCATAAGGATCACACATTCTCCTATGTCATCAGCACCATTTACTACCCCAGCCTTCAAAATAAAGAGTAAGGTACTCAGCGACATGGTATGTGCTTTGTATGCAAAACAGTAAGTTAATATTGGTAAAGTGCTTCAGAGAGAGATTGACCTTTATCAAGAAATACATAAATATCTATTAAATAAATCAAAACATATCAGAAAGGCAGTGAGAAATAAAAGCCTAGTCATGAGACACGATGTCCTATCTACTCACACAATGAAAAATAGATGTGTGTGTGTGTTATTTTAATCAAAACAAACCTAAGTGTTTTGCAAGGTCGCCTCCTACAACTTCTTTTGTTGTTGTTGCTTTTTTTTGAGTCAGGGTTCTCTGAGTAGCTCTGGCTGTCCTGGAACTCACTCTGTGGATCAGGCTGTTCTCCAGCTCACAGAGATCTGCCTGCCTCTGTCTCCTAAGTGCTAGGATTAAAGGCATGTGTCACCACTGCCCAGCTTACACCTCCTTATTAGTACGTTATCTGGTTCTTCCTTATAACGTCTCTGAGAAGCATGGGGCAAGTTTCCATACTGTATCTGGAAGCCTAAAGCAATTAAGTATATTATGTAAGAAAGGGGAGCAAACATACTGGATTGCCTTGCCCAGCCTTAATACAAAGGGAGGAGCTTAGTCCTACTGCAACTTGATATGCCATGCTTTGTAGAAACCCATGGGAGGCCTGCCCCTTTCTGAACAGAAACAGGGGAGGGGTGGATTGGGGTGGCAGAGGGGAGACCAGGGTGGTGTGGAGGAATGGAAGGAGAGGAGGGAAGGGAAAATTTGGTTGGGATGTAAAATAAATAAAATACATTTAAAAAAACGAGAGGGGAGGAGAGCAAAACAAACAACCCAACCAAAACAGTCCAAAATAACCTGTAAGTGAAGAGAGAGCAGGTGTGATTTCCGCATTTGGGTTCTCACCGATGCTGTTTACATGACGCTCATGTAGTTTTCACTTTCAAAGCACTCCCATGTCTATTATCTTAGTTTCCCCTTCCAAGGAGCCTGCCAGCGAACTTGCTTTTACTTTATTTTACAAATCAAAGGAATGATGATTTGGGATGAGAGAAAACATCCGAGAAAATCCTGAGCAGCCAAGTCAATTTGCCTGGACATTATTCCTATAAGCTATCTTGTTACAATGGGTATTTTGGCTGGTCGATTTTCTCATGATTTCCAGTAAAGATTACTAGATATTTTAATAAAAACATAAAAGAAAACCCTCCTGCCCTTCCTTCTTTCTCCCACTCCCCCCCCCATATCCTTCCTTTGTCTACACAGCCTTGGCTGATCTGTAACTTGTTATATAGATCAGGCTACCCTCAGATTTGTGACTACCCTCCCGCCTGTGTTGCCCAAGTCCTGACAGAAAACTGATTCTAAAGACAAATATAAAACAATAGAATCTGAGAGGCAGAGGAGGATTATGGACATTTTAGTCTGAACACTTCACTCTATGGATGACTGAGTTTCCGTCATTTCCCAAGGTTTTACCAGAGCACAGTAAAACTTGGCTTGCCACCAGCGTTTCCTCATTGCTCCTACCAGGTTATCTCAAACCAAACTCCCCTGCCTTTGGCACGTAGACACTATAAAATGTTTTCCTCTCAACACCACCAGCTGAACTCAAACTCATCATTACCTTGAAGCACTGGGTGAAAAACGATATGGTGTCTAGTACTGTCAGGGAAACCTCAGTAGCTGTATTGCCTTCCAGAAGTGCCTGGTGGAAAATGTCTGCTTCTGTTGTGGCAGAACCTAGGGTAAGAGAAGCAAATTAAGCCACACCCAACGTAGACTCCCACAAGGGCACTGAATGATCTCCTCCGGAAGCCTTATGGAGAGAGTCTTGCCTTCTTAGAAGGAGCCCGCAGCATCAGCAGACCTAATGAGCTTCACTGCAGCTATTCCTTACTGAGTCAGGGCCTGGTCTAATCACTGCCACCTACTTTCCACTCCCGTTATCAGTGTCAAGTGATCTTCAGTATTAGCACCCTGTCAGCAGCTCTGCATCATTGACTGAGGTGTCCACATTACTGATGTGGTCTCAGTAATGAGCTATGGTGATGTAACTAGAAAATCATGTGGGAGGCATCTTAGGCCATGCTGCCAACAAGGATGGAAAAACGAGAAAGCCACACAAATCCAGTGCCCTCTGGCCAGAGGTCTTCAGTTCTGCCAGTGACATGAGACTTGTTTCTAAAGCCCAGACTCTTTATGGGCTGACAGAAGTGGGCTCATCATACTTGTACAAGAAGCAGGAATCTTCAACATTTGCAATGACAATGTGTAAGAAATCCTCAGTCTTCTAGCTCAGGGTCTACCTGCACAAGACCTCGTTTACTATCATTGGGCTTCACAAAACCAGTTTTCCCATCTTCTTTTTTCTGTGGCCTCCGGAAGACCATATGAAAACAAACGTGTTCTCAGAGTTTTGATTAATATTTACTTTCGAGAGGGCACTTTCTCTTTATCTAGTCCTCTGACATCCCCAGTTAGGCAAGATTTCTCTCCTTGTCCTCGATGCCTTCTCAATGCTTTACCCTGTTAAATACTCTTTCAACCAATAGGATCTAGTACTCGTTATCATTTGGTGCTACTGGGGATAGAACATCGAGTCTCATGCATGCTAGGCAAGCACCCTAGCACTGAGAAGGTTCCTGGTGGTTGTTGTTCTTTTTTTTTTTTCCTTTTCATTATAAGAGTCGAGATCAACTTTGCTAAGGTAGACCTTGAACTTGTGAACTTCCTGCCTCACCTCCTCGGTAGCTGGGATTACAGGCCTGTACTAGCAAGCCCAGCTAGAGTTGATTTACTTCTGCATTCAGGAGGGGACATCTATATCATTAGTCATTAGATAAAAAATAACAACTCTAAATGAATATTATATATGCTATCTTATTAGGATACTAATACTTTCTATTAAAATTTAATGGAGCTAAAGAGATGGCTCAGTAGTTTGGAGCACTTATTGTTCTTCCAGAGGACCTGAGTTCAATTTCCAGCACCCGCATGGTGACTCACGCTCATTTGTAATTCCAGTTCCAGAGGATCAAAGGCCCTCTTCTGGCCTTAGCAGGCACCAGGAACACATATAGTGCAATACATACATTCAGGCAAAACGCTGATAAACATAATATAAAATAAATAAATCTAAAGTTATTAAAAATAAAATTTGACAGTTGTGACAAAGGATATCTAATATAAATATATATTAACAGCAATTTCATAGAAAAATTCCTTAATACTAAGAAAAAGATTTAAATCAGTTGTTGAAAAAAATCATGCATGTTATTAAATAGTCATGAATGATGAAATTATAGTATATAAATGAATACATAGCAGAGTTATGCAGAGAATTTCTCTATGCAAGAGAAATTATGATTTAAGCCAGAATTTAGGATTGAAAATGGGCTTTGGTGAGGACACAGTGGTACAAGTCCTTGCCATATCAGCGTGAAGACCAGAGTTTAATCCCCAGAAGCCAACTAAACGCTGGGTGGGTTCGGAGTGTTGCCTGTAAGAAGGCAGAGAAGAGAATCCCTGGTGTAAGCTGGCGACTAAGACTACTCATACCTGGGACTGACTGAGAGATCTTGCCTCAAAGACTAAGGTAGACATAATTAAGAAAGATCCCTGCTATCAACCCTGGGCCGCCACACACACCTGCACACAGACTTGCGCCCACACGCATGGTGTTTGTACACCACACACACAAACACATGAATTTAAAAAAAATACACAGCATTACCAGGCTATTTCATATGGGTCCCCTCTCCCATGTTTACTTACTGTGATTAAGTGTGAATGAGCTTTCTAAGCTACTGAGATGCTGTAGCCGAGCCTGCATCACTCCTGACCTGTTTCGAAGAGCTGGCATAGTTTGAGATTTTCGGTCTATTCCAAAGTGCTTTGATAGCCAGGCATCATGCACCCTAAAACAAAATTTTAAATCAAGAACTTAAATAAAGCCAGGTAGTGGTGGTGGTGGTGGTGGTGCATATCTTTAGTCCTGGCACTTGGGAAGTAGAGGCGTATGGATCTCTGTGAACAAGGCCAGCTTATTCTACAAAGCAAGTTCTAGGACAGCCAGGGTTGTTACACAGAGAAACCTTGTCTGAAAAAACAAACAAACAAAAATAACAACAAACAAAAATCTGAAGTGCTCTGATAAAATATTTCATTGTTTGCATATTTTTAACTAAAATGTGGTTTAAGTTGATGTGTTATTCCAGATAAATATAACTTATATAATTTTATAAATATATTCTATTCCGGATAAATTTAATACTCTGCTCAAGATTCTGTTAACTAATACTTGGCTTAAATGAGACCTATAGGAAACTGTGAGCCATCTCTCCATCCCCTAAATTGTACAAAGTTTTAATGGGATTTTAAATAGAGCTTATGCTATCATAATAGAACTTGTGCATCTAGAAAGAGCTTCCCACTTCTATACTACTCTAAACCATTGGAGTTAAGTAGACAACACTCCAATAATAGCCAGTGTTTTGGCAGGAAGTGAGGAAGGAGAAGAGAGAAGCCAGACACTGAAAGTGGGAAGGGGTAGTCTAGAATGAGTATCAGTTCAGTCTCCTGGACTGCTTACAACTGGGTCATATGTAAATTGAGGAAGAACAAGTTTGTTCTCTTATAAGCGTGAGGTCGGGGCAACAGAAGCGGAGATGCTAAGGTCTATGGTCACAGTCACAGGGAAAGGTGCTGAAACTGGAACTTGTATCACTCAAGATGCGTCAAGAGAGACAGCAATAAACACCATCCAAAGGCTTCAATTTGTGGAACTAAACCAGGTGTGGTCACACATTTTATAATCCCAGTCCTTGAGGAGTTGAGGCAAGAGGATCAGGGTCCTTCCTTGAGATATTGCAAGGTCAAGGCAAACTTGGGCTCCATGAGATTCTGTCACCAAAATCAAAAGCAAAAAAAGAAAAAGAAACTGCTCTGGATTTTAACTTTGAAACTACACTATTTGGAGACATGGCTCAGTGGTGAAAGGTGCTCGCCACCAAACCTAACAACCTGAATCGGATCCCTTGGACCCACATGGCCGAAGGAGAGAACCCATTCCCACAAATTGTTCTCTGACTTTCATACATTTGCCGTGGCAGGCAGCTGTCCAAGCATGACACAAAATAAATACATTTCTAAAATACTATGTTTGATTTCCTTTAATGTGTAGTTCTATTTAATATACACACACATACATAGCTGAAATAAGCAAAACCTTTCTTTGGCTTAGGGCCCTTCGATCATTCCTGATTTTTTTTTTACCAGTGTTGGGAACTGAACCCAGGGCTTCACAAGCTAAGAAAGCACTCCACTGCTAAGCTATATTCTAAGCACAAATTTACTTTCCTTTTCTTCTTCTTCGTCTTCGTCTTCCTCTCCGTCTCCCGTCTCCCTTCTCCCTTCTCCTTCTTCTTCTTCTTCTATTGGTGTTTATAAAGAATTGAATCCAGGGCATTGTGCATGCTAAACAAATGCTGTATCACTGAGCTATGATATATCCCTGAGCTCCTCACATATTTCTTTATAAAGATTTAAGAGGCAAAAGAACAAATAGATAATATATAATGTATGTCCTAATTACTGTTGGATATTTCTATTCCCCTTAGTAGTTGGCTACCCTGACTTTTTGATTTGATGCCTACCCTTCTATTTAGCTGTTACTTAAGTCCTCCAGGAAATACAAGAATCTGCTCAAAGTTTAGGGGTATCTCAGAAGAAACCTTCTATATTATTCTAGCCATTGTCCTTTTGAAAACGTAGTATTGGTTCATATTACTTTTAACCTTGAATTGGGATCCGTTGAATAAATCACAGCCGCCTTCATGTTAACCTAACATTAGTATCTTAGATTTTATATGCCATGGGTGGGACTGCTCTCTGTTGGGAAAGAAAGAGGGGAAATGGCAAGTTGTAGTGCTGCAAGGATTACCTTGCTATGTTTCTTTTCCCCATATAGCGAAAGTGGAACAAACATACTCTGGAAAGGAAAACGACAACATGTTAGTAATATACTACTACCTAGTACCACCTAATAACTATTGTGTAGATGTCATATGTTCCGAAGATCAATTTACAAGAACATACATTTCCACAAAAATAAAGGCCCAGATAACTACCTAAAGGCTGGCCATATCCTATCTTTTCATATATAGCTGCTATATTTATACGAGCATTAAAAGTCCCATGTCAATATACATGACTTTAATGACAGATTAAAAAAAAAAAAAGAAAACTTGCCCATGTCAAACATCCTTTGTGTGCTATACCATGCCATAGCCAAGGTCTCTAGCACTCGTTAAGACAAAACATCTTTCTTACTTACAGAAATGTGGACAAATGCTTTATTTTTACACAATGGTATTAAAATACTCTCTATTATCAATAACCATAAACACATGAAGTTAGGAAAAATAACATTTAAATCCCTATGTGCTCACAGCCTCAACAGCTGTCATGAACAGTCTTATTTAAGTCCTACGAAAAGCAGGCTAATCTTCCTCCACCCTCCCTTTCCTCCTCTTTTCAAGCAAATTCTCAACATCGGTTGTCTTCAATGGGAAATATGTCCCAGCATATTTACAGTGTTTACTACAGCTGGGAGGACAGGTCAGGAAATTAGAAGGACGGCCATGAAAAGGAGAAAGAGATCTTTGGGGAGGGTTAGCGAAAGGGAAGAAAAAAGGAAAAAATGAAGCCACGTTACATGAAAGCAGAAATGGGGCTAACAGGGAAGAAGGGGTCCAGCCAGAGTGGGAGACGGTTAGAGGATGAGCCAAGAGAGAACAACAGAAACAATTTGGATGAAAATGCCATTAGGGAAATCTCATTCCTTTTTATATTAATTTAAAACAAACTAATAAATTCATATATAGGAGAATTCACCTGAAATCTTAACTGCTAGTCAGCAGAGCAAATTTTTTTTGTAATTTTTGAAAAACTTGAATCAACTGTATAAATAACGAGCTTCTGATGATGATAGCATATGTAACTCCTTTCAATCACGATGGCTGGTTTCCCCACGTCTTTTAAAATACTTGTAGATGCGTATTTCTATACATATCCGTTATGCTACATCTCTCTGTTCCTAAAGTGGGTAGTATTTAGAAGTACTCAGCTCTACTTAAGAGTTCAAACTTTAAATTTGAGCTGCTCATTAATTCAGGATCTGTTTCAGTTGAACAATACAGGCCAGCTACCAGCGCTCTAATGTCCTAGCTTTCAAGGGCATACTAAGACACCCGCGCATCTGTAAGATTATTGGATAGGAGTTTTGTATGGCCTCATAAGTATTCCATTTCCTTGCTTTTCTTTTATCACTGGGTGAAGAATGCCAGACTCTAGATTATTAAGAAAATTTAACATTTTCTGTCACATTAGCCAATGGGCGGCTGAAAACAGAAAAACTGTAACATCTAAAGTCCTACAACTCAGTTTTTCCAAATAAGTGGAACATTTAGGAAAATACCGCAACTTACTCTAGAAGTACAAGAATGTTTATGAGCTCCTGGGGAGACACTTTATTCCAGTAAGTCAAGAGAGTATCTGAAAATAGAAGAAATAAGGGGTTAGATCTGAGAACAAAAACTGAGTGACCTAGGATCAACCATACACTTAGTCCCTTTTTTCTCCCTACTCCCCAACACCCACACAGAATAGTAAACATTCCAGGCTGGCCTCAGATCCACTACAGAGCTAAGGCGCTAAGGATGACTCCTAATCCTCCTGCCTCCACTTCAGAGTGCTGGAATTAAAAGGTCTGCAGCACCAAGGGGCCTTCCCTTTCCCTTTCTTTAGACAGGATTTCAATATCCGACCCAGATTGACCTTAAATTTACAAGTGCCAAGACTTTCTGAGTGCTGGGATTACAGTATGATTCATCATACTGTGCTCAAAATAACACACACACATACACACACACACACACACACACACTTTTCACAATGGTTTCAAATGTATCAAGCAATCTTCATTTTTAATATTTATTTATTTGTTTATTATGTATACAGTATTATGTCTGCAGGTCAGAAGAGGGCACCAGGCCTCATTACAGATGGTTGTGAGCCACCATGTGGTTGCTGGGAATTGAACTCAGAACCTTTGGAAGAGCAGCCAGTGCTCTTAACCGCTGAGCCATCTCTCCAGCCCCTCAAGCAATCTTTACTTTAGTTGATAACCTTTTTATTTACTTTGTAAATGTCCTTTGGGATGGTTTGCTCCAATCTTCCTATCGTGATTGAAGACAAAATAAGAAAAGTTTGTTGATCCTTTATACCCAAGACTTAGCCAACTCTAACATTTCACAAACAATGGTAGGATTATGGACATTTTTCTGAAGAGGTGGGTACCTTTATCTGCTTCTCAAAAGGTTCTGTTAACCAAAACATTTAACAACTTTAGAGGAGACAAATTATTTTCTTCCATTTTCCTCTTTTTATAATAAGGCTGATGTTCTATCTGCTTCCAACTACTTCAGACAGAAGAATGTTTAAAATCTAGCTCATGTCTCTTTAACCTATTACTTTCATTTCTCCAGTATATCTTTTCTGATTTACCTCTGTCGCTCCCTCCCTTTCTCCCTCACTCCCTACTTATACAGTTTATTTTGTTAGTTTGAGACAGGGTCTCATAGTCCAGGTTGGTTTTGAATTCCTGATCCTCTTGCCTTTACCTCCCAAGTGATGAGACAAATGAAATATACCACCCTTGCTCAGCTCTGACTAAATAATAATAATAAAAAATTATTAAAATTTTGTTAGAATATAACTTTCTTTGGATATTTCTCTGATATAGCTATCAGTATTGGCTATCCCTATTGTAAATGACAAAATCTTTTATCATTAAAAAGTAGATAAAAGCCACAGCCTTTGGTAGATAGTGATTGAGGAGCCACTGCCAATTTTATGATGGTGTGAGACAGAATGAAGGGGTTTTGATCTTGCTTCTCCCATTTTTAATACATTTTTTTCTGATACTGGGATCAAACCTTGTACTCTATATGTGCTAGGAAAGTGCTCTATCTTGGAGCTATATTAACAGCTCTTTTGAAAAGTATTTTTTACAATTATATTTATTATCACATTTATGGTGTGGGGGCATATTTGAGCTGCAACACTTGTAGAAATTTGAGGACAACTTACAAGTTGAGTGCTCTGTTTCCACATATGGGCCTCGGGGATCGAATTAGAGTTACACAGTTGTTGTTGCCACTGCCAGCTAGCTCCCTGGCCCAGGGTGAAGGTGGGGTGCAGGCCCAGGTTGGCCTTAAGCTCTCCATTCCCCCGCCTCTGCGTCCCAATTGCTGAGGTTATAAAGCATTTTCTAAATTTTATTTTTGAACTGGGGTCTAGTGTCTCAGGAAATTGTAGAGGTAGGTCTCGAACCCACAATCTTATGTCAGTCTTCCGAAGTAACTGCCAATACAGCATGGGTCACTGACCTTGGCATACTCCAAAGTTTTTTTTTATAAAAGCACAAATATTAACAGTTTCAATGATTCTCAAATATTAATCGTCAATAATCAAAATTATCATTTTGATTCATTTGTTCTAAAATACGATTCGTTTAAGCTGACAGCAATTTCTGTCCTCCCCTGCTACGCCTGGCCTTTAGGTATCTCCTGGAAAAAAAGTAAACCAGTAGGGGGCACGGCTGCGCATGTGCAAACTTCATAAACCAGTAAGGGGCGTGGTCGCGCATGCGCAGGCTTCCTAAACCAGCGGGGGCGTGGTTGCGCATGCGCAGGCTTCCTCAGCAGTCGCAGGCTTTTCAGCCTTTCCTCAGAGGGTGGTGGCGCCATTTTGAAAAGCGGTGGCCGGTGACCATCACGCTCTGTTTTTCTTTCGCCCCTAACAAAAATGTTTTGAATTTTTTCTAGGAAAAAGAAATTGGGCCTTTCTGTTCGTCCCCCACTCCACCGGCTCCTGGCTCCTCTGAACTTCTGGGCAGGTCTGTAAAGGGGCAGGCCGGGCGAAGCCTTTGAGGCTGCGCCTGTCGCCTGTGGGCAGGGCCGCAGGAGCTAGTGTTCTGGTCAGTGGACCTGTCCCCTCAGAGGCTCCTCTGCCATTTAGTCCGTGGCACTGCCAGGCCACTGGCCCCGGCTCCATAGTAAGAGATCGGCCAGTGGGGCTGCGGGTCGCTAGGCAGTGACAAGTTTTCCCTCTTTGGCCATTCCTTCCGTGGCACCGCCAAGCACAAACCCTTCAGGCTTGGTTCCCAGTAAATGAAAGGAGATGCAGGCTGTCAGTAGTAGCAGCAGCGAAGACAGGGGAGCCTCAAGGGCAGGCAAAGCTAAGCTTAGTGTAAGAGATCTGATGTCTGATGATTTTAAAAAGGCATGGTTATCACTGAAAGACATCCATGATAAAGAGCTTCACCGTTTACAGATGAAATTGAGCAGTATGAGGAAAGCCAGGCTGATGGAGGGAAGGCGGCATGGCCCTAGAGCAAAGAATAAACGAGTGACAGAGACACAGAACGCTCCTGATTCAGAACTGTGTGACCGCTGTTTAATAAACGAAACATACAGCAATATGCTAGAGCAAGAATTTAGTAGCACGCACCAAAAAAGTCTAGTGCAGATTTCTGAGCTCACTGTAGAAAATAACAAATTAAAAGAAGAAAATAGAAAGCTTTCTGAAAAACTCAAAGCAAAGCGGCCACGTATTCCTCTGTGTTTTATGGATAGTGATGATGAGGATTTCATGCCTGGTATTCAGTTTGAAGGGAGCCAGATTTATACAGTAAAGGATCCTTCCTACCCAGTACAGTTGCCTGCTAGACAGGTTATGGAACCACGTAGGGAACAGACAAGATCTTATTGTTTTCCGTACATGCAATCAAGTCCAGATAATAATCCACCTTCACTCAGCAGTCCGGGAGTAACCATCCAGGTGCCAGAGACCACTTTTTTGGACTTTGACTCTGTTATAGATAATCTTCCTCAAGAGGCCAATGTCTTACCCTCATGTACAGTTTATTCTTTACCAACTACATTGGAAACCTCAAATAAAGATAGCGTGATTACTATCTCAAGCCTCTCTAATGAAAAGGAAAAGTCCTCCACACAAAAACAGGGAAAAGATAACTTTATTTTGAGTATTTCCAGCATTTCCTCTGGAGAACCTATAATAATATCTGAAACCTCAGAGGAAAACATGCCTTGTACTTCTAGCAAGGTTTTGCCACCTTTGACAAAGAAAAATGAATTAAATAGTACACGGTATCCTGTGAACTATAGTTCCAAAAATATTCCGCAAAAGAAATCAGCACTCCATGGGTTCAGTTACAAAAATGACAATTCAGTGAAATCTGGTAGTGCTCCCTTACCTTCCAAGGTAAACAATGCGGAGAGTGCTAGTCAATCTGAAAATGTAAGAACTTGTGAAAAGAGACCTAAAAGAAATTCTGAGGGAGTTCCGTTGGTGTCTGTGTTGAAAAGAAAAATCAGCATATAGAAGGGAAGAAGTCGCAGCTTTTTCTTGTAAGGAAAATATTTTTTTTTCAATAAGATAGTGTTGCTGTAAATTGAGACTATGGAACTAATAATAACACGATGCCTTGAAACGCTTCGACAAATGCCCTTTAGGACCCTAATATAGTGAATTGCTGTTAGTAAAATGTTTATGGGGTAAACACCACAATCAGTTTCCATATTCTCCCATTTTTATCTTTGTGGGAAGGTAAAAAGCATGAATTGTGGTTGTTATTAGGTCATCTATTATTTCCTGACATGAACCTCTGGTTTTAAAAATTATTTTACTTCTTTTCCAAAACATGGAGGCCCATCACAGAGCTTCAATCTAATTGGAAGCTCTAACTGTAATCTGACAGTTTACTCTTAAGTTATATATTCCTGAAACCAGTAGGTTGCAGAATTATTTGTATTGTTTTTCTGTATGCAATGGTAGAGTCCCAGCCCTTAGGAAGCTGATTAGCCTGTGCTACATAGTGAATTCCAGGCCAAGCTAGGCTAAATAATGAGATTCCATCTCAAAAAGAAAAAAAAAACCTATTTTTTGAGTTGTATTACTATATTTTCACAGCTTTTATTCATATGTGGCTAATGGTTTTAAATTTCTACAGTTAATTGACTATCAACTTATCTGTTAATCAGTATTATTTGCATTATTGTATTAAATAATTTTATATTATTTGTATAATTTGTATTATCTATATTATTTATATTACTTTGTACTATCACAAAAAAGTAAGTAATGCTTACTGAAATTTGATAAAGATATTCTGGGGGTATAGCTCATGTGCCAGCTCTAGGTTTCACCCCAGCAACGGAAAAAAAAATTAAAACGAAAAATAGTTGAGCATTCTAGCATGTGTCTCTAGTACCAACATCTGGAAGATAGACAAGAAGACCATCCTTGACTATGAAAAAAACAACTGTCGTATTGGTGTACTATGGAATTTGTTATTCGTATCTGACTAATCTGTTTTAATGGTTATTTGTCACAAAAATAAAGTATGAAATAGTTAATAAAATGGATAAAATAGGCTGGAGGTATATAACTCATGTGCTAGACCCTGGGTTCATAACTCTAGTAACAAAAAAAAAGTTAAAAAATATGGCCAATGTATTTATCATGGCAGGGAAGCACTTGCATACCCTGGGTTTGCCATCTGACACCAGGAAGATAAATGAAACAGCCAAGTGTGATGGGAAAAAAGTGAAACAGCCAAGTGTGGTGTGTACCCTTGTAATTCTAGCACTCAAGAGCCTAAAGCAAGAGGATCAGGAGAAGCCATCTTTGGATAAATAGTGAGACACTGTCTCCAAAAATTACATAAATTGGGGCTGGAAAGATGACTCAGCAGGTGAAGAGTACTCTTTGCTCTCGCAGAGGACCTGTGTTCAGTTCCCAGCACCCATGTAGTGGCTTATAACCATCTGTAAGTCCAGTTCCATGGGAACTCATGCTCTTTTGACCTCTGCAGGCACCAGGCATACATGTGGTACCCATACACACACAAAAGAAAAATAAAATAAAATAAGCAGGGCATGGTGGCACATGCTTTTAAACCCAGCACTTGAGAGACAGCAGATAGCCTGGTCTACATGGCAAGTTTGAGGTCACTTAGGGTTTCAAAAAACAAAAATAAATAAGAAGCAAAAAATTAAAAAATAAAAAAAAATACTAAAGAAATTTTAATTACAAAATAGTTACATGATTATGATGATTAGAACCCAGGGATCTTTTGAATTTATTTTAAATTTACTTACTGATTCTTGTAGTGCTGACACATTTTTTTTTCTTTTTTATAGTACTAGGAATTGAACCCAGGGTCTCAAATATACTAGCCATGTGTTCTACCATTGAGCCCTCCTCTAGTTTATATTTACTTTGCTACTTGTACATATTTATGAGGGAGATGTAACCTGTGAACACTATATAATGACCACTTAATGTGGATTTTAAGTTCTTTAGACTTGCACATTATTTGGGAAAAATATTGAGAAATGGAAGAAGAGGGTGGGACTTGTATAATAGTTGTGGCATTTGAGAGAAAGGTAATTTTATTTTAACTTCTGAGAACATGTAGTTAATCTCTTGTTTATAGGTAGTCATATAGTATAAAAGAGAAACTAGTAATGTTAGCAGATAATACCATTCTTTTCCAAGAAGAAAAGCAGTCTGACAGCCTGACTCCAGCTAACACCAGTGATGCTGCGGAGACAATGACTCCAGCTAACACCAGTGATGCTGCGGAGACAATGATTCCAGACAATACCAGTAATGTTGCAGAGACAGTGACTCCAGACAATACTAATAATGCTGTGGAGACAGTGACTCTAGACAATGCCAATGATGCTGTGGTGACAGTGACTCTAGACAATGCCAGCATTGTTGCGGAGACAATGACTGACTCCAGACAATGTCAATGATGCTGTGGAGACAATGGTGGCATCCTCTACCTTCAGCAAACCCTGTTTTTTGTTTCTGTTTTTATGTTTTTCAAATAAAAGCTAAAATGTTAATTTTGTATTGTGATTATTTCCTTCCTGGTATATTAACTACTTAATATATTTTATGCTGTGCATAAAAATCCTTTAAAATTGTTACATAATTTTTATAAATTAATCAATAGTTATTTTTAAGTTATATCAAACACTCAAATCCACAGGAACTTATTTTATTGTTCATCTTAAAGAATATTTTATGACTTAAATCTTTAAAGCTCTGTTTCTAACATGCATGTTTTTGATTTACAGGCCTGACCCTATGGGGGGTGTCTAGTAGAATTCCTGTTGAATATGCTTATTTCTCACCTTCAGAAATCATCTTTACAATATATAAGTAGCACATCAATAGATTTCTGATTTCATACTGATCCAGACGATTATACTGGGATACACTACTCCTTGAAGAACTCTGTCGGGTCTGTAAGATAAAAGAGAGGAGATTTAGGGAACAATATCACAATTTTACATGGCCTTAAACTAAATTATTTTTAACTATTTGTCCTATTTGGGAAAATTATAAATACAAATTTTATGGTATATTTGACAGATAAATGGGCTGAGTCTTCATTGCTACAGTACCTATTAAAATCACTGGAAATGACTTTGAGTCTTCATAAAACATAGCCATTAATTATGTATTTATGTTTACTCCCATATGCTTGTGTTGTAATAGCAAAAATTTAAACTATTCACATATAACTTTCAGAAAGAATAGCTTTTATGTGGAGGAGGGTTTAAGGTATTTGAAAGCATGGCAAATATTTTAGGACTGGAGCTAAAGCTCAGAAGTAGATCACTTGCCTATCATATACAAGTTCCTGGGGAACCATTGTGGCCTCAAAATTGCACTTTTAAATTTGAATTCCTACTTAGAATGTATTAATAATACCCAATCCCCAACCATCAAATTATCTATTTTAAATGGACAAATTATACGATAATTAAAATAAGGAGGGCCAGGTAATATTTCCAAATTATATCAAAGTAGTGATGTTCCTATTACTTAATGAGGTCTGTTTAATACCAAATCATAGCAAGATGTCATTTATTTGAGGTTCTTTATAAATAGAATAACAACAATGCAAAGCCTTACTTAGCTCAGAGTACTGAGTAGCTACTCTGAGCTGAGCTAACAGGGTACATAGAATTAAGGTAGGACTTACTAAGAACTTTGAATCAGAGTGAAACAAACCTTAGTTCTGATTACTTGTCAGTCATATCACGTCCAGTAAGGTATTTAATTGCTCTTACCTTATCTGTGACAGTATCATCAAAATTCAAAATAGCATGAGATGGGAGCCTTTGGGAATAAATGCCACTTTACCCAAAGTCTCAAAGATGTATAGTCCAGTGGTTAAGGGGTGCTTCCCAACCAGCAGAAGCAACGTCACCTGAGGACTTAGAATACAAGTTAGCAGGCCCTGTTTCAGACCTACTGAACCACTCTATGGGGAGGCACAGCCATTCACTTTTCGTTTTCCCCCAGGTGACTCTGATGTACACCAAAGATGCCGCAGTATAGGAAAATTGCTGATGTCTAAACATGGGGTCAGGTGTGACTGGCTTGCATCAAAATCCCAGTTTCATTTAAAGACAGGAATGGGAGTTTAATATTTTTAAAAAAATATTTTACAGATCCTTCAAAGAAATATATGATTTTACATAGTGTCACAGAACTTTACTGTCTAAATGTGGTATTTGGGCCTCAAGGCAGACACATTTTACATTTTAATCTTAGGCTTAAAGCAATATGATGTAAGAGTTAGAGGGCTCTAAGACATTAAGTAATGCTGGAACTCTGAAACTATCAACTCGAGGACCTATAGTTTCTCTCAAGTTAAGTATTATTTTTATTTTGGGAACTTATTCCCCATGCTGGGTTGATTGCCTTGCCCAGCCTTGATACAGGGGGAGGAGCATGGTCCTGTCTCAGCGTGGTGTGCCATGCTTTGTGCCCATGGGAGGTCTGCCTTCTGAATGGAGATGAAGAGGTGAATGGGGAGGAGTAGATGGGAGGGGGAAGTAGATGGGAAGTGGGGGAATGGAATGAGAGGAGGTAGGGGAAACTAGTTGATATGTAAAATAAATGAAAATTTTTAATTAATAAAAATGTTATTTTCTAAAAGGAAAGATTGAATCAGCCCTGCACTGATATGTTGTGATTAAAATGCAAGGCAGTTGAGAAATTTTAAACTGGAACCTATCCTCTAGGTTACAGTAAAGAGTTAGACTGCTCGAGAATAATTGCCTTACTCCCTATAGGTAAACTGGGCATTGTGGTATTTGCCTGTCATTGTAATTACTCAAGAGGATGAGATAGGAAGATTGCTTGAGGCCAGAAATTTGAGATCAGCCTGAGCAACATAATAAGACCCAGTTGAAAAGCAGTAAATTGGTGGTGGAAGCAGGAGACTGTGAGTTCAAGACTAGCCTGGGTGACATAAGGAGCTTGAGGCATGCTTGAACTGTGTAGCAAAACCTTGTCTCAAATTCCACTCAAAAACTGACACTCACTGTGCTTAAGAGGGGAAAAGGCATTCAAGTAGCAACTGCAGGGATAGGAAGGTACTACTAAAATATTCAAGAATTGTGGGATGCATTTTACAGATCCAAAATAGACTATAGGAGACCAGATAGCTGCATGCTTATTTTGAAAGATTTTGGTAGTATAGTCACAAAGTTATCCTATAGGTTTAGGTTCTTACATTTTCACCAGTGTTGCTAGGATCTGGGAATCCTGTTACTCCTTCTGGGATGAGGGAACCTCTTGAATCTTCCCTCTTAATTCCATGACCATTTTGAAAAGATCCATAGGCTGGAAAAAAGTTCAAGTTCTTGTTAGCAACAGGAAGAACCATCAAGATAATTTTAAAACTAAGTGCTACATTATTTTAAGTAAATATGTAGTACAGTGAATAGATCCTGGTCCTCTACTGTGAAATTTGATGTAGGTGGGTCTTCTGTCTATGTGTTACTTTCATTGGTCAAATAAAGAAACTGCTTTGGTCTTTGATAGGACAGCAGCTTAGACAGGTGGAGTAGACAGAACAGAATGATGGGAGAAAGAAGCAGAGTCAGGCAGACGCCATGAAGCTCCAGCCCAAGATGGACGTAGGTTAGAACCTTCCCGGTAAGCCACGACCTTGTGGTGACATACAGATTTATTAGAAATGGGTTAATCAAGATGTGAGAGTTAGCCAATAAGAGGCTAGATATAATGGGCCAGGCAGTGTTTAAATGAATACAGTTTCTGTGATTATTTCGGGGGTAAGCTAGACAGGATCCGGGCGGGAACGCAGCCCGCTGCTCCTTTTACAGAAATTCATATATCAAAACACCAGAAGAAAACAAGTAAAGGTGAAGTGATTTTCCTCTCTCAAAACAATTTGCTATGTAATTCAGTTCCTTGGAAGTCATAAAATAAAGCCAGGTAATTCACAAGACATCTTACTGTATTACAGGTAAGTAAATACAAACCTAGAAAAGGAAGTGCCTTACCCAATATTGATGAAAGTTAAGAGGAAAGAAAACCACTGTTTTTGTTTTTATCTCCTAGTTTTTCCACTACACTTAGCCATTTTGATCATGCTCAGACAAACTAGAAAATGTGGCTACCTGTGTGAGTCATACTTTAAACTTCAGGAAAGGTCAGGCTATGGATAGTTTTATCATGAAATATTTCAAAAAGAGCG
Organism: Myodes glareolus; assembly: GCF_982192425.1. Lineage (NCBI taxonomy): Eukaryota > Metazoa > Chordata > Mammalia > Rodentia > Cricetidae > Myodes > Myodes glareolus. The sequence continues at coordinate 27,691,542 of NC_142053.1, read as the reverse complement.
GAGGTACATTTGTAAATCCTCATGTTATGCGTAATCTTTAAAGAGATTAATTACCTGTGTCTTTGTCAGTGGTCAGGCTCCCTCTGTTTGTCGGTGAAACAAAGCCACATGGAAACTCATCCCTGGATGCCTGTAACAGAATGTGATGCCTGAGTCATTTAACCAGTTTTTAAACTGGGGCAAGACATCTGAATTAGACTGCACCCTGCTTTTAAACACAGCTCACTGGGAAATTACAGAGGTGCTCTTAGTGTTTAAGTGGCATGTTTTAAAAAATGGCTGCTAGCCTACTGAAGTAATCATAACCGCTGACCAAATGATATAATTAGATGGCTGCAATTGGTATAATCTACACATTGTTCAGTTCTGTTCCTTGGAACCAGGGACAGTGCTAGAAGCTGAAGTGTAATGAAGTCTCTAAGTGAACATGAGCTGCAAAAGAAAGAACAGAGAGTGAAACCTTTACAAATATCACTGTCGAATGTGTGCAGTGAACATGACTGCTGTGTGAAGAAAGACCAATGGGACACCCAGTGACGTCACATCCACACTCCACTCATTAACGCGATCAAGTGCCACAAGCAAGAGAGCTATCAGGCAAGCTGAAAAGTGGCTTTTCTATCCAGTGATGGTGGTGTGTGCCAGTAAGTCTAGCATTCAGGACACTGAATCAGGTGAATTGTTCCAAGTTCCAAGTCAGCCTAGACTTAGTCATAGTGAGATCCTGTCTCAGAAAACAAACAAATGGGACTGGAGTGATGGCTCAGCAATTATGAGGGCCTAATTGCTCTTGACCAGAATTCAGTTTCCAGCACCCATGGTGACTGTCCATAACTCCAGCTCCAGGGCATCTGAAACTTTTCTGGTCTCCATAGGCACCTGTAGTCATATACAAATCCACACTCTGACATATGCATAAACATATAATTTAAAAATGAAAATAAAATGTGCCGTTAACTGATCTTTAAAAACCTCTTTCTCAGGAACTTAGGAGTGGTTTTCAAAATTATCAGGGACATTTTACAGGGAAAAATTTTTTCCAGATTATATTATAAAGCAGAGTTTAAACAGTCATGCAACTATCTGAAGTGATGATGCAATGTCCACAGATGATCTAGGACCATTCAGAATATGAAGAGGGACAGGAGTTAACACTTATACTGGGCCAACAAATATAAAGCATACAATTTGGGCACCATATTTTTTTGAGGGCATGTCTTACTGTGTAGTCCAGGCTTGCCTAAAATTTGCATCATCTTGCCCCAGTCTTTCAAGTGTTGGCACCTGGTCTGACACCACTGATTTAGGAGGACCACTGGCAAATGGGAGAGTATCCAAAAGCATTAACCAAGAAAACAAATGGTTTGGAACAAGAAATGACAAAATAATGATACTTTGGCCTAGAGAAAAAGCTAGAAGGCATATGTCGAAGGGAGAAACTGTGAAGGTGGAAACTAATGGTTTATAGGTCTCCAGAGGGAGAACTAGGAGTGATGAACAGAAACCCTTCCAGGTCTAAGGGCGAGGAAGAGCAGCTTAACTATTGCAAGGAAAAAGTTGTTAGGACAAACAGACACCTTGTCACCTTTAAGTGCCTGAAATAAGTCTTAGGCACTAAGGGGAAGAGAAAGCTCACCCCATTGTAATAAACTAAAAGAGACTTACCAAGAAATACTAACCAGAGACTACCAAGGAGAAGGAGAAGCAAAGGGATTGACCCCAGAGTCTGATATCAGCTCTGCAAGTGAAGATGCTTCCATCTTGTTCTCCAGCAAAATGAAAACACTAAAGTGTATTAATTAGCACAAATTTTAAGGAACAAACTAGAAACAAGGCATTTGTGGTATTCTTTTGGACCTTGTTATTCAAAATGCAGCCTTTGGACTAGACAGAAGCAGCCAAAGCTTGTTAGACACAGGGACTCTCTCGGCCTAGGACCCACTGAATTAAGATCTGTGTTCTAGCACATCCTCACATTAGCATTTGAGAAGCCCTGCTCTAGGAAAAGCAGGAGAAATGTAGAGGTATACTGAAAAGTCCATGCTTACAGTTGAGATCCTATAGCAGATGGCCTCAATTCCAAATGCATTACGTAAAACAAGATGTAACTCAGAACAGAAACACATTAGCACTTACAGAATTAGGCATGGCTGCACAGGAATACAAAGTATCTCGGCCTGCCAGTCTCTGTATATTTTCCAAGAGCAGTCCAACAAATGGGAGGTACAACTGTGCTATTTTGGCTTGCTGATTCTGAAAAATATTCAAACTTCATGGGTAAATAAGATGTATATGATTCAAATGAATGGAATTGGCCCCATATATCAGATTAAAAGAGTAAAGGTCAACTAATAGCTTCAAACTTTAGAGGCATGAATCTTACAAACTAATTGTCCATGAACTTTGTTTGGACTTATTCATAATACTGAGACCAGTGAGAGCTTTCAGACACAAAGGAAAAGGTTGTTTGCAATATCAGTATTCATATGCTATTTATAATTTGAAAAGATATCACAACCTACAGTAAAATAATTTATATCACAAAATGAAGGAGTCAATTTACTTTCAGATAGAACCATGAAAAGAATGGCAATATTTCCAAATAAAAAAATCTTGGTAACTAAAAAACACAACAGATGAGAAAATTGTAGAAACAAATCTACCTACAAATCAGCTTTTCAAATTAATTACAGTAACAAATTATATTCAAATTTACATTTGAATGTTAAAAAGTAAAGGATGTATTATCAAACATGAAATATTTCTCTGAGTCACTCAATACCAAAGAAATAACTTCAGGTTAATCCAGATTCATTCAGTCTGTAGTTTAATTTTCCATGCCCTTAAATTGCAATATTAATGACATTTAAATACATATTTAAAGTAGGGACAGACAGCAACCAGTGCTATGGTCGATGTTAAATGTATGTAAGATTTACAGCCACATCCATGGCTACTGACAGTAAAATACTATCATAACAAATCTTCTTAGTATAAAGAAAAATTCATATTACATATTTTATACATGATAACTTAATTCTTATTAGACACATCAATATCATATTATTTAGGGACATTACAGTATTTGACAGTATATTCATAGTACAACTCTATATGATGTTTTTTAGGTATGTGTGTGTATGTTCATGTGAACACAGGTGCCCTTGGAGGCTAGAAGGGTGTGATCTCCCTGCAACTGGAGTTAGAGGTGATGTAAGCTGCCAGATATAGGTACTGGGAACCAACCTGCATTTCTATGCAAGAGCAGCAAGCATTCTTAACTCCTGACCTTTCTTTCTAGTCCCTGCATGACTTTACAAACATCTTAATTAGTTTATGGAATAAATCATGAGAGAGTTTGACTGGCCCTAATATTTATACTAAATATAAGAAAAATAAGCAACCTAACTCATTTCATTGCCACATAAACAGAGACCTTTATATATGCTAATTTAAAATATGGTTTGAGTGGTAGAATGTATGGTCACTATATACAGAAACATGGCTTGTTCCCTACCCAGCATCAAAATATTAAAAAATGATTTGAGAAAATGTTTTCCTTCAAGTTATTGCATGGTATTTTAAAAAATTTAAATTTTTAAAAATTTAATGGCCTGAAATGGAAAAACACCTTATTTATATAAATACCTTTTCATTGATATTCATACTTTGTCCCCCACTGTAAACATCATCTTGAATCAAAACTCTTAGAAAAAAATTTACTAGTGTGCTCCCAAGAACTGTGTAGACATCCTCACCTTGTGCTGGTATCTAGTATCAAATGCATGTTTTATCAAAAGATTTTTTATGACAGAGATAGCTGTATATCTGATCTCATAATTGTCTTGAAGAGCAATGGAGGTTTCCCGCAGAAGTAGACCAACCAAGAAGTGATGTTTGCAATACTCATCTGATAAACTGTATTCAAGATTGGAATCTGCAGTACAATAAAATTTGTAACTTTTAATAAATATACAAAATTTGTTATTAGACAATTAAAACACTATAATTATCATTTAATTATGTGGTCATGCTGGCAAAAACTTTAATTTTATTATTAATCAATCTGAACAATTCCTCTGTAGTATAAACTGAGCATGCAAAATTTTTACTAAATAGGAACCCTCATAATTAGGGATAGATGATTGTTTTAATGATTATTTCAGTCAGCAAGATGGTCATGAAGATACTTTCTCCCCTAAATTGTTTGAAGTCTTAATACTCCTACAATAGAAACTAGAGTGAAACAATTCTATGTTTTGCAAGATTTTAACACATTTCTCATTTTGACTATAGGCTCAACTTTCTAGACTAATGCTTGATTTCCTTATCCATGTATATTTATAAAGTGCGAAAAGAAGACAAACCAGACAACCCCATCATCCCAACAGTATTATTGATTGCTGTAGTGATCATTACACATCAGCCTGAACATCCAGGGTAGACACAATGATAATACAAAAAGCCACCACATCTCACATCAATTCATCACCACACTCACATCAATTCTTCATCACACTCACAAATACAGACCTTCCATGTTATAAAATCACCACTGCAAACTGTATCTTTCACTCCATTTTAGGTCTTTCTGCCTCTGTTAAATCCTACACATTAATTCTATGCTTGAGACTTGCCTTATCATAACTCAGAGGAGGCTAGGACCAAATTTAGTAATTTCTATAGTAGATTATATTTTCCTTTATTTTAGATAAAGCAAAAAGCTGAAGAAAATGCCTTTCATTTCTTCTTTTTTCTTTTGGTTGATTCAGAATTAATGTAATGCAGTATATCCAGTTAGGATTTTGAATTGTACACTGTCCAATTTATTTCCAAATCCCAATGCCCTGTCCAATTCTTTTCCCTAACTTCCTTGTCATTATCAAAAATATGGGCGAAGTATCGCACCACACATGCTCAACCTAGTAATGGGGGAGTTAGTGGTACTGTGATCTTGAAAAGTTTCTCCAGTTTTACTGGCTATCATTTCACCACTTCTACAACCACTAGGTCTGAGTAAAGACTTCTCTAAAGACCAAAGCATATGATTCTCCTGCACTGTCATGCTCTTTTGTGAATTCCAATCACGTTCTAGATACAAGGATAGCATTGAATAACCAAGGTGGACTTATCTGGGTAGATATTGCAAATGGCAATTGATTTTATGCTTCAGTGACTTGAATAAATCCAATTTGGTGTTTTCAACCACACCTTCAAGCCTGTGTTCAACAGGGTGACAGAGAAAGCAGCAAGCCGGAGGGAGGTGACAAACACTTAAAACAGATAGTCAGCTCATCCCCTGCCTCCAAGCTGCTTTGGAGCAGAGGAAGAGGAACCTGCTTTCTAAGGGTTGACATTTGAAAACTGCCTCCAGACAATACTGAAGCTTATTTTAAGACTAACAAGCTTTTAAGATTTTTGGGTACAAGAAATTGAAGGCTCACTTTGGCTAGGGAGGATTTGAAAAACAAACAAAGCCCCCATTCATCTTGGCCATTCATCAAATCAATTGTGTTTAAACACAGCATACTACTTTAGAGTGAACCGAGTTAAACCTACCTACTGAAGTCAAACGGTCCACCGCAAATGAAAAAAAATCTAATTAATATATGAAAAGAAAAGGGACAAATAAAAAACATAATAACATAAGAATAGTGCTACACAACAAAGAAGCATGCAATATAACTAGCAATGGAGATTAAAACTGAGGCATTTCATAAATTTAGTACATGCGAGTTATCATTTTACTTTTTATATTTATCTTTGATGTTTTCAGCCAAAATGCATTCACATACTTTTTTATTTAGTCTTACATAAAATTCAATATGCTATTATTATAAAAAGAAATTTTACTAGTGTCTGACATTTGTGTTTTAGCAACAATGTATGTAACATCCAATTTTTTCATACGCCTACACTGAAGGAAATGCAGAATGCCATCAATGAAGCTATCCTCAGATAGCAGCAATTCTAGTTACCGTCAAGCTAACTGGTTTCATCAGAAAGAATTAAGCTACACTAGGGCTATCACAGAAGGAAAAACAATCCCAAATACTGGAAAATACAAATACATACCTTGAACTCTCTGTAGCTTAGGTTTTGCAAATGCCATTGGCAAGTTCAAAGGAATGTAATGTTCATGATTGCAGATTGTTTGGAGAAATTCAAACTTGTATTCAGCAAGAACCTAAATGGTAAATTATATATCATCTCATTTTATAGGCATTTATTTTTTGATAAATTAAAAAAAGATCTTTAATTGCCCAATGTGTTTATCTTCCAAAGTATACAGGCAGGTGCAGTCTGTCCAGGAAAGGGTTAACATAGCCAGCCCAAGAATGACAGATTTAAAAAGGGCTGTTGCAACACTGATGTTGGCTGGCATCTGAGAGAAGGGATTTTGAAATTTTCCCTATGTGATAAGGTTGTGTTTTTCGTGCCAGTCTGCTAGGCCCTTTTACAAACAATGTGATTTATGGTGAACACCTGTCTTGTGTTCCCTTCTGCGAGTCTAGAAATCTTGTGTGCTTCAATACCAAACCAGCTCCCCGGTAAGAACTGCGGGAAGTGAGTATACTCCTGCATGTATGAGCATCCATGGCATAAGCACAGCATGTCAGAAGACCCCAGTGATGCGGACCCATAGGAATAGCAGAGCCTTTCCTGGGCCTGGGCCAGGCTGGGGGAATGGCAAGACCTTTCCCTGGTCTGTCAACAGAGGTCAACAACACTGTCAACAGAGGTTGACAGTGTGTGCAGAAGTATCAACCACAGCTTCATATTCCCCTACAGATGCAACCTGCATGATTGACCCCTGAGACTGCCCCCCCTCAGTGACCACCCCACTTCCTCCATCAGTTGTATACAATAACCTGCCTCCCCATTCAGCTGTGTATAATATATTGAGCCTCCAGTCTTCTGGTGTGTTTCTATCAGAGTGAATGGCTCACCCAATCTCACGTTTTCTTTTTGTGTATCTGTGGTTTCTTCATTCCTCATCAGCACAGTTGGGTCAGTCTCAAAGAACCCTAAACTCTAAAGAGAAGTGCTGTAGTCTTCTAATTGCATTCTCGCCCCTTGTGGGAAATATGCCTTCGCAAGAGGGGGAGAGCATGGGAGGCTTCATGGGATCATCGCACGCCACGTGATACCTTTGCCTTTCTTGACCCTGCTGAGTAGCCATATTACCCCAATGAACGTTCATCAGAATTACAACTAGATGTTGAATCCTGTTAGTAAACTGTTGAAGCTGTGGGTGATCTTGGGGACCCCCCCAACCCTGTGCAACAGTAGTCCTTGCTTTTGACAACACTCGAAGTACACAAAAGAGCAGTTCTGAATCTTCCAGAAGAGAGTATAACTGTCATCGTTGACTTGAAGCTCTAATGTCCAATATATACTACAATTGTCCTTAGAACTTACCTTAGGATCTTTGGGGCTAAATCCCGATATATAGTCATTTATCAAATTAAAAACAAATCCTCTATCCATTAGCGTCAAGCAGCGCTATTTAAAAAAAAAAAAAGAGGGAAGGTTAGATTTGCCATTTTACATGTCTCTTATCATGACTTTAAACAATTTTGAAATTTCATCTACATAAAGGGGATATCATTTTTACAGACAATATAAAAATAGCTGCCAGAGTTTTGGTTGACCTTAAAGAAAAAGAGTAAAGTAAATTATCAATGGACTCAAGATTTAAGGTCCTCAACATCATAATTTTCAAAATAAGATATGTACATAAATACCTACCCCATCTATGATAATAGCAAAAAGTAAAAATTATCATCCTTTGTACATATAGGGATTTCTGACATCTCTCAAACAAAAGAACCTCACTGAGCAAAGCTAACAATTTTTATGTATATGCATTAGTGACATGTACCCTGTGTTGACAACAACCAACAGGTACCTTTATTACAAAAGTTGACCATTTTGGGCGCGCGCACACACACACACACACACACACACACACACACACGTACGTCAGAGAAAGTCACGAACCCAAAGGTCAATTGGACCAGAAAAGTGATTTTAATATCTTTAAAAAGTCACAGATATGATGAAGACTGGTGGGACCTGACTGGGGAGACAGCAATTGCCCCACCTAACAGCAGTCCATTTAAAATTTATTGTATTTTTAACACGTCTGTGAAATAAACATGAGCTGGCTTCTGGTTCAGTCTGCCTCTTATTTAACTTCAGTGGGAGGGCGAGCACACCTGCCTGAGCTGATCCATCAGTCAATCCAAAGAGTTATTTCAACAGCCTTGCAAAGACCTAGCTAGGGGCTGCGGCTATAGCTAAGCAGTGTAGCATTTGCCCAGAATGCACAGAGCTTATGTTTAATCCTCAGCAATGGAAAAAAAAATAACCTAAAGCATCCACCTTTTTCAGGAAAAAAAAGGAAAATTTGTTCCTTTGGCTTTCCAGACCCTGTCAGTGAAGAGGAGATTCTTAACATGCTTTGGTTTCCTTCAACTTACCTTTAGGAAGCTGGCCAAGCTATAATTCACATTTCGGGACTCGTCAGGAATCTCTGCATAGCGAATGGTCACGTGGGGAATTATTGCAAGGAGCAGTGAATGTAAGATGTGGTGATATGCTTCAGGAAATCTCTGGCCCCTGGGAAGCTTAAATACACACAGAAAAAGAGAGTTTGAAAAGGTCAGACTAAGTCAACTGTCATTTTACTTTCAAATATGTATCATCATGGAAGTGGCTTTAAACGGAAGTACAATTTTTCTCTCAACTAAAAATGACTTCACTAATTGTTCAAAGTATACTTTATTCTTGACCCTAAAGTTATAGGAACTATTTGATTCTCTAATAATGACAGTGCCTGAAATTATCATTAGGTAAGTATGGGTAGATATAACCCAACTATGGATGTAGACACTCCTGGGATGTAGGCCCATCTCAGCTTTTATTGTATTGTATTGTATTGTATTGTATTGTATTGTATTGTATTTTCTGGGACACACTTTAAGCATGTTGTCATGGTTTCAGTCAACTTACTCTATGAAAGTTCTATGAGATGACTTTTTATTTTATTTTGCATGCCTAGCCATTTCGAATGCCTGACCATTATGATTCCTGTAACTAAGAAACTTCTATGTACAAGTTGGGTATTTCTAATTGAAACATCTCAAATCCGAAGTGCTCTCAAGCCTGAAATGTTATGAGACTTGACACGACACTACGAATGGAAAATTCCGCACCTGATGTTGTGTGCCTGGCTGAAGTCAAAACACAAATGCAAATATAAAATAAAGCATAAAATCATCCTCAGGCTATGTGTATAAAGTATCCATGACACATGTATGAGTCTCATGTTTAGACATGTGTCCTGCACCAAAGATGTCTATCTCATTATGTATATGCAAATATTCCGAAATTTGAAAATGTCTGAAATCTGAAACCCTTCTGGTTCTAAGCATTTCAGATCAGGAGTTCTCAACATGTACCTTTAAAACAAAACTGAAAAACAAGAGGAGCCTGTGAGACTGCTCAGTGGTTAAGCACTTGCTCAGCAGACCTGGTGATCTGCATTTGATACACAGAACCCACATGGAGTGAAAGAGAGAACCAGCTCCAAGAAGTTGACCTCTGACCTCCACACATGCAATGCAGCTCACATGGGATCCCACCCACACATCACACACATAACAACAGCAAAGAAGAAGGAGAAGGTGGGGAGGAGGGGGGGAAGAAGAAGGAGGAGGAGGGGCAAGAAGGAGGGGGGAGAAAAGATGAAGATGATGATGATTAAAATACACAAAATAAGTAAATGGACATACCATGTTACCACGCTTTGGAAATAGATCTAATTGCCTAAAGTTCTTTTGAAACTTTATATGTACTTTATTCCTTTGTAACAGAAAGAATGTGTCTGATTTGCTACTTTTTCTAGTTGAAAGTTGAATCTTTTCATCAAACTTCTCTTTTCTTTAAATATTTTATTGTACTTATGTGTACATTTCGGGGGAAGGAGGTGCCTGCCAAGGCCAAAGGAAGTTATCTTATCCTCTGAAGCTGGAGTAACAGGTGGTTAGGACCTGCCTGACATGGGTGCTGGGAACTACACTTGGGTCTTCGGGAAGAGCAGCAGGCACTAAGCCATCTCGCCAGCTCCTCAACATTGGCATTTTTAAATCACAAAAGAAAAGCAAAATTTCAAAGGCAACGCATTCTGTGTGTAAACAGCTGTAGGATAGAACCTGTGATCATTTCTAACGACGTAGGAGATGCTGCACGTTAAACTATCAGAACTGCGGGACCTCAGATTTATGCAAAGCATCCTTTCTTTTTAATAACCAACACTAGAGAAGTTGAGGGCAAGAATCGTTAAGAATAAAAGAGAATCCGTATATTATTGCTATGAGTAAAGTTATCTTTATATTTGTTACATGTTAGCCTCATAAATATGTAAAAATTACCATTTATAAGTCAAAATTAAAATAAGCCTAATGTGGTGACTCAGGTCTATAACCCAAGCACTTGGCAGGTTGAGCATGGGTTTCAAACCAGCCTGGACTACAGGCTGTCTCAAAGATAATTAATTTTAATTAATCAAGAAGTTATTGTTGAGCTTACTTACCTTAATTTTATTCTCTTCCAACAAGTATGTGGCCATGGATTTTGCAATTATTTCAAAGAAAAACCATGAGTACTGGAAAACAAACACACAGGCCTTAACTGTTACCCAAATACTCGAAGCTTTGAAAATTTTGACAGATCAATAGAAATCCTGTCTCTGAAGTTTGATATCACTTTCAAGTGATCTCAGTTCACTATCAAGGTCTCATAGAATACTTTTTCAGACAAAAAAAGCAGTACTGAAATTGCAAGGCCAACTAGCCACGTCCAGCGGGCGAATCGAAAGGTTTGCTTCGCAGGACGGGATTATTTTCCCCTGTCATTGTTTTGGACAGCCGTGGTTGGGGATGAAAGCAAACTACCTTTTAATTGTCTTTATTACTTCTTTTAAATGCTCTACAGGTAATGTTTAAAAGTTTTTATTAGCATGTATTAATCATATATTAAATGGGTTTAATAACATTTTCATGCATGTACATAATGTATTTTGATCATATTCACCCCCACTGACCACTCGTGTCCCCCTTCCCTCTTGCCCCTCTTTCCCAAACACATCAAATAATAAATCCCATTGCTGCCTACACTTGGTTTGGATAATCATTTTGGGCTGTGGTACAGTGCTGGCACAGCTTACATGACCTATATGGTTTCTTATATCATGTCATTTGAAAGCTAGCAGCAATTCTCTAGCCAATACATCCCCAAAGGCCCATAATTCCATCACCAATTAAAGAGAGAGTAAAAACAATGAGATTAATAGCTACTATTTATAGAGTGCCTACTACCTGCCATCAATATTGTTAAATATTTCAACTTAGACATGAAGTAATAGTGGTCCAGAGTTGGGAAATAGGTAGCCCCAGGTCCAGAAACAGGTCCACTGTAACAGATACAAGATTCTGCCTCATCTGAAATGATCTTTTACACATTCAATTGAGGGCAATGGGTATATATGGAGGAGGAAAAAGGCTGCAAAGGGTACATGCGCAATGTAATAGAATGGAGGTGTGTCCAGGACAAAGAGGATAAATGAAAATTGAAACAGAAGGTCGCCAGCAAGTATGTGGGGACTGATGTGTTTCCAGTGTATCTTCCATCCTTACCTTTAGAAGTTTATTTATGGCTAAGAAATCTGCAGACTGTTTCAATATTGCAATCATGGTAGTAGCCAGGGTTTCGTGTATCAGCTGGGCCTGAAGAGTGTTTGGTTTTTCAGGTCTGAAGCTATACTGCAAACAGAACCAAATGAACTATCAAATACGATTATCCTGGGAAACAGGCAAAACATCCAGCAAGAGATCTTTGCTCCACAAACCTTTATGAAGGATCTTAAATAGCTATCCAAGCCTTCTTCATGACACGTGGACACAATGTGTAAGAGAACCCTGAAACGACATTCAGGAAACCCAGCAGGTCAACTAAGTTCTATAGTGTGACAATCAGATAAGAGCAAGTCTAACCCAGAAAAGAACCAAATCAAAACAACAAGATGCCCAGACAATGGGGGGGAGGGGGGGCGGGGGTAACAGAAGAGTTGACGCTAGCTTAGAGCCACAAGAGTCCAGTGCCTAATGCACTCAGAGTCTTGTAAAATGCACTTCCTGATTCAAAAGCAGCCCGGATGTTTCCTCTCCTTTCTAAATCTGGGTAGTCACTTAAAACATGGGCTTAGCCCTATGTTGTGAAAGAGCTCAAGCAAAGTAAATACTGAAATCCCATCCAGTGAGGATAAAAGGAACGGAAAAGAAAGGCCAAGTGGCTGGAGGTGGTGGTGCGTACCTGTAATCCTATAGCATTTGAGAGGCTAAGGCAGGAGGATCGCCATGAATCTGAGTCCTGGCTGGGCTACAGTCTCAACAACAACAAACAAAAACCAAAGAAACGAACAAAAGACAACATGAACACTGTCGAGGGGGGACGGAGGGACAGAGGAGGTAAAATAATGTGATAGTTGGAGGTGAGGTTAAGAGACTAGCCATGTCTCGTGCACTTCAGCAAACATCAGTGTCACTGGGAAGGCATCTTCACAGATTGCCTGGCTCCTTGCCTGGTGTTTCTGACTTTGCAGGCTGAGGTAAAGTTCAGTGATTAGCATTTTGATAAGCTTTCTGAGGATACCGCTGCTGGCTGCTGATCTGGGAAGTGCATGCTGAGAACCATTATATTAGAATAACGCTTGCTTCTTACATTTTCAACTGGGCTGGTCCTGGCCGTAGAGATGGGCACATAGCACACAGGTGTGTGTAGCCTAGGGTCTAGGGAAAGAGGCTACGGCAACTGTAGAAGCAGCAAAGTCAGGGACATCCAGCACTGAGCTCAGTAGGTTTTTAAAGAAGGTCTCCCTCCTATTTTCATTGAAATGCAAGCATGTTTTACCCTCTACCTTACAATGTATCCTTGTTTGTTTTCATACAGAAATAACTTACTCTTCCAAGTCAAAATTCACGGCTTAGTGACACATTATGTTCAGTAGGAGAAACACTGGCCATGTATGGCTATATTGGTTAAGGCAAACGAACTACAATTAACGAGTCCTTTCTCAGAAGATCTAGCCACCCTTCAGGTGCTCACTAGCCAAATGTGGTGAGTGACCACTTTATTGAACAGCACAAGTGGAGAACGTGGCTAGAGAAAGGTCATGTCTTTGTCTTATAAATAGGCATGGAGCAGGAAATAACAGTGCACTTAATAGTGTAGGGTTTCAGTATCTTATTTTCAACATGGATGGGTCAGCCAGATAGAAAACTGAGAAATAAATATTTGACTCGAACTATACTTAAGCCAAATGTATCTAAAAGACATAGACAGAACACATTTCATTCAACAGTAAAAGAAGACACATTCTTCTTACGTGCCCACAGAATAATCTCCAGCATAGAGTATATATTAGGCTATTCAAAAAGTCTTAACAAGATTTAAGAAGATTGCAATCATGCCAAGTATAGTTTTCATCCACACTATGTCAAAATAAATCAACATGAGAAGGAAGTGTGGAGAAAGGAAACAGCTGGAAAGTAAACATCATGTTCTGAACAATCAGCCAAAAAAAAAAAAAAAACAAAGAAAAGAGAAGAAAAAGAAAGAAAGAAAAGTAAAATTGCAGGAAAAATGAATGGACTTAGAATGTATAATATTAAGTGAGGTAGCACAATCTCAGAAAACATCCACATGGTCTCTTATCATATGTGGAACTTAGGCAATAGCATGTGTATATATGTAACCGAATATGCCTGTGGGCTCAGTATAACAAGACTATTAGAGGATTAGAAAGGACTTAATGCAGGAAATAAACACAAGTTCTGAAAGCGGGTATAGGGCTAATTGTTTTTCTAGTTCTAATTCTGTCATGGAGTTTTTGGTTTTGGTGATCATTGAGTGCATAGAAATATAATAAATAGTGAAAGTGTAAAATCCACTGGGAACTTCCACAGCGTCCCTTATGTACGGCTAGTATGACTGCATAAAAGTTTGCTGAGATGTCCAGACTTTGGGTCTGGTTAATTTAGTCACGTATTGTTTATTTTATTTGTAAGCTCTTATAATACAGTTAATTTAACAACTTTCCAAAGAAAGAAAGAAATCAAAAGGAAAATTAAAAAAAAATCTTTCAGACAAGTGACAATGGGACAACATGACCAAACCAATGGGAATCAACAAACACAGTTCTAAGAGGGAAGTTCATAGCCATGACAAAAAGCAGAAAGACCTGAAGCAGATAGCTTCTTTCATTGTAACACCGAAACTCACATGGTGCAGTTGATGGGAACGTCATCTTCATGGGTCATGTTTGTGAGAACTCGGAAGAGTTGCATAAGAATTACAGGTAGAAACTGTATCATGACTTGGATCTCCATGGCATGCAAACACTAAAATAAGTCATTATTAGTTATGGAAACAAACAGAAATATGATCTAATTTGCAAATGTGAAACAATAAGAAAATTAAGTAATGAGCGGTCTATTGACTAGACTAGCAGTTTGCAGAAACACAAGCTTCTGAGACAGGGGACTTGATAATGACTTAATGCTCCCTTTTATTTTGCTATTCAGATTCCGTGACCTTATTTGACATGAATATTCAACTATGAAGCTAGCAAGTACAAATTACTTATGGACTTTGAAGGGAAGACAACTGACTTATGCTAAATCAGGGTGGGTAGGAGTTGTAGAGATCTGCCTCCAAGCAAGTCTCCTGCATTCTATATGCTTCCTAAGGTAACTGTGACCTCCAGGTAACCCGATGGGAAGTTAAATGACTTCAGGAAAGAACACATGTATCTGCAATTTGCTTTATCCCACACCAGCTATGAAACAGATAGCCTTGCGCTTGAACATTCTTTTCAATTTTTAATTACATTTTCCTCAGTGAGTGTTTGTGCATGTGTGTGCACGCAGGAGCTTATGTGCCACAGGGCATGGGCGTGGTCAGAGGAGAATTTGCAGCTGTTGGTTCTCTCTCTATTGTATGGATCCCAGAAATCAAACCCAGTCAGGCTTGCTATCTTTTCCCACTGAGCCATTCGGCCAGGCCTCTGACATTCTTCTACTCCATGTATTTATTTCATAGGCTTGCACTCTGTCTCTGCTGACAGGTGTTACAAACCTCCTAATGAAGTGTTGCTCTATACTGTATGTTCATGTATACATAGAAACGTTACAGCGCCGTTGGCTACATTTCTTTCTTCTGTCCATGTCATTCCCTCCATCAGCTGAGCAAAAAGAAAATCCAACTTTGCTGAGAATTTTTGACATCAGTTCTGTACGAAGTGCTTGGAGATGAAGAAGCCAAGCCACCCTACTTAAGGGAACTCATCGCTTCTCTTTCTTGGTCTCCTTTACTTTTCTTCTGTCTTTATATGCACACATGACCCCTCCCTTTCAGGCCTCCGTCATCTATGAAACTTCTCTCTCATCAGACTCACGGGGCAGGTTGGCAAGCTTCAGAAACACAGGCTTGTCCTTCCAAGGTTTTCCTTCATTGTGATCTCTCTCTCTCTCTCTCTCTCTCTCTCTCTCTCTCTCTCTCTTTCTCTCTCTCTCCCTCTCCCTCTCTCTCTCTCTCTCTCTCTCTCTCTCTCTCTCTCTGGTCCTCTCTCTACTGTTGCCCCCTTTCAGGCTACGCCCTGGACATTTTCTTGTTCTTCTACAGTTTCTCGGCATTCTCAGGATATCCAGCACACATTTCCAAGGTGATTGCCCACTCCCCTGAAGCACGGATGACATTAGACTACCTTCTACCAAGATGGTTTTCTTTTTCTTTTTTCTCTGGGTGCTGAAGATGTAACACAGCTTCGCACATGCTAGGTAAGCACTGTCCTGCTGATCTACATCCTCAGCCCTCTAGAACGGCTGTGGTGTCTTCCCAGTACTGTGAGCAATGGCCCTCCTTCAGGAGTACCACGGTCTCTGTGGACGGTTTAGTGATGGCTGGGAATATTTTTGGCTATCACAACTTGGGTGTCTCTGTGCCGCTGGTTTCAATAGGGTAGAGGCCTATAGTTCTGCTAAACATTCTACAACAAAGACCTATCATCCCCTACATGACAGTAGTGCTGATCGACGGAATTAAGTTGAATGCATTGAAGACCTAGCCTACATTTTGAACCTTAAAGCTGATTACTGTTCTTCAGAAAGCCAAACGAGACATCAGTGCTGGTCTCGAAATATACCATCTGCTTTCCTTCCTTTTGTTCTTCACAACTTTACCCACATCCTAATTACTCATCCAAGGCAAATCAAAATTCTCAGTTCAGCGAAGCCATTTCCTTTTCTCACCCAATAGAGGGGTACTGAGTGTACTTACAACAGCCAAACAGCAGAGGGCGACCAAAATGTCCTGAACACAACTCCTACCATTAAGCAGTTCACTGTCTACAGAGGGCAAAGACACAAAACTGAGTCACTGCAGTACAAACAGCCAATAGGAGGACAGGCACGTGCACAACATGTACAAAAGAAGTGGCCTGGGCTGCGAGGGATGAGAGCGTGAGATAAACAGAAGGGAAACGGCAGGCAGACAAGATAAGCCCTTCCACACAGGATGGAGCTCCTGCTACTGCTGGACAGCTCTTCTATTACTTTTTCTGAACAGCAGCCAGAGTATTCTTTTTGAAATGCCAATTAGATAATGCCATCGCTCTCTTGTTAAAAACAAAGCAAACAAAATAAGCAAAGGCCATCGTGGACCCTCCACACTGGGAACACTCTGCTTCTCTGCAGCCTCGCTCCCCACTAGCTGTTCCGGGTGTTCTAGCTACACTGTTTTCTTGCTTTCCTGCAAACGTTCCTGGAGAGGGTTGCGCAGCTGCTGTAAGAGTCTGTCATCACCTGTGACTGTCTGCCTCACTTCAGAGCCTTTTCAGCCTGCAACTGGCCCATTTTCAGACAGACCTTCCCTACTTAGAATGAATATACTTTTGGTCGCCCTAATTCCCATTAACTTATTCTTTTCTTCATAGTACTCAACTTCCCTGTAGCTTAGCTATAATCTCCCTTCTTCAACAAAACTAGGCCTGTCTGAATTTCTCCCAGTTATACTCCCAGCATCCAGAACAATACCACACCAGGGGTTTAATAAGTATCCGGTGAATGATTGACTAAATAAAAGGCAACAGGGGGCAAGGCAAAATGGAAGTCCCTATCCTCCGGTGGCTTCTCAATGACCTGACTATTTCATACCTGTAGTCTGCACCAGACATGGAACGGCTCATCACACGTGTCTTTCCATGGTCCTCTGGATTATGGAGAAGTTGCTAGCTAACTTATTTTTGCTGTGTCTTTGGTGAGGCCGTAATCTCCATACCGACAATGTTTCTAAGCTAGTCTGCACTGCACGCCCCATAGCACACACAGAGGTACTGAATACACACCAAAACTCAAAGAATAAATGAACTCATGAAACTGCCATATAACAGGGCTAACAGATAGAATGGTTTGTGGGGATGCTCATGGGCCCAGGAATCAAGAGATGTGTCACAGGCTCGGCTCAGCCACTAACCAGCTCGAGCACTACAGGCACATCAGTTCTACCTAGACTTCTGTTTTCTCATCCTCAAAGAGAAACCTCTGCACAACCATTTCCACGCCATTTCTGCAAGCACATGCCATTTCACTTACTACCACCAGAGGGCGTGTGTGCACCGTACAAAGATCAGGCATTCCACACCCTTAAAAACAAATACCAGGGTACATTTTGTTAAATTTGAAGAATACCAGTATTTGAAGATGATACTGCTTCCCATACCGCTCTGTGAAAATTCTCACAAAGCTCCCCCCAGAAGGCAAAGCAATGCCCTGACTATTAATAGATAAACCATTCATCCATATGGTTGGACTCTTCCGAGACAGTACTCAGGACTGGATTTAAAAGGTACATGACTAGTATACGGCTTAAGGCCAAAAGCCACCGCTGATTGATCAACTCTCTTGAACAAAAATTGAACATCCTTACACGGCAGGCAGAATGGTACTATAAAAACTAAAGTCAAGCCTGACCTAGAAGTTCTGATTCTTTAGACCCAGTCCAGTATGGGAGGATAAGACACAAGTACCAGCAGTTCAAGGTCTACCTGGGCTATATAGTGAGTTTAAAGGTCAGCCCGGGCAACTTAGTAAAGATGTCTTGAAATGAGAAAATAAAATACAGGACTGAGGAGATAGCTCAGAGGGTAAATTGCTTGCCAGCCAAGCAAGAGGACCTGATTTTGATCTCCAGTAACAACATAAAAACCCGGACATGGTGTTGCCAGCTTGTGACTCCTGGAAGGGATGAGGGTTCTCTGGCCTGCCTAGCTGACGTGGGAAGCTCAAGGCCAGTGAGAGACTCTGTCTTAAGAGACAAGGAAGACAGCTCCTAAGAAACAAAACCCAAGCTGACCTCTGGTCTTCACACACATGCACACACGTGTCTGCACACCCTTACACAAAGAGGAATCCACACACATAAGCGTGCACACATACAAAACACCAAAAAGAGGGGCTATAGCGACATGGTATGGTGTTTAAGTCCCTGACATGTGTGAGGCCCTGGGTTCAAGTTCCAGTACAACAGCAAAAGAATGAAAGGCAAATCATTGCCATTACACTTGTCAAACGCCTGCAAGACTTCCTATCGGAATTGTATATATATATATAAAAAAGCCCTCACTCCAGCCTCTGAGGCTCCCAGCTGCCTCAAGGTCAGGCCTTAGCGCTCTGTACACCAGCCATTCTACAGCCCTTCCTGCTCCACCAAGCCAAGTTCCTCAAGGAGTCTGCTGCCAGCTGTCCCCAGCTCTTCCCCAGTCATGCACCTGGCTGCCATCTTTCTTTAAGCTGCTGCTTAAATATCCTATTACCAGAGGCCTCCTCTCTGGCCTCTGTATGACAGAAGTCTAGCACATTCCTTGTTCCATTTCACTGCTTCTGTTTTCTCTAGGACAGTGGCTCTCAGCCTTCCCAATGCTGCGACCCTTTAATATAGTTCCTCATGTTATGGTGACCCCCAATCCTAACATTATTGCCATTGCTACTTCATAATTATAATTTTCTCACTGTTGTAAGCTGCAACGTAAATATCTGCTGTGCAGGATATCTGATATGCGACCCCTGTGGGGCTGTGACCCAGAGGTTGAGAACTGCTACTCTATAGCAGCTCTCTATCGTCACGTGACATCTCTAGCTGCTCATTTCCCTCCACAAGACATGAAGCTCCTTGACAAGAGATACAATTTTATTTGCTAGACCCCTGCTGCCTGCTGTCCAGAAGGCGTGTGTCATGAACAATTACAACCCAGCAGATGAGCTGCCTTCTTTAAGACTCGTGACCAATGGGTATTACTCTTCTCCCCATGGACAACTAAGAGAAGCTCGGTGACCTGGTCAAGGTTAATCACAGACCTAGTAACTGAGGGCTCTTTGACAGGAGATCAGCTTATGATTCCAGACCCATACATTGTCTCACGCCGTCCTATCTGTCTGAAAGGAAGGGTTTCCTGAGGCCACTGTTAGGGAAACCCTGGAGAGTCTTCAGCTCAAAATGGCACCGATTTTCCGCAGCTAACCTACTAAGGTAGCAACGAAAGCAAGCAACCGCTGCTAGTCGGGTCCGAGCATGCGCGCCACAGCCGCAGCACAGCGTGAATAAGTCAAGCGTTAGGGTTCTCTGTCTGCTATAGTGTGGTATCCTTAAGACTCCCTAAGACAATGTTTCTGTCTTCAGCGGGCCCTCATGGTATTTTCCCACTTGCTGGCACAGAACCATCTCATACTTCATGACAAAAAAAAAAGTGTTTTCGCTTTTTCTGGCCCTTCCCTCACCACAGCACACTCTCCTTTCCGTGAGAGTTAGCAGGAAGAGCCGAGACCCCCAAAGCCATTTGTGCAACTAAAATCATAAGGTTTCTAAGTGATAATGTCAAATGTGGGCTATAATATATTCTCCCTAACATAGCCATGGTGTTGTCTGCTTCTAAGCAGCCACTTGCTGGAAAAGTACAGAAAAGAAAGTGTCCTCCTGGGGCCCACGGGATTTTTAACTGTTTGGTCCTTTACTCCATGTCAAAATGCAGCGGCAGAAAGGCACGAAAAGCGAACCTTGGGCACGCTGCTGCTCATTTACCTTTAAATATTTAATGAGCTCCCCTGGAACTTCTTTCGAGCCCGACTGTATCAGCTGGCAATGATGGAAGAATTTGTGCACATGCAGATCCTGGAACACAGACGGAAACAGCCATATGAGGTTGGATTCGTTACCCCCAAGCACACCCTTCCAGTTCTCCCTGATCCGGCATCTTGATGGCTTATCTCTCTGGGTGCTCTAATGCCGGGGCCCTGGAGCCACCTCTGCCAATATATGCGATGTGCCTGAAACCCTCTTGACCGAAATGTAAAAAAGCACAGCCAGATGAAACTGGTGTGTACCTGAGCACGCAGGAAGTTGCTAAGCATGCCCAACCAGCTCAACACTTATTTAAGCCTTAAAAAAACGTGTGCTCTATCCAATTGAGCTGCTTCTCTATTTTAATGAAATGGGAAGGAACAGACGTTTGAAACGGCAGGTGAAGCAAGTTCCCAGATGAATCACTCCTGGCATTCAGTACTCAGCTTTGCAATGATACTCTGCTGGCGAGTCCAGTTATCCCCTATGAAGTCTGTACAAGTTGATTTTCTGGACAGTGGGGTCACAGCAGGAGGCAGAAAAATGTAATATGCATTTTGAACTGGAATTCCTAATTGTTCTTTTGCGCCTCGGGGAAAACTGCCTCTTTTGATTTAGCCTCGGTTTTTCTCATGTTTAAAATGGTGATGAGAGCCTCTCCATGCCATTTGGAGTTCAATTTCTCCAAGCAGTAGGAGATTAAAAATGATCGAGTTTAATGAGGAAACAGATTCCAGTACTCAGATTGAGAAATCTGGATGCTTCAATTTACCTGGGTATAAATGGTTGATTCTAAGTGGCTCTTAATCTTCAGCAAAGGCTTCGCGCCATCTACCCATTTGATATCCGCATTCGATTGCTGCACAGAAAATTCAGTCGTGAACATCTATTTTATAGCAAAAAATGCATGAACAGCCTACAATACTACCTGTGCATTCTCACAGATTTCAGAAAGTGTTAGGTTCATCCAAAGATCTACTGGAGAACATAAGTGCCCTTTAGGATAAATGTGTCCAAAATCATTTAAGATTTCCAGTCCCCCGCTGATGTATATAAACTACCACCCCAAAAAGGAATTACTTAAATAAATGCGGGTTTTTTCTTTTTATTGTTTTTATTGCGCTATACATCCCCCCCCCCCGCTTCCCTCCCTTCCTACCATCTTCCATGACCCCCCGCCCCATGCTCCCAAGGAGACCTTGTCTTTTTCTCCTTCCTATTTAGATCCATGAGGGTTTTTATCAGTCATGCCCCAAATCCAGTTTTAAAAGTTAGTAGAATTATCAGCTATAAACACAGAGCACAAACTTTCCTTGTGAAGGAGGACCAGCCTTTGGACCATATTTGGGTATTCCTGTCCCAAACCACGCCAACAAAGTTCTCCTTTTAAACATCTAAAATGCGATCACTCGCACAGACATGCAGACATGCCCCTACCCTTCTTGACTCAGCGTCATTCACATTCAAGTAGCCTGGGGGAAGATTGGATGAGACTGGCAGCTGCTGTTCGCACGTGATAACTCTCCCATCCTTCAGCAAGGGGACCCAGGCAAATCCAACTGCCAAGACAATGATCAACCGTGAGAAAGGACATCGCAAATATAATTAGCTATGCAAACGTCTGCAAGCTAGGGCAGAAAGCAAGATGGTGATGGTCCCAGGGATCTGTATGCTGGAGCCCAGGTGACAGGCAACTGTGGAGCAGGGAAGGAACAATGTATTTGGATCGTGTCCTAATCCCAGCCCAGCTACTAAAAGGTTATTGGCTCTATATCTTTGGCAATGAAAATGGGAGTAACGCAGCCTTTTGCAGTTAAGAGAGTTGAGGGGCTGGTTTCAGATAATACATGAATATATTTAAGTTTAGAATGTGCCCTGATACCACTATCTCTCTGTGCTGAGGGCTGTTTGGGTAGCCTCGTGTTTTAGAAAGTTCGGGTCCCTCTTATCTACCCTTCTACTTCAAGTTCAAAGTTTCACAGCTGACACCATCTCAGTCAGCAACCATGTGTTCCAAAATCTCTTATGGTAACCCTGAAATGTGGAGTATGGAAAATTAAGGTCGTAAGTCAAGGCTATGGTCCTCATTGATCCAAGGTAGTAAAGGTATCAATCATTTAGACAGGTGGAGTTTTCCTGACTGGAGGTAAAGAAGGCGCAGAGGGAAAATGCAGTCAGGCGACAGTGTTTATGACTTCAGTCCACTGAGAGGTTTCCTGCCATCTCTACATTTCTTAACACTTCTACCCTCAAAGGGAAACCTTGGCTTTCTATTAGAAAACTCATCATGTTGCTGTACTAAACAGAGCCATCTGGGTTGCTCAAGTTGCATAGTGTCAGTGTTTCCACCATACAGATTACTCTGGGCTTTGAGTATTTATAACTCAGCTGGTAAAAGGAAAAGAAAAACAACCCAACCTTGCTCTGGATGGACTTCTAGCAAATGATCTGGGGTGTTGGATGAAGAGCATTTGCAAATCCACTGCTTTTCAAGTCTTTAAAATTCTTTGCATGAATGCCTATGCATGTGTGTGCATGTGTGTGTTTATACTGTGAACATAGAAGTCAACACAAATCTGGTTAGAATGTCTTCATGTACATGTTTAATCTGGCAAATACTTTTACTCTTACAAGCCAGCCAACACATGGCTTTCTTTCTCTCAGTAGACCGAAGCCTGTCACAGATGCTGTGCCATCGCTGCTGAGAATCTTCTCCAGTGCTACTTCAAACATGCTACCCCCAGACCTCTGCTTTCAGAAAAAGCAGGCAAGAGACGTGTGCAGAAGGACCACTAGAAATGACAATGTCAGGAAGCCTACAAGGCCTCAACCCTATACAAAGAACTACAGTGACTAAGGAATGCTGAGTGAGAATGGAAGAAATAGTCTTCCCTAGGGAAGAGTAAGCCAACTGGTTATCCAATACCAAATAGTTAGCCCTGAAAACACACTGAGCAGGTGGTATTTAGAAATGTATACATATAAATACAAATATAAATATAAATATATGCATGCAGCATCAATTAATTTAAAAAGGGCATGAATTTGAAAGTAAGCAATGAGGGATATATAGGAAGATTTGGAGGGAAAAAGGGAAGGGGGAAATGATGTAATTATACTCTCAAAAACAAAAGAAAAAGGCAAATAAAAAAGAGGGAAAGAAAGAAATGACACTGTTGACGCTCTGAAACTTTGACTAATGGGAAATACTCTGAAATTCTGACCAACGGGGGGAAAACTTCCAAACTAGAAACCGGGAAAATACGATTCTTGCTTTTAGACAACCTTTTTCCTCACGCAGTTTTTACTGGGGTATGATGTGTATAATCGTTTTAGTGAATTTGCAGTCGCTTCATTAACAGGAACTGCAGACATTTTTCAGACTCAGAAAAGAAACTCAGCCGACCTCGGCAAGCACTCCCAAGTCCCCTGCATCCCCCATCCCTAGAAACCATCAATCCACCCTCGGCCTGCATGAATCTGCTTAGGTGACAGTTCTGCGGCTTGAATTATCAGAGCATGGCCAAGTGTGTCCCTTGCTTGAAACTCATAGGCAGCCGTTGGAAGCTGTGAAGATATTCTATCAAGCATGCCATCTGGCAGAGAGGTAGGAAGCCACTTAAAGGGGGGACAGTTAGAATTGATGCGTGGCATGAAGAATCACCACCTCATGCTTCGCTGAACATCTTGCCCATTTCTGTCTAGAATTTGGATGAGGAAACTACAATTTATTACTCTGGAGGAGAGTACTTGCATGGATTCTCATAGTTCTGCTTTGACGTCATCTCTCCAGGCTTCTGCTCTAAACTAAGTGTGGTTTCAGTGAGGATCCTTAATAGTCAGTCCCGCTGCCTGGTGGTATCCCTCGGGGAGCTCACTTGTCCCCAAGATACTGGTGTATCTTCTTTTTGATTACCTAATATTGAAAGTTCAGATAGTTGCCAGGTACAATAAATACACAGTCATCCCTTGAAATCTGCAGGAGGCTGACTGGTCAAAGATCACTCCAGAAACACTAAAATTCGTGCATGCTTGATTCACCTATGTAAAATGGCATCATATTTACATCCCTACACACACCCTCCTGTATATGTCAAAGCATTGCCTGATTACATATACTATCTACTGGAATGTAAATGCTATGGAAATAATCGTTTTACTCCCCTGATTAGTGGACAAAAACAAGGAGGGGGAAGCCTATTTGCATTTAATATAAATGCAATTTTTTGGAATTTTGAGACAGGGTCTCTCTATATATAGTCCTGGCTATCCTGGAACTATCTATGTAAACTAAGCTGGACTCACACTCAGAGATTCACCTGCCTCTGCCTCCCAAGTGTTGGGATTAAAGGCGTGTGCCACCACATCCAGTTTCAGATGCAATTTTGTATTTGGTTTTTGTTTTTCAAGACAAGGTTTCTCTGCATAGCCCTAACTGTCCTGGCACTCGCTCTGTAGACCAGGCTGGCCTCGAACTCAAAAAGATCCGCCTGCCTCTACCTCTTGAATGCTGGGCTTAAAGGTGTGCTCCACCAACGCCCAGCTTTCAGATGCAATTTTTAAAAATAGCATTTACAGGGACCAGGAGACCACTCAATAGGTAAAGGGTTTGCCATGCGAACCTGAAGACATGAGTTCGGTCCTTAGAATGATCATTAAAAAAAGCCAAATGTGGTGATGGATAATTCCCAGCTCCTGATGGTACTGTAGGGAAGTGGATTCCTAGGGCTTGCAGGCCAGTGAGAAATCCTGTCTCAATGAGGCCTGGGTGGCACCTAAGGAACCACAGTGAGGATAGTCTTCTGGCCTAGTCATGCATGTATGTATGCATGTATTCACAATGAAAATATATGCACATATAAAGTAATATTTTTAATCCACAGATGGTTGAACGTATTCATAAGGAACCAACAGAGATACTGACAGCAAGGATTTAAACTTTTTCTTCCTTTTTTTTTCTTTAAAGACAGGAACACACTCTATAGCATAGGTTAGGATTAAGCTTATGGCAATCCTCCTGCCTCAGCCTCCTGAGTGCTGCAATTACAGATATGAACCTAAACACTTGACTTTCCTTTTCTTTAATTCTCCTTTATTCTTCCTTCCTGATATGGTCATAGTGTAACCTCTATTCTTCCTTCCTTCTTTCTTCTCTAACTCATACTGCCCTTCACTTCGCTTCCTGGCCCATGTTCCTCCAAAACAGCTCAGACTGGTTTAAATAACCCTTCCATACTCCCACGCCTGTTACAAAGAAAGTCAAATTCACAGCCTGGCCTTCAATGCTTTCCACAGTGCTTTTCAATCAGGCATCCTGTGGTCCCCCACTCAGCATCCTGGGCGCTAATGTTTGCCAAGTACTTACAGTGTAGTTTTCTGTCCATACCCTTTATTACTCTGACTCTGTAAAAGCTGTCCCTCGATCCCAGACTGCCCCACCTTCTCGCCATCATAGCATTGCCAAGCTCAATCCCAGCCTTTAAGACTGTATTCAAATACTGTCTCCTAAAAGCCTCCCCTTAGTCCCAGCCACTTGTCCTTCCACTAGCTGAACAACTCACTCCTCTGTGCTCACGTATCACAACGTTCTCAGTGCTCACTGTTATCTGTCTTGTACTAGATTGACCTGTCTACATAAAACCCATGTAGTTAACTAGATGAGATGCTCAATGAAGAGATGCGCTGACCTGTTTGGTTTCTCTATCAACATAAGATGGAGGCATTTGGAAAGAAAGACCCTCAATTGTGAAAACACCTCCGTCAGACTGACCTTTAGGCAAGTCTGTCGGGCCTTTTCATGATTAATGATTGATAGGGAAGAGTGCCAGCGCATTGTGGACCGTCCCATGCCTGGGCAGACGGTCCTGAGTTATATAAGTAAGCAGGCCGAGCACGCCGTAAGGAGCCAGCTGGTAAGCAGCACTGCAGTGTGGTCTCCGCTTTGGTTCCTGTGCCCAGATTCCTGCTCTGAGTTCTTGTCCTGACGTCCCTTCATAATGGACTACAAATTGCAAAACTGAAATAAACCCTTTCCTCCTCAAGTTGCTTTGTGATTATAGTGTTTTCACATCAATACAAACCTGAACACTAGATTAGATTTTTTTCACTGCATTCTCTATAGTGTTTACTAATATAGGTCACAGAAAAAAAAATATGCAGAACTATTTGGTGAGTGGATACATCCCGAGGCACTGACACTGACAAAGCGGAAGTGGCACCGGCTACGCTCACGGTCCTTGGATGTTCTAAAGCTGTCTTCCACTGGTTTATTTAAAGCCTTCGTGACATGGGATCACAACTGGTGCCTCGACGCTAAAGCTTATTTAACTTCATTAAATCTGTTCTCATTAGCAACAGGCAGTCCCTAATCTCCCTCCAGCTCACAGATGTCCCTGGCTCCGGGCTCTCTTTTCTCTTCCACAATAAGCATAACTGGAAAATTCTAGTTGCAGGGCAATTCTGCATGAAACAAATAACAACACTGTATCATAATATGTGTTTCTCCCTGAGAGCAGCGTTATCACTTTATGTTGCTTAATGGAGTCTGGCTGTGCTGATGAGCATTTGGACAAAGCTATTTAATACACACGATAATAAAATCAACATATAATTTGTCTTTTGCCAATGAACTGTTCTCAGATGAAGCCTGTGCTGTTGCCCAGGTTGGCCTTTGAACTCCTGGGCTCAAGTAATCCTCAGCTCTTAGCCTCTTGAGCAGTTGAGACTACAGGTATACACAAGGTACATGGCTTAGCAACAAACTTTATAACTCAGACATGTACTTTTTGGTCAAGGAGTGCAGTAGTCGAGAGCTTGAGGAGAAGATTTCTATCCTACAGAAAGAACATATGACCCTGGGTTTGCTCCCCAACACCACAG
Organism: Myodes glareolus; assembly: GCF_982192425.1. Classification (NCBI taxonomy): domain Eukaryota; kingdom Metazoa; phylum Chordata; class Mammalia; order Rodentia; family Cricetidae; genus Myodes; species Myodes glareolus. The sequence continues at coordinate 27,664,428 of NC_142053.1, read as the reverse complement.
TAAACAAATAAATAAATAGCAGCACACATACCTGGAGTTTCCACTGTGTCCTGCTTTTTGGTTGTTCCTTTGGTGTTGATTTCACAGCTTACATGATAAAAAGTAAAAAGCAAATGATGTTTTTGATGCAGGTGAATGGGAAGCTCAATTTTGATCTGAAAAGAGAGGGAAATGACATAGGACATTTTGTTTTGCTTTGCCTTCCTTGTCAGGTTGGACTGGCAGACATGTAGGCCAGTTTCACCATACTGTTCCAAAACACTCTCTGAAGGACAAGCCCAGTGGCCAAATAGCGGGTATCATTTCAATTATACTTCAAATATTTTTCTGGTTGGTTTCAGTTTGACAGCAGGACTCTTTCTGGGTTGTGGGGATTTAATACTTTTGTTGACATAACACTTTATTTCTGCATAGTTCACTGGAGTCTCCCAGTTTCAACTTTACAGCATGATTTTCTAAAGTACTAGATTAAAAAAAAATCTTTACACCCAAAGATGCTGTAACCCAGTGCAATCCATTTCAAATGAGTTCTAAATTTGCAAAGCTACATTTGCCTAATTCATTGTTCCTCTGTGCATGGAAAAAGAAACCTTACAAATAATGTGCCAATACCATGGCATTAGAGTACCCACAAATCAAAGTTCACAAAAAAAAATTCTCTAGAAAAAAAAATTTTTCTTTCTTCCCTTTTTTTTCTTTTTCTTTCTTTTTGTCTTTTTTTCTTGGTTTTCAAGATGGGGTTTCTCTGTGTAAAAGCCCTGGCTGTCCTAAAACATGCTGGTTAGATCAGGCTGGATTCGAACTCACAGAAATCCACCTGCCTCTGCTTCCTGAGTGCTGGAATTAAAGGCACGTGCCACCAGCACCTGGCTAGTAACTTTATTCTTGAAAAAACAACAAGAAGTCAATATGACTCAAAAACTTAGGTTCAAAAGATGTTTATAAGAAACTGAATTTCTAATTAGAAACCAATTTCATGCTTCAACCTCCTATTAGCAATTAAGAGACAAATTAAAAATTTAAATGATTTGCCACACATGCCTATACACATGAAAGTAACTGTTCTCTGTCTTTCCTAGTCAATATCTAAAGAATGAATGAAAAAGTCTATTATTTTAGACATTCTAAAAACATACCTAATTTACTACGTGATATAGCTCTTTTCACTGGCTATAGAGCTACATATAAGAAACAGCATGTTGATAGACATTTGGTCCAATGATAGTACATTTAAGGCATGGCTTGGAGTAGTATCACCAAAGTCTGTTACAGATATACTTCATTACAGAACATGCCTATTCACAGTATCCAGGCCATCTGGGCATCTAATGCTCTACTGCACATAAACATGGACATGATCTCCCCCTGGGTAGCAAAAGTGCAAGGCACTACTAATTCCTTCCCCACCCCCAAAGGAACCAGAGAAAGTACATTGAAAAAAGAATGAGTGACGTCCAAGGCTGGGGCAGGAGGGTTCATACGGGAGCAGGTGGATAGGGAGAAATCCCGACAGCAGAAGGGACAATTCAGACTAAGCCAAGAATGGAGACTCTAGGGCCCAGGCAGACAGGAGCATCTGGCCCAGGATGCCCATTCAGGTCACATGCAAACACTAGAAATCAAAAGCAGTCTGCAGGTTTGGATAAGCAAATACGTAGAGGCTGCGAGAGAGGCACACTGGACAATTGAAAGAGATACAGAGGCAGAGAAGCAGCAAGCAAGAAAGAGCCAGAGAAATTAGAAGGGAATATTGCAACACTCCCCTTTATTCCGGTGAGGTAGGCAGAGCAGCCAGTGGGATTGGGGAACTCAGCTGTGCAGCTTTGCCAATCCTACGCTTCACATACAGGCAAGCTGCCCCTTACCACTTAAAACCATAAGGAAAGAGCCAGACGTGCCCTTAGAAAAGCCAGTCTGGATTTACTTAATTTATCTATTTAACTTTGTTTTTAAATTAGCACTTGAAGTATTAAGTTTCATTATGGCATTTTCAAAGACAATTTTTCTACAGTTTCTCCTGCTTCCACGGAGTCCCTGCTTCCCCCTACCCCCCCCCCCCACTCTTTAAGCCTCATTTCTACTTCATTGACAGGCTTCTCTATTGCCCCTCCACCTTTCCTTTCCCTCAACACCTTTCCTCTCTCCTGGTGGTCTCATTTCTGGCTTCGTAGTCTACACCCACATTTATTTAGTTAAGTAATTTCTTAATTTCTGGCCCTGAGGTTTGAACCCAGAGCCGTGTGCATACTAGACAAGTTCTCAACCTGAGAACTACACCTCCAGATCTCTTTTCACTAATGTTCTAGATATATTTTCCTGTAGCCCAGGCCAGCCTCAAACTTGTTACGTCCTTGAGAATGACCCTGAGTTTCTGATCCTCCTGCTTCAGCCTCTTGAATGTTGGGATTACAGGTAAGTAGCCATGCCTGGCTTGTATTTACCTTTTAATGTTTATTTGAGATACACTCCCATTAAGCAGCTCAAGCAAACCTCGAACTTGCAACGCTCCAGATCAGCCAGGATTACAGGCCTACAGCACCAGGCCTGTCTCTGGATTTCTTATTTGGAAACTGAGGAAATGAAGAGCCCCAAAGAGAAAGTGTTGGCATAGAGCCAGTCTGATGACAGTATGGAGGGCCAGAATGCCAGCTCCACTTTGAGACCTATGTCCCATTTTTTCACAACTCAGAGAAGCCTTTAAAATGATGACTATATCTTTCACTGTCATCATAGGACACCATGAAGGCAGAACCCTGCCCCCCGCCTTTGGACGTAACATTTTCTATTTTCATTCAGGGATTGCAAGGACAGATGAATGGTTTGAAATATTTTTTTAAAAAAAAAAATCATTAGTAAGGGCTGCTGTAAATACTGAAATGATGTTTTTACCTCATCATAGAACTCTGGATTTTGGTTGTGATGTGAGACCACAGCATAGGCATTTGTGGTAAAAACAGATCCAGCGGGTTTTCCATAAATGCACTGCAAACGAAGGAAACAGAGTCACTCCTAAGCCAGGTCTTTAAACAAGGTGCTACAGACCCACACACATTTAGAGACAGTACGAGTCGGGGGTCATGGCCAAGTTTACTCAGCTGCCATCCTGAACCTGTAAGTGTTCCAGCATTTATATGGTCACTTCAGATCCACCCCAGACAGTGCTCAACTCAGCTATGGAATGCTTTCAATGTCTGGCCATCAGAGAAATGAATTCGCAACTAGCCGACAATGATAAGCCACGTAGCACTTCTCCTTTAGAAGAGAGACCTTCTCTGTAACATTTCTGGCTCTTCGCTTAGAGAGTGTAATATGACAGACAGATGAACCTTAGTCAGCAAGAGTTTCTGGACACTCCTTGTTCAGGGGTAAAAAGGTGTTTTTAAAACTGAACAACCTAAAAATAAAAAAAAATCAAATATCTATTAAGCTTCAGACAAGCTTACTGTTCTCTTGCATTCTAAAGCCTTCCTTTGGGAGGCAAGGGTTCACTATATGCAGCACTGGTTGGCCTGGAACTCACAGGCATATCACCAACTCATGGAGATCTGCATGCATCCCTGCCTCCTGCCTCCGGCTCTGGCTCTCAAGTGCTGGAATGAAAGGTGTGCCCAGCTTCTTTTTACACTGTTTAAAGTGACATTTTATGAGGCGCAGTTTTTGTTTTCAAACTCACTCATTTTCTGGTATTAGACGTAAGGCTTTCTACGGTTCCTTGGCATGTTCCCATTTCACGTCACTCTGATGTTCTTTTACCTCCACTGACCCAATAAGCCGAAGGATGAACATCAAGCCAGCATGCCAAGTGACTAACTGCTTTACCTTTACTCTGGAGTGAGCCTCTAGGCCAGCTAGGAAATGAGTTGAGACTTCATGAGTACACAGCCAGTTCTCCCGAAATACAGTTATCAGGGCATTTTCTAAGAACTAGCAAGAAGTAACGAAAGGGTTTCTGAAGTACATCAAAGGATGCTGCTGGAAAGAAAGGGAACTGGTTGTCCTCATTTCTAGTGAAGAGACAAACAGAGGGAGAAAAGAATCTGCTGTGTTTGAGCCAGCTAATCGTTCATTGCATTTAATGTCCTCTTTGAGAAGGGGGGTTCCTTTCAAACATAGGGAGAATACAGTAATCAGCAATGTAGTTGGGAGTGCATGGGTAGTTTCCTCTAGTGGGTTTGAGTGTCTCATCCATTTGGCTGACTAAGGTTAGAAGTGAGGAACCAGACACACACTTGCTGATGGCTACACGCTTTTGGGGTTGGATCACTAGGTTTGAAAAGAAAAAGTTCCTAGCGAAACCACAGAGACACTGCCTGCTGCCGGGCATCCAGGGCTGCACTGAACGCCACTGAGACTCGGCCTTACAGAGATCACAGATGTAAGTTTGGAAGTAACTGTTTGGCCAGTCGTGGAGCAGAAGTCCTAGCTCTCAAATCAAAGCCATCATGCTGTGTGTCTGTCAGCTCAAAAAGTCTCTTCAGGCTTCAAAGAGAAAGGCGTTAAAGGTCTCCTAATGGTGGCACTATAAGGTCCCCTGAAGGGAACATTAGAAACTATCGAGTCATTTTTAAAAATGATCTTGTGATTAGGCCACAGAGCGATGAAAAGTCAAGTGAAGCAAATGTTAAAACTGAATAAGTCAACCTGTCTACTCTCCCCTCTTTCAAAATGCAATCCAGGGCCTTGTGCATGCTAAGCAAGCACCCTACTACAGAGCAATACCACCATATAGATAAACATCCGCAGTCCAAAGTTACCCATCTTCCCGGCCTTACATCCTCCCCGCTTTGTGATATCTGACCATTTCACCAAACTCTTTAGTGCACACGTAACAGTAGAAAATGCAATATTACCTTTGTCACTCTAGCACACGTTCTTGTTGAAATCTACAGACATGAAACTCACAGCACGAAACCATCACGCACTCAGATTTTCATCCCTACAATCGCCTCCCGAAAGACACACTGCTCAGCAGCAGAACAAACCTTTAGCGCTGATGCGTCACTGTCATCTGAATCCCGGAACTCCACACAGACGGCAATGTTCCTGGCCTACAACCATGAAACAGCCAAAGTGAGTCACACAGCGAGTCGATGACAAACAGCACTGCAGATGCCAAGAATGTATGGTGTCCTTACCTTGGCAAACGATTTCTGGCTGTCGTACTTCAATTGTAAGGGATAGACATACAGATGGTTTTTGTAAATAGTGAACGGATAGCAATATTTTGTCATTTCTGGCACAAACTCTTCAACCTCCACAGTAATATTTTGACAGTTCTTTTCAAAGGGCTTCAGGGGCACATATGAAGAGGTAATACAATCTACGGTAGGAAAAAAGTAAGCAGGCGGAGCACATGTAATTCAACAGTCACTAACACATTCCCGCATTTGCGAAAATATACGTGTTTGCAAAAAACGATTTCAAAACAGAATTCTTAGTTGGTGACAAAAAGTCAACTAACTCTAAGATGCAGAAGAGGACAGAGTGGAGCACTGAGTTTAGTTTAAGAGGACCTTCATGCCAGACATGACTTGCTACTTCACTCTCAACATCTAATGACTTGCCAAATATAACACATCATAATTTTGATAAATTTAAACTCTCAAAGAAACTCACTGCGTTTTCCCTCCTGCGGCTGCAATTTTAGCTTTCGCTGCAAAGTTTTTATTGGTATCGGGGAAAGCAATGAGAGTAAATTTATGCTTCCAATTAGCTCATGGAGAGACACTTTTAAAAAGCTAACTCAGTGCAGGTGCAAAGTTTCACTAAGGAAATAATGGGAGCCTTTTGAAATTCTAGACCTTACGATGTGCTACCAATAATACAATAAAAGCCACAGAGTATTTGTGCAGTTTAGCCACATGTGTTTGTGACCCTGCCACTGTAGTAAAGGTTATGAGCAATGCGTAGGGCTGGGACACTGTCTTTATTGTAGACAGAGAGCCATGTGGACGGACAAAGGCCCGGGCTAAAGTGGGCCTAAGACAGCATTCTGGTTGCACTTTTTGTTCTGATTACTAAGGCAATACATACTAATAACAGAACTTCTGGAGGCAACAGAACAGAAGTTCACAATAGTAATCGGTCATTCCACCACCCACAGATAACTAGCGTGGCCATGTGAGTGTGGAGTCCTTTACTCTTCTTTCTGGGCACATTCTCCATAGCAAAATGAAAACCCTATGGGATGTGTACAACTAAATCTTGATTACTTAGACTTTATCTGATATCTCATTTTACAAATTATGAGCACTAATTTGAAACACTGCATCAAGTTTTATGGTACTGGTGTGCCATAAATGCTTGACGCACACTGACAATCTTGATGCTATTAATTTCCAAGTTCCCTCTAATGCAAAGAATGCTGCAACAAACATCTATATGCATATGCATAAACGCCTGCCCATATTCCAATAATTGAAGATTTGTCTCATCATTTATTTGTGTATGTGTATACATGCAGGTGTGCATGTATCTGTGTGTATACACATATACACATGTGTTCAGATGCCCAGAGAGGTCAAGTTGTCAGATTTCCTGAAGCTGGAGCTACAAGTGGTTGTGAGCAGTCAGATGTGGATGCTGGGACCTAACGTGGGGTCCTCTGCAAGAGTAGCAAGTGCTCCTAACTACTGGGCCATCTCCCCATTCCCCTCAATGATTTTTTAATGAAAAATAATCTATTTCCCTGTTACGTGCTTTAAAATGCACACTGACTATTGCTCCTTGTGTACAATCCTTTAGTGGTTTCTCAGTGTACTTAAAATAAAATGCAAATCTAAGGTGTTAACACAGTCTATACAATTCTTCGTATTCTTTCTGCTTCCACTTCCTGTTCCATTGTTTCCACCACATCCTACCACGGAGTCGCACCGGCTTCCTCCCTATTCATACAAATTAAGTTTTGTACGGACCTTTACAATATATAGGATGCCCTCAGTTTGCAATGTGTGACCCCAAACATCCTCTGCTAGCAAGCTCCTTCCCTTGTGGGTTAGGGCAGCCCTAGGAAATTAAGACACTGCAAACCTGCAGTAAACTATTGATAAATACTCAAGCTCCAATTACAACTGTCAATGTTTATTTGCGGTACATTCTTACTTGGTAAATCTACAGGAACACATTCGACTGTGATGTTCAGCTGTCCAGGGATAATCTGCAATTTCGTCTTTTCTGGCCTAGGTATAAAGCAAGAATATTTTAGGGCTAAAAATGATGATTTTAAATGCACTAGCTACGCGAGATCCAACTCAAATTGTTAAGCATTCAGTTCTGTCCGCATATAACTCAAACTCCCATTCATTCCTTTAAGGAATCAATAACTCATGCATTCTATTCATTTAGCACAGTAATATCACACACTTACTTCCTGTATTCTGATAGCAGCTTGAGAATGTCTTCGTTTGAAAGCTTGCTACTGTCTTGCTTGTACAAAGGGGAAAATCTCCCGTCCAGATCCAGAGAGCCCTGAATGTCTTTGAAAACGGGTCTAGAAGAGCAGTACAAGAGCTTTTTAGACAAAGTCTGAAGTGCCAATAAATTCAACGAGTACTAGCGAGAACAGAAAACTGTGAGAGCGTTGCTGGCTCTCACCAAGGGAAGTACCCAGCACCGACGCTACAGCAATGCTGTTCGGCTTCCAGGCATGGCTCCATGTGGTACCTGGATGTGCCTAACAGATTCACTGGCTGCAGCTCCACACTGGTAATAAATCAGAAATTCATCAACTAGTAAAGGAGGGAATACACTGGTGTATTACACAGCGGAATGCCACCCAAAATACTTAAAAGGAATTCCACACAACATGGAGGAACCCCAAAAATGCACTGAGCATAAGGAACCAACCCCAAGAGTATATGCTGCCGGATTCCACTTTTATGATGAGCTCAGAACAGATAAAATTTTATCTACTGTGACAATCAGCTGGGTGGTTGCCTGGGCAGGTGGGGGTGCAATGGTGACTGGACAGGTCCATGAAGAACCTTTCTAGGGAGAAAAATTCCTTATATACCTTATCGGTCATGGTTAAAGTGGTCGTTACATTTGTGAACATTTATTAAGGTGGATTTTTTGTTGTTGTTGTTGTTTTTGAGACAGGGTTTCTCTGTAGCTTGAAACCTATCCTGGCAATGAGTTCTTGTAGACCAATCTGGCACTGAACTCACAGAGGTCTGCCTGTTTCTATGCCTCGCGAGTGCTGGTACTAAAGGCGTGAGCCACCACTGCCTGGCTTTAAGGTGGATTCTTAAAATGTATCTTATCAAAAGTGATGTTTCATCACCATAAACTGATAAAACTTACACTGAATCTTAGTCCTGGATACTAATTCTTGTAGACTAGGCTGGCCCGAACTCACAGAGATCTGCCTGTCTCCCTCCACCTCCTGAGTGCTGGGATTAAAGGCGTGCGCCACCGCACCCCGCCTCTTCTACCATTTTACGCAGCCGGTTTCCTATTACAACGGAAAGCAATATACAAGCACCTAATGCACTGTTAGTAATATAGGAAGTAGGATGTAGCAATAGCCAGAACCCCGATTCTCCTCAGCAGAGCCCACTGCTCCCACTTTAAAGCATTTCTTTCTGGTAACAGGGGTTTGTCATACACTTTTGAAACGCTCTGGACAAACCTTCAGAGTAAATTCCTGCTACTGCTGCTGATGGAAACATTCCAGGAAGGAGAAAATAGCAGAATTCCTCACCGGAACTGGGCACCGGGGTTTCTCTCTGAAACTTTCAGAATTAGTTTTCTCAAGTGGCCAAGCAGCATCAAGCAGTCCCTGTAACTGTCTGGGAGCAGGAGAATACCACAGTGGTCTGGGGTTAGTGCTAACACTGGGTAGCCCCATAGCCTGATCTCTACTCTGTCACAAGCGGTAGGACCTAGGCACAGGTTTCGTTTGCTTTTTCCTTTCCTTCTGGGTCTCTATGTCCTTATCTCAGAGATCGGGGAATGGAACCTGTCTCTTAAAAAAAATAAACATTAGACCAGGCGTGGCAGTGCACCTGTACAATCCCCTTCGTTCCGAAGTCAGAGGCGTAAACTGGGCTGCAAGTTCAAGGCTAGACTGGTTAACAATAGTGAGCTCTAGGCTAAGCAAAGTTACACTGCAAAACCGTATTTCCAAAAATAAATAAATAAACAAAATATGTATTAAGTTCTTAGATTGGTGTATTCTGAACAGAGTTTCTGTATTCTGAACAGAGTATTAATAATAAGCAGTAGTAGCAACAGTTATGAACTTTTAAGGTAGAAACATTATAAGTAATTGTATGTCTATATTTATAAGCCATACTTTACTTCTAGGATGGCAACACTCATTAGTTTTTGCCATTCACCTATCCTTGGCAATCATTTGCTTCAACCAGTATATAAAACAAGGAAAATAGTGCCTCCTCATCTGTGAGCACACGAAACATTTCGAGATCCTTCCCCCAAATGAAATGGTTATAAATAGTGAGAGAAGAGTTGATTCACTTCGAATCTCCTACCTCGTGCTCCTTCCCAGCACACAGTGAACATAATTGATTGAATTATTCAGAACATGGTGCCCTTTCCCAAGAACTCCCAGTCAGTTGTACAGGCTGTACCACAAACAAGCTGATGAATTTACACTTTGAAGTGCGGATAAGCAAAAAACAGGCTTCAAGTCCTCATTGCCTGAAGATTTGCAAGATTTGGATGAACTACCTTCATAAACAACAATAACATAAGAATCATAGAAAACGTATGCTTCTACGTCCACTGTTGCCAAAGGGTTGGCTGAACTTGTCACCAGGAAAAAGAGACATCTATTAATTATAAGCTTGCACTTCATGGCTGCATTCTTTGTCATCGAATATTCAGCACATATCCCAGAATGATTCTATGATAATTTGTAAAGCCATAAACTCAGTCAACACTGAAAAACTGGACATATTGTACACAATTCATTATACATTTCAGTTCTCTCGGGGAAGACTCTATCATTTTAGCAATGAGCTGTATGAAAATATAAGATTAAGTAGTATTCATCGGATTAACCCAAGCCAAAAACAATTCCCTAAAGCAAGAGTGCATAAACGCAAGAGGGGTTTGGAAGGATTCTTGAAAGCATGGGAAGTTCTAAAGAAAGGCTTTACATCCCAAGTGCCCCAAGCCACAGCTGGCCTGCCAGAAATAGACCACTGGTAAGGACACTGGTCCCCAACTTCACAGACAACGGAAAATAAGAAGGGTCAGGATTTGGTTTCCACGAACCTGGCAGCCCAAGCAAAGGGCATTCTGTATTGTCCGAGGCGACTACACACTTGCTTAGCTGTCCTGTGTACCTTCTGGGCTGTCTATGGGTAGAAGGAAGAAGATGAGTGTGGATTTGTTCAATCTGCCACGGATTCACCCCAAAACTTCCCTAAAGTCATCATTATAAAACACCAAAATCTAGAAAGAAATATCTATAAATAAATACAATATTAAAATATAATATATTCCCACTACACATTTTCCAAGACTAAAGTATCTCTTTTAAAATTCTGTTGGTGGTGGTGGGGAGGTGTGGTAGCCAGTAACTGGAGATCAAACCCAGAGCCTTTCACTCTATGACTGAGCCAAATCCCTAACCAAAAAGTAATTCTTTTTGGTATGTTGTTTTCTCCACAGAACACAGACTAGAAAGATGCAGGGATCCTTTGCACCACGGCCCTGGGCAGGCAGCACTTTGGGCGGTATTAACAAGTATTTCCTTCCACGCTGCCGGCAGATCCTCATTATTCACGGAAGAAGTTTGTTCTAGCTACAGTTGACCTTTTTACTCCCAAGATAAGGCGCAAGTGACAAGAGTCAATGCAATCAGTCTCATGTGGGCAGCAGCTGCTGTTTGAACAAGCAATGAGAGATGGCAAAGGCGATAAGCTGTCTATAAGGCCTAAATAGACTGTGAAGCATGGGCTGGATGCTTATCCCTAGGGATACAAAATGCTAGAGGCTTTTGTGTACATTGCAAAGTGTTTCACCCACAAATTAGTCATGTCTCCTCAGCATCTTCTACTTAATAAATATTATTCGAATACAACAAAATGTAACATACAGTAGATTGATGGGCTCTTAAATACACAATAACTGGGGTGCTATGAATGAATTGTTCCACAGACACTTCTCTTCCCTAGGGCTCAGATTTCTTATTTATAGCATGAGAGGACATGATTCAATCAAACAGTTTCTAAACAATCAGATGCCAGGAGCTAGAGATTTTGATGACAAAAATGGCCATTTAAGAACATTCAGAAAAAAAAAACAATGAAAAATCCCCACCAAGTAATACGTCAGTACATCATGCAAGAAAGGAAGAAAGGAGTAACACTGAAAAAGTATAAAGGATGAAATGGACCACAACGGAGGGCAGCCCTTGGAAGTCAACACATTGATGGAAGTAAGTGCTCACTGTCTAGCCTCGTGGCATCACAGACAGGGGAGGATATAGGTACAGCTTCCTATAGCACACAACGTGAAAAGTCCTCAGAGAATATATTTTTTTTCATCAAAAAGTCACAGACAACGGCATTTAAAATACTGGTATAAGGTACGTTCTCTATTAAGCAGGAGTATTTACCAATGGTGTTTTAGAATACCTTTACTGGATCTGAGTTTTTGATGTAGGGTTCTGCACAGTGTGTGATGTTTCCCTGCAGCACCTTCTCAATTCTCACAACCAGAAAAATTTCAGGATGTGGATTCGTCACTGAGAAGATTCCCTGGGGAAGAATGGCTTCTGTTAGATATTTTTATGCAACATACATATGGCTGTTTGGCAACTGCTAGCTTGTAGTGTGACGAGTACAGAATGTTGATATTCAACATAGGAGCACGGCCAGGATTCTAGGGATAGGTACAACAGTTTTGTCATTTGGGGAACTTTTTGAGACAGGGTCTAGCTATGTTATAGCCCAGGCTAGGTTTGAACTCGAAACAACCCTCTTTCCCCTGTCACTTGAATGCTGGAACACTAGTATCCCAGGTCTGCGCCACCATGTTCGGAGGATAATACTGGCTGCTTCCAATGTATCTTCCCAAACGCAGTTCCTAGTTCCTTAGCTGCACCTGGGTTCAGTCCCTGACATACAAGACTCACTATGCTGCCAAGCTCCTTCTGTTTGTCTCTTTGGCAAGATGTGTTCTTAGACCTAATGAATACAATACACATGGTGCTGGTTTCCTTGCTATGTGCTCACGATAGTGTGAGTCATGCAAGTAGCTATACCTTACCAAGCAGGGTACTCACCATTCACACTGAATGCAGTGAAGAAGGAAGATCACACTTCACTGCTCCGACTAATGGGAAAACTCAGCAGCTGGGGCTGAGAAGGTAGCCAGGGGTAAAGTGTTTGTCACATAAGGCCAGGAGCACCTGAATTTGTCACATAAAGCCCAGAGAAGGTCTGGGGTCCTGGTGCTGGGGAGGAGACGGGAAGATTGCTGGAGTTCACTGGCTAACTAGTCCAGCTGAATGGAAGAGTTCCCAGCTTCACCAAGAGATGCTGACTCAAAAAATAAAGTGGAGGGGTAGAAAGCTGCCTTAAGCTCTTCTTGCAAGGGCCAAGAGTTCAGCTCCCAGGACCCATGTTGGGAGTGGGGGTCACAACTGCCTGTATCTCCAGCTCCAAGAGCCTACACGGACACTCATGTATTTACCCATATAGGCACACTTCAACATATACACATGGTTAAAAACAACAAATTAAAGTCTCTTTTAAACAGAAAAAAAGAAGGTAGCGAATGACTGAGGACGACACCATCATTGACCTCTGACCTCCACATCCGCATGCACACCCTGATGGACATATACAGGAACACACACACACACACACGTCCTAAACCATATTATGGAAAACTCTGTGGTTTCAAAGCTTGGTGCTGTCAATGGAAAGGGGGACGCAGCTGCAGCCAAAGTTACACTATTTTCTTTGAATGTGTGTTTTAGTGGTTTTTGCCTCTCACTTCAATAAGCAAACGAATTTGAGTAGAATACTCCATCACCAGGTATTTACCACGTTTTATTTTCCTGTTTGGTGTATTAATATATTGTTTTCTAGCTTTCAAGGTACTTCAGACACATCATCTCATTAATTCCAAACTGGAGCTTCTGAGTTTGACAGAGCACAACAGAAAACAGTTCGCAAGGTTAGCAATGTCCTCTCTCTCCCCAAGTCAAAGAGCTTCTAGAAAGACTGGGTGATAAATTTCCAAGCAGTAAGCACGAGAAAACATAGAACAAGGTATTTAAAATATGGGTGAGGAGCTAGACAGCCTGGGCTCATATTCTGGCTTGGCCATCCATCAGCTTAGGCAATTCTTACCTTTTCTACACCTCAGGTTTCTAACCCATAAAATGATGGCTCTAAGAGTAACAGTGCTATCAAAAACATCTTATATGGACTAAATGAAATAAAATACACTGGATGTCTGGTCAACACTAGGGTAGCCCATCAAAACTGGATCAAGTCAGAGAACTTGGCTCTGGTATTGCTGGAAACATGCTGCCTGAACTGTGAGCTGGGCTAACAGACCATCCAAGCTGCCCTTGCAGAAGGTCTGCTTGGCAGACTCTGAGCCCAGTAGATTTGTAATTTTTAAATTATTCTTACGGGGATAGGAGACAGTTGGTTCTGTTATTATATCTGGCAATATGGCCTGGTAACAAAGATTCGGGTTACCCAAATTTCCATCTTTCAATGTGGTGACAATGTTGTGAAGTTTCTATAGAAACAGAGGAAAGGAAGTCATAAAGTAATACATATTTCAAATCCACTGGTGGGGCCATCAGGTAGGTGGACTACAGCAGTGTCAAAGAACCGATGCAGTGGCCTCAGATGCTATCTGACAATATCCTTAGCCTTCTGGTTGGTGGAAGCCGTGGTCTGTTAATAAATTCCAAAAAGTTTCACGTACAGCATTCAGGTCTTCCATGTCTATAGCGGTTTCCCATTTGCATTTATTTGCTTTTATAAATGTTTCCCTTTCGATTTTTCTTCCATTTCCATTTTTTTTTCATTTTCTCTCCTTCCCATTTTCCACCTTCCTTTCCCCTCCCCTTGCCCTTCCTCGACTTCTCCCTCCTTGCCTTCCCTCTTCCTCTTTCTTCTTCTTGTTTCTTTTTGGTTTTTTCGAAGCAAGGTTTCTCTGTGTTGTAACAGCTTTTTCTGTACTGGAACTCATTCTGTAGACCAGGCTGACCTCAAATTCAGAGATCCATTCGCCTTTGCGTGCCGAGTGCTGGCATTAAAGGTGTGAGCGTCACCACCACCACTACCACTGCCCAAGTCATTCCTTCCTTCTTGCCTGACTTCCCCCGTTCCTATCTCGCTCCCTTCCTCCCTCCCTTTCACCTATCCATCTTGCTATGTTGGCCAAGCTAGCCTGGAGTTCCCAAGTTCCAGCAATCCCATTGCCTCAACCTTCCCAAGCAGGTGGTATATACTACTGTGCCTGAATAAGTATAATTCATGCTAAATAACTTATGCCTGACTATCTATATGCTTGAGCTCATTCTACCTTCATTTTTTAAATTAAAGGCACTAGTTATGTATATGTTTAAAGGATTCAGAAACGGGTTCAGAGATGTTTTCGTAGGAGATGGAAAAAAGAACACACACCCTGCGCTTTCAGTATGTCACATGATGTAGGTAGCTAGAATAACCAATATTGCAAGCATTTGCTGAGGACCTACCATTCCCCATTCCAGCCATCTTGGCATTTTCCCACACTGATACCAGCAATGAATAATATACTTTAATACTATCTGGCAACTTATAAAAGCAATATTCTCTCTCCTTTATCTAAGGTCACTGTTATTGGCGCTACCCATAGCAGGCACACTGCACTGAGAACATGTGTTGCACCAAGCAAGGTGCTTTCTGGGGATGCTACAACCTGTCTGATCCCCATAAGGGCCATAGGAAGCCGAAGCTGTCACTGCTTCCACACTAGAGAAGGTCCAGAGGCATAGAGAAGCCCATTTCTTGTGTGGGTGCACGTGTGCTGTATGAAGATTTGTGTGTTCCCATGCATACGTGGTACATGTGTATGTGCATGTAGGAGCCCAAGTTGATACCAGGTGTCTTCCTTGATAGCTCTCCATTTTAAACCCTGAGGCAGGGTCTCTAACTGAACCCAGAGCCCACCATGTTGATTAGTCTAAAGAGTCGCCTTGCTCCAGAATATCTTGTCTCTGTCTCTGGGATCCTTTGTCTATGGGCTGGGATTACAGAAAGGCCACTATGCCCACCTGAATTCTGTTGTTTTTAGAGATCCACTCTGGTTCTCACACATGAGCAGCAAGTACTTTATGTGGTGAGCCATCTTCCTAGCTCTTAGGAGCCCTTTACTGACAAGGGCTCCAAGTAAAGGAAGGGTACAATCTTTGAGGTTTTTTCCACCTTTGCCCCCATAACTTTCTAGTATATCCCATCTTCTGATATAGAAAGTGGCTAAAGAAAGCCACTGGGAGTTTAGTCTCTTTGTGACAAGGGCTCTGGTCTAATCCTTCCTCACCACTGAAGAGTGGATATGTCCTCTTTCCCAGGGTGACTCTTAACCCCTTCCCTGTCCCTTTCTTCTGAAGAACTTAGCCCCACTCCCGGCCCACTCCTTGTATTTACAACCCCCAGGATCTGGTAGTGCTTGTGGAGGTGGTATGTATCGTAGAACTTAGCTACAATGCAGGCTATCTACTACTACTGATTGAGATCTTTCAGGTCTAGGTTCGAATCCTGTCTTTACCCCAGATCTTCTAAGAAAAGTGCCTGAAACCACGAAGGAAGGCAAAGATGTTTCTCTTTTTGTTGTGAGTGTGCTGCGAGAGCCCAGGATCAACAGTCACCTGCTTTATGTAGCATAACTGCGACTCGGCAATTCCGTGGACGAGAGACTCGGGTGAAACGCCTTTTACGTTCCCATCATTGGTCAGCTGGGTGGAGGTGCTCCAAAGCATTTCACGGACAGAGGGCGGGTTCAGGTCTACGTGAAAGTCAGCTGAAATTTTACAATTGTTCTTTACATCAAATAAGGCAAGATTGATGAAAAAGGGCTCAACCTAGAAAGGAAGACAGATGACATTTTAAAATTAAGTCTTTGGGAGATAGATTGCAAAATGAGTGTTTTTTCTTTAAGTTTGAGTCACTATGTTACCGTCCCGGTTCATTATTTAGCTAAAATTGCACTACTGTTACTCTGCATCAAATAAAAGGCACTGAGAAATAAAAGGCTAGTCATTCTTCAAGTGCAAATTCTCAAATTATAAATTCCCCAAAATTTACAAGTCACAATGTTTTAAAAGATGTGCAGAATTCAAAAGTTTCATCTAAAAAAAATTAATCTATAAATACAATTTAAATCTCTATACATTTACTGACGACTCCTAAAACAACGCTAACTTACAGATCATATTAAAAATCCCTGTCTGGTGACAGAGATGGGGAGAGAGAAGGGAGCAGGGAAGGATTGGGGAGAGCTTGGGGGAAGAGGATGGTTGAGATGGAGGAAGAGTGGATATGGGAGCAGGGAAGAAGATATCTTAATTAAGGGAGCCATTTTAGGGTTGGCTAGAGACTTGATTCTAGAGGGGTTCCCAGGTGTCCATGGAGATGTCCCCAGCTAGTTCCTTGGGCAGCTGAGGAGAGGAAGCCTGAAGTGGCCCTATCCTATAGCCACACCGATGAATATCTTGCATATCACCTTAGAATCTTTATCTGGTGATGGATGGAGATAGACACAGAGACCCACACTGGAGCACTGGACTGAGCTCCCAAGGTCCACATGGGAGCAGAAGGAGGAGCAGAAGGAGGGAGAACATGAGCAAGGAAGTCAGGACCACAAGGGGTGCGTCCATCCACTGAGACGGTGGGACTGATCTAATGGGAGCTCACCAAGTCCAGCTGAACTGGGACTGAACGAGCACGTGATCAAACCGTACTCTCTGAATGTGGCTGACAATGAGGGCAGACTGAGAAGCCAATGATGATGGCACTGGGATTTGTCTCTACTGCATGGACTGGCTTTTTGGGAGCCTAGTCTGTTTGGATGCACACCTTCCTAGACCTGGATGGAGGGTGGAAGACCTTGGTCTTCCCACAGGGCAAGGCACCCTGACTTCTCTTAGGACTGGAGAGGGAGGAGGAGGGAGGGGGGAGTGGTAGGGAAATGGGAGGATGGGAAAAGGTGGAAATGTTTAATAAATAAAAAAAAATCCATGTCTGGTCCACTGTAATGTACTAGACTATCCATTTCAGGAGAGCTAATGTCAGTCAACAGTAAATTACTCAAAAAATGCTTTGCCCCATCAGCAAATCTGGAAGACATGATTCCTCCCTACAGATGGCATTCAAAAGCTGGTCACAAAGAGAAATCTCATGCAGGTGGCATGAAGATTAACCCTTTACCGGCAGAAAAGTGCTCCGGTAGATTTTAGCTACTTTGTGAAAGAATTCATCGTTACTTGATAGTTCTGAAACTAGAAACCTAAAATAAAGATGAACATTAAATACGGTGTCTTTGAAGATTTGACATTTACGGAAGCAAGTATTTCTGACCTCCTCGATTCAGGACACCTAATATTTATACAGACCAAAAGTGAATGTCATTCTATAGAACAGTAAGTTAGCCTAGCAGACTGCATAGCATGTATGCCACACTAGGGCTTGGGGACACTAATTCACTGCCATGAACCAATTTTCCAGAAGAATTCCTATTCCTTAGTCAAATCCAATGTGAGGGATATTTCCTTCAGATTCTGGGGACACGGCACTCCTGAAAAGGTTGCACCTTTCCCATCTGCCATCCTAGTAGATAAGACTTGCAGGAATCCTCTCAAGATGAGAGCACATTTGTACTTTGGCCAAAGAAAAATATGAAATTCTTCATGTCAAATTAATCATAATATTTAACACTGGAATGTTTGTCCTGTCAATTAGCCCTTAGTCATAAAAAGAAAAGCGATTCTTCAATATGCTGGATGCAGGGCAGGAGATGGAAGGGTCATACATACATTTGTGGGGGGTCCTTTTGCATTGTCTCCAATGTGACCGACGATATTGAACGTTAAATCATGGCAATTCACCAGGAAACGCTTGTTGCACTTCTCTTCAAATGGCTTTACATCAGGCTCAATTCCTGAAAAGTCCAACCTCTACAAAACAGACAGCGTGAGTTACTTAAAGAGACAAGGTTCATAGTGACGCCAATTGATAGAGATTTGGAGCAGTATGTTAGAGATGGCGGCAGAGTCCAGCAGCTCTGTCCAGTCTGGATTTGCATCCTTTCTAAGGCTTCCACTCGACAAGCCCTTAGAGAACTCCTGGAGGGAATTGATGAGAATCTGGCCCAAGGCAATGAACACAGCAGACTCCACGCCTTGACCTACAAACCCCTACCCTACAAGGCATGACTCCCTTGACTCTCATTTCCCACGTCTGTGACCTTGTCTTTTACTATTTTTGCCTTTCCCCCTCAGGTTACTGCTCCAAGTCCCACATCCTTCCTTGGTTATTTTTCTAACCCATCTAGCGCCTTCCTCACCACAGTGTCTGTGTGCTCGCTGCTCTATCAGGACCCTGCCCCCAGGGAGCTGTGGGGTTTGCTCTCTGATTTCCTTCTGGTCCGTCTCATCAACGTGCACTTGTGAAGGGAAGTATTTCCCCAGCTCCCTGTAAACAAAACTGCGTACAGACAGTCTAAACTTCCTTTCTCGGATTTATCTTGCATTACTTTTAGCATCCATTTATTTGGCTCTTTTCTTCTTCTTCATAGAATACATCCTCAGAGATGGTAGAATCTGTTTCCTTCACAAGCCCTTCAGGACAGATGGACAGGAAGAGGTAGGAAAGCCTACAAGAATCACACAGCAGTGTCAGACACGGGAGCTCACACAGGCAGCGAAGTTAAAATCTTCGTTCGTTGTGACATACAAGTGAATGACAGATGCGGGGAGGAGACAGGAGCGTGTCAGTTAGTGTTCTGAGTGTGAGGTGATCAGCGAGCGACTGGAAAACTAGGTGGGGTCTGCGTTGGGGAGAAGCATTTGAAAGTGATGGGCATCTAGGGTGAAAGGCAGCCAAGGCTGGAGCCCAGGGAAACCGCCTACATTTAAACGATGAGCAGAGAGAGAAAGGGCCTGCCTAGGAGACCGATAAATATGATCTCGGCTTCAAACAGAAGCGAGGGATGTGCTCTAACTGCCACAAAGATAGATTTCCTGAAAAGTGCTTGTACTTCAAGATAAATACATTTAAACAAAAGATACCGGGAGTCAGTTCCTCTAATAGGGCAGGCATCTGTGTCTCCTCACAGAAAACTCTTGAATAAACTCCCCAGCTCCCAAGGCTCACACAGTCTAAGTACCTCTGTCCATTTTCTTTGCAAACAGGAAGCCAAGTATAGATTACACGACAATTTAACTTTCATTAAAGCCATAGACACAAGTAGGGGAGAAATGACTCACGATTAACTTGATCAGAGACTATTGCCAATAAGGAACAGTCACGCCAAGAGAGAGAATTGTCCTCAGCTACCTGAGCAGCCCAAGTCAAGACAGGTATACCTGAAGACTCTTAGATATTATAATGGCTTTGACCCAGCCTGTGTCTCTAACAAAACTTCCCTTAAAGGGGCCTAATGCATAAAATCTGTACCTGAATGCGTGATTTCTCTCTCTGAGTCTATTTATCTACAAAACCATGCACGTGGGGGACTAGGCAGCCCCCTTTAAACACCTAGCTATGGAGCCAGCTGAAGCAAGTCATTGCCATGGAGATCAATTCTAATTTCTGCCCATTTATCTGCTCTCTTTTCTGTCTTACTCAGACAGTGGAATGTGGAGCAACTGGTCCAAAGTGCCCTCAACCCCCAAATCCTTTCCTTTCTGAGACACCTAAAAATAAACGTTGAGACCTATGGCCTTGCCCTGCAGCTCAGAGTTGAAACCACACCCCTTCAGGAGCATTTCGTTATTCCCTAAGGGCACAGACAAAAATCTTATCTCTCCACCCTGAAATGTGACCAGAAGAGGAAGTTGAAATTCTGGGTGAGCATTTCACCTTTTACCCGACACAACAGGAGTCACTCTGTGTGAGGTGACCTTCCACAGTCATCGGGAAATTCACATTGGCTGTGCTTAAAGGTTCATCCACAACTATGGGTTTTCTCTCATTTGTAGCTCCTCGATAAACACAGAATCAGTTCAGTTTCCCGACCACAAAAACAGTACAGTACGCCACAAGTTTTTAAAGCTACTGGATTCAGTTTCAACCACTGTCAATTGCTCCTTTGTACTCAGGCAAAGAGCCTGACGTGTCCAATTAGAGCCGAATCACCCAGGGCAAGCAAAGCCTCAGTCATGCTTGCAACAAGTACATTTCTGAACGAGTGTCCCAGAGCAGCATTTGCTTTCTCTCTCTCTCCCTCTCCCTCCCTCTCTCTCTCTCTCTCTCTCTCTCTCTCTCTCTCTCTCTCTGTGTGTGTGTGTGTGTGTGTGTGTGTGTGTGTGTATGTGTACAATAGCACATGTGGGAAGGTCAGAGGACAATTTTCTGGAGTTGATTCTCTCCTTCCACTTTTAAGTGTGTTCCAAGAATTTAAGTCATCAGACACCTTTACCAACTGGAACATC
Organism: Myodes glareolus; assembly: GCF_982192425.1. Lineage (NCBI taxonomy): Eukaryota > Metazoa > Chordata > Mammalia > Rodentia > Cricetidae > Myodes > Myodes glareolus. The sequence goes on along the minus strand of NC_142053.1, from coordinate 27,643,793 downwards.
TCACCAGTGTGTGTGTATGTATGCATGCATGCATGTATGTATTTATGTATGTATGTCTCTATGTATCTAGCACATAACTGACATTAAAACAATACATAAAACTGCTATGAGGAAAATAGAATTTTTTTAAAATTAATTTGCCAGGGCTAGAATCACTGGGTAAAGCGCCTACTGTGCAAGCCTGAGGACCTGCGGAGGGAGCTGGCTATGCACATAAAAAACTGTCACAACACTGTTCACCTGTAAGCCCAGAGCTGGGGGGCAGCATGGAGACACGAGACAGGTGAATCCCAGGGGCTTGCTGGCCAGTCCGGCTAAAACAGTGAGTTTCAGGTTCAGGGAGGGATCCATTTCCAAACAGAAGGTGCGGAGTGATACGGGGGAAGATGCGCCACGCTAAATTCAGGCTGTCACAGGTGCACAGAAAGGTGCACACATATGCTCCCTTGTACACATTCATACACCACACATGCACACCCCACAGTATCAATTTTACATAGTAATTTCATTAATGTATGCATCACACATACACACGTTTTCAATATCAAGTCACACTTAGAACTCGATTCAAGAACTCTTCAAGCATAAAGGAAAAGGAAATAAAATTAAGTTTTCTTCAACTTATTTTATATATCCCTAATATGTTTTTACTGGGCTAAAAACTGCCATGTTCATGTAATATTTTTATTTAAAACAAAAGCGAGTTGGCTCAGTGGGTAAAGGCACTACCATGCAAGCCTGACAACCTAAGTTCAAGCCCCAGCACCTATTAAGGAGTAAAGTAGAGGACAGACTCCACAAAGTTGTCTTCTGACCTCCACATGTGCACCATGATACGTTTACCTACACAAATGACACACATACACACACAAAAAAAAACTATTAGAAAAAGATTTCATATAGAAAGAGGGAGAAGAAAACAAAAATTCACTCCCCCAGATAATTTTGTGAAATATTCTTAGTTTAGAAACTATCTAGTCATATACTGCATACTTTTCCTGTTCTATATACCAATATCAAAGGGAGAAAATCTGCATTTCATTGAATTCAGTACTCTCTATATTGTAGATATTCGTGGCCACTAGATCACAGCTGTACTTAATCATCTTTAGGCATTATTTAAATTATCCGTGGGAAGCAGCATGATGCAAGGATCTAAGAGACCGAGGAGAAGATATATAAATTCTGTCCCATGCTATTAGCCGTCCTCTTGAACGGGGAGTCAACTCAGAGAACATGCACCACCACCACCAACCTGCTCCACCTCACTCATGCTTATATGAATTAGAAATATATCAATACCTGCACCTCCGAGTCGAAAGAAAAGAGATTCTGTCTTCCATCTCCTCTACTGAGTTTGTTCAGCTGTTCTGTTTCTCTGCCATACTAAAATTTAAAGATATATAACATTGTTACATTTCCTTCAAAACAAGACTAAATGCCAGGCAATTCTATCGTTTATACAGATCAGTGACAATATGCCATGTTTGCTCCCATGCATGTAATATGGCTTTAAAAGGCTTGATTGGCTGGGGAGTGCATCACCATCATTGAGATTAATACTAAGATCTGATTATCATACATTCCCATAAGACCTAAATATTCTACATTTTGTGCTCACTATAAAACAATAAATTCAAAAGACTTAGGATGCAAGCAAGAAATAAAAGAGAACAGTACCATATTTGACATCTCCGTGGTACTGGCTGTAAGCTACATACACGATTCGGACTCTATTGTCTTCAGGAAGATAATGACTACACATCTCTCAGGACTAAAAACCACAAGAAGGATTCAGCTAAAACCCACAAACTCAGAAATCACAGACCATGGGGTCATGAGCAGGTTGTGATCCTTTATAGATGTTTTTACATTTTCAGAGAGGGTGAATTTAAAACAGAAAACCAGAACTGCGTTTGTATCACTAGTCCAGGGAAATAAACAAAAGTAAATGTGGAAGCAGCCTCAACGATTGAAACGAACAAACGGTTTATAAGTTCTAATTCACTATAACAGAGGGAATGTACATCTTACTAAGATACACATGGCAATAACTGACTACTTTCACATTTTTTTATTTCAAACTCTACAAATAAGGGTAAAGAGCACAAACAGTAGCTGTTCACCAGTCTATCTGAATAAATTATTCACACAATTTACAGAAGAAATTAGCATGTGTCATTGGACTGAATACCATTTGCACAAGCTGTATCATTAGCCCACTGCAAGAATATTTATTTAACGATATATATCAATGAAATTGAATAATAGTAGATAAAACTAATAAGGCTACAAAAGCTTAGAAGTTTGGTGTGCTTCTTTTTCCATTTTTTAGGGTCTAGGGAAAAATAAAGATTTCCCATGCTGAGAGTGGACACTTCTGAGTTCTTCATCTGGAATACACCATCCTTTTTATACCTGTTTAATCAATTTTGGGAGGTGTCTGAACTCGAAAATGACATTTCCAAATGTAATGCAGCACTGAAGCCTGCCCAGCTTGCCCTACATCATGTCAGTGGAAGGAGAGCTGCCAGAAGAAAGATATACCTTCATCAGTTCCGGATGCATGCTCCTCTCCAAGCTGGCCATGATGTTCTCGGCTTTCCCTTGGCTGCTCGTTTCATCATCTGCAGATTCATGGAAAGCAGATGTTCCAAACCATATAGAGCATTGCTAATCACCTAAGAGGACTATCCTCTCTCCCGCCCCATTCCTCTCCTGCTAGATTTATGACAAAGAATTGTGATTATGAAAGCACCGGGGAAACTTTAATGGACTTTTGAAAATCTGCCATGAATTTCTTATCCACTTCAGCATGGTTGTATTTCAAGTGTCAGGGCCCATGCGGTACCAGCTCTTTGAAAAGCCTGTCCTGCAGTCCGTCCTTCAGGAAGAAGCAGGTTGGCCTTCATTGTGGAGGTTCTATCTTCACCTAGCCCGAAAGACATTCCCAGGGATTACAGATGAGGGCCTCCTTTCAGGAGTCATTTCATGGTTCTTACCTTGTATTGCTTCTGCTGTCTCCTTTTTCTCTTGCACTAAACTGTCAGTATTGATCTGAATGATCTTTTTCAACGTTATCAACCATTCCTCCATTTCCTGCTCAGTTTCAGCCGCCAGATAATGGCTATACTTATCTAACATCTTGAGTTCAAAAGCATGACGGCGCATTTTGGGGCACTAGAGAAGGAAAAAAAAACCACCTGTTCAAGTAGATTAGCAGCCCTTTTTATATTAATTGTGTTCTCTTATTTATTTTTTTACCTCAGCTCAGCCTATATGTACACCAACACTTCCACAAAACCATTAATTCTTTCGATAAGATATAGACATTCCCAGACCATACCAAACCTATCTTTGGTGCTCCTCCCCAGCCCGAGCAAACTGCAAGAAGGACAAAGCGGCCAAACATCCATCAATCATTTAAGGCCTTTGCGACCCTTCACATTTAGAAAACCAAACCACCACCATTAAAACAAGAACACATTTTGCTATCTTCATCCAAAAATTTCCCTTGCGTCATTTACAGACTTTTCAAAACTAGATGTTAGAAGGCAGCTAAAATGTGACAAGAAGCAAATGCAATACTCCCTTTCCCTCTCCTCATGAACACAGGGGTGACTGGGTGCAGCATGCACAGGATCTCAATAAGACGTGAAGTGGCCCACACTGAATATTCGAACAGAAGGAAAAGGAAAAAAGACCCCCATCCTGTCTTCAAACCTAAGAACACATTTTACCACCCTCTCTGTCCTGACAAAAGAAGTGGCATGCTGCCCCCCTCTCCTGCGCCTCAGCAATCATTTCAAGAAAGGGTCATAAATCAATAACTCTCCACTGCACGGTCATTATTTAAGAAGAAACTAACGACTTTCCTCCTTTTCGTCTTCAAAGAACAGAAAAGGGTGAAATTAAACCACATAGCAAGCCTTAACGATTTCTGCATTTGAAAACACCAGGAGAGGGAATCATAAGGAGACTCTGTGGGAGAACGAGAAAGGTCACTGGAAGAGGCCGATTGAAAAAGCTCTGCAATCATGTCTGCCTTTCTTTTCTTCCAGCAAAATTAAAACGTGCGATTATTATTTATTTCCAGAAAACCTTTGGGCTGGGGCTGAAGCTGAGAGGTGGAGCCTGCGCTGGGTGTGCTCAAGACATGAACTTTGAGTCTCAGCGCTGTGCACATCGAACCAGACCTAATAAAAAGCATGTTGAGTTTACAAAGATGACTACAGTTTTATTTTTTTTTCACTTGAACCTCACAGCAATCTTACCGGATGGAGTATGAAGATATTATTAATTTGACATTATAGCTTTGAAAGTACTCAAATAAATTGAAGTTACTGAACCAGTCACCCCTGCCTCTTCAGTAGCTCAATGTTCCTATTTTGAATTACAGTGTCACAGCACCTAACAACGTTCCTCTCCTGGTCAATTACTTCACTATTCAAGTCATTTCTCTGCCTTCTCGTTCCCACCTGACCTTTCTCAATATCACCAGGAATTCAAATCAATAGACACTTACTAACTCCCTAAGGTGTGGGCAGCCTTGTTAATTGTTATAGGAGTTCCAGGAATGAGCGAGAGAGGGTCTTTGCAATCTAAACCCATAAAGGAACGAACAAAACACAATTTTAAAGTGTGCTTTTTGATAAAGGAAACAGCCAAGGGATAGCCCAGAGGACCGGGAGCTGGACTTGACTGGGTGGGAATGATAGTGAGGAAGGAAACAGAAAGCACTTCAAGGTTGAAAGGGAATTTAAACTGAGTTTTAAAAGATAAGAGGAATTTAACAAGGCTTTGTATCATAATAAAACATGGGTTAGGGATATTGTGCAGCATGCACGAAACCCTAGGTTCCATTCCCAGCATCACGAAAATAAAGAAGAAATGGGAAGCCACAAATATGCCTTAAGTCCATGGAAGACACAGCTTGTGATCAGAACACAGATGCACAGGAGTGAAACTAGACAACAGGTTAAGGGCATATCACCATGGGCTTTGAATTCCTTGGTAAGAGCTTTCGATTTTCCTCTGTGGGACAGGAAATTAAGACCCAAAGGTTTTAAAGAGACAAGTGAGGGACCCACTCTTTGTCTCAGGGAGATGGGAGTAAAGTAAAACCGTAAACTGGGAGTTAGGAAGGCAAGATTTGGGGGTAGAAAGATGGCTCAGTGTTTAGGAGTATCTACTGTTCATACAGAGGACCTGAGTCCAACTCAGCACCTGCTTTAGACAGGGATAATTGCCTATAACTCCAGCTCCAGGGGAATCCAGTGCCCTCTTCTGGCTTCCTCGGGCACTTGCACACATGTGCACATACCCATATACACAAATACACATAATAAGAAGTAATGATAAAAAAGAAATCTTAATTGGAAGAAAAGCAAGATTCTAGAGTAGGCAGTATACAAGGGATACCCAGAGAAAAATCATGGAAAATTCAAAGAAAATGTGAATCAAGAAGCACTTTGAAGTAAGACTCAAAGGATTTGATAAACTTTTAAATACTGGCCCTGAATGGAAGTGGTGTAAGGAGGTTTAGAGTTTACTAATACAGGTGTTTAGGGGCATGGAGATGCCATCAACCAAGAGGGGGAAATGCTGAGGTTTTTAATAGTTCATCAACAACCCACTTAGAGAAGGAGAAAGAATGATTACTGCAATAGCCTTACCTGAACAACATCAATGCACGCGTCCAAGTAGATGCAACCTTTAGACTCTTTGGAATTTTTCTCATCTTTATAAGAATTGAGAATATATGAACCATCAGGAAGCTGAGTCAAGTAAAAGTACCGTCTCTTGAACACCTAGAAGGAGAATGCAGCCAAGATCCACTTGTAACATATACTCACGGCTGAAGGTCTGTTCATTTGAACCGAAAACCTTCAACATCTTGCCAGCCATGGTATCTGAACAATTGTCAGACCATCTCCAGAAAGTGTTATGAATCAGGTTTCTGGGCTGAGGAGAAGGCTTGGCAGGTTAAGACACTTGACACCACGTCCAGTGACCTGAGTTTGATAAGCAGGGCTCACATGGTGAAAGGATAAAGCCAACTCCTACAAGTTTCGTCTGACTTCCACACACGTGCAAGAATGCATCCATACATATACCCTTAGGTACACACATACACACACACATACACGTTCATACACACACACAAAAGGCATACATACATACATACAGAAATAAATAAGAAAGAATTATGCTTAGCTTTGTTACTTATTTCTTTAAAGATACTATGATGTCAAGCAAATTTACCCGTAGCTCATCAAATATATTGTTAATGGTGAATATTTAACACTTGAGAATGTATAAAGCACTTTTACATCTGAATCACTGGCCTCTTCACCCAGTATCCTTTTCTGTCTAACAGCAAAAAACAAGTAGGTCTTTTCCAATTATGCTTCATTTCCACAAATCCAAGTGTTAAAAGGCATGCACATTTACATCACCTTCTTATCACAGAACAGTTACAGTGGACCGGGACTGTTGCTCCTGAAAACCCCACTTACAGCTTTCTCCCAGGGAAGCAGAAAGAATCATCAATTGCCTCAGTACTGAAGTTTGAATCAATAGGGCCCAAAGGGCCTGAGCCATGTGATCAGAGATGGGAGTAGGCCGTTGCCTACAGGAATGAGGAAGAGAGGAAGACTACCCAAATGCCTTTATGTTTCCCCTTTGTTTCTCCCAGAGAGCGCAATGAATAGAGTGAGCGGAGGGGACTACAAGCCCTTTGATGTTTCTGTGCTTTTTTTCAGTGAGTCAGAAACTATAGGCTGTGTCAAGCATTTGTCATAGCGAAAGTAAAACTTACTCCAGTCGTAATTCCCCAGGATAGTGGGTCTGAAAGCACTCCAGGAGAACAGTAACAGAGCCAGAAAAGCAGACTCCAAGTGATTAGTGAGGAAATACACGCCTATGCATAATGTCTTACTCACAAAAGTTGAAGATTTAAGCTTGCCATTTGTGAATACCCATCTGACAACCCAATATGATCTGTGATCTGATATTTAAAGGACTTAAATATCATGAAAAGAGCATTATTGGACCCAATCATTCCTGCCAACTACTTAAATTCTGCCAAAGCATCTTGAAACATCAGCAATTTATTTCTCCATAGCACGGACAAGTTAAGTTATATACATATATTATGGGGTATTTCTTTTAGAAAAAAAGTAAAGTAATAATAATGCTTACAACCATTTTGGACTTGTTTAAGTATCATCTATTTGTGAATGAATAAAAAAATGTACTACTATGAGGAACTCCTTGCCAAGTCAGACAGGCAAATGCTACAGCTTCTATTTCAGGTAGTAGGCATATGGGCTATATGGTATCAACAGAAGGGAGAACAAGCAGAAAACACCAGCTTGTTTTGTAGAGCCTCAAGTAAATGTTACTTTACCGAGACAGAGAAATACAGAGAGTGTGCTCGTATGTGCATTTATGTCTTTTGTTTATTGATATACAAGTTGAGTAACCTTTAACTAAAGTGCCTGGGGTCAGAGAAGAATTTTAGATTACGTCCTTAAACTGAAAATCTGAAATCAGTGAATGTGGGATTCTTCGGATTGGAGGTATTCAAGTATTTCATAGATATGAAAACATATTTAATATGTATAATTATAGCAACATAATTATACCATTGTAATATAATGCCTAAAATGCATATTTAACTAACACATACATATTTATCTTTATAGAAAGAAGTCTATATAAATATGCAAAAAATGTTAAACAAAATGGCTGCTATATCCAGGCATGTGCCAACATGCCTGTAATACCAGTACTCAGGAGGAAGAAGGATCAGAAGGTTAAGGCTGTCCTTGACTATACAGTGAATTTAAGGTCAGTATGAGCTATATGACATCCTATCTCAAAAACAAACAACAACGTTAGTGATCATATCATTTATATTTATGTATTTTTTTGTGACAATGGTTTGCATCTCTTAATAAAATAATGGAACCAGAAAACCTAAAATTACATACTGAGCTTATTTTTAAATGAATAATTTACTGAGCATTGGGACTGTGCATCTAGGACTTCTTAAAAGTTACAGCAGTAATTACATGACAAAAATCAATGTATCTTCTAGGCAAAAATTAGTACGACTTAAAAGCCTGCAACTCAACTAAAAGTTTAATTGTGAACAAATCTACAACTCAATGTGTACAGATTCAGTGATGCAGCTGGCCAAATCTGCATGAAAAGCCCACAGTCAACCACAAAAGCGAGGACAGAGAAGGAAAGGCACGGAGCAAAACACTTGTGGCCTAGAGTCAAATTACCATCTGCACAAATGTGTTCGTGTGCAGCTGTCTCACCAAGTAATGACATTCTGCAGCAGCCACCACTTCCAAGATTAGGGAAGGGAAATTACAGGCAATCACCCCCTATAACACAGAGTCATTGCGAGGTGTAATTGCTAGGTAGTTCAGAAATCAGAGAGAGAGAGAGCATTTGCCTAAAAGAGCACTCGGAAGGAGCAGATGTCACGAAGGCTGAGGATCCTGACCCTCATCCACGAGTCCCCGGGACATTTGTCCTTGAGGCTGCTGTTTCTGTTAGTCTCCTCACCTGTTTGACTGAACCAGGTAAGCTAGGAGGTCATTTTGCCATCAGACTCTACAAACCCTTTCCCTGAACATGAACAAGTTACACATTAGCCTTCCTAGGCTGACAGTTACCCCCCAACATACACACACACTCAAATACACTTACGCGTGAGATGGCCCAGAATTAGTGGCTCACTGAGCAAGTTACACATTCGCCTTCCTAGACTAACATTGGGCCTCCACACACAAACACACACTTACGCGTGAGATGGCCCATATATTAGATGTTCACTGAACAAGTTACACATTAGTTTTCCTAGACTGACAGTTACCCCAAATCTGCCTCATTCATCTATCTCTTCTTAAAAATATACTGTTTCCTTCTAGACTATTAAGGTACACTATTGTTTTCAGTCTAAAATAGTGCTTAAAACTCATTAAAGTTTCTCAAAAGGAAAAAATAACTTGTCCACCAACATATTTTCAAAGGATTCATTCAATAGAACAATGTTTCTCTGTAATACCAACATTCTTCTCATCCTCCTTGCCTTTATTATTTGTCTTAGAGAATGAGCAGAGATGACTATTCTCTCTCTCCCTTTATGAGAAACATGGATCCCAAAGAGTGGTCCATTTAGGAGAATAAGGATGACAGCAAGTTGGAAGAGTTGATTCTCAGGGATCAGGTCAGACCCTGAGATGTTGGGACAGTAACCTTTTGGACCTCTTTTGAACTAGTCACAAAGGTCATTTGTCACTCAATTGCATCAAATATGGAAGGCAAGCAGGAAAGGTACAGTAACTACTGCCCTGCCTTCCAATTAGGAAAACATTTGATCATCTTATATAACAAACCACAAGGGTGCCTGGCTATGCGTATTGCCTAGAGTGTGGAAACTTCCTCTTACATTATAGTAACCAGAAGTCCTAAGAAGGGAGGCTCTAAAGGGTAAGGACAGAATCGGAGGAATGCAGAGGTGCAGCGGGGGATCTACTTAACTGTGTTAAACTAAACAGAACGGCCAAAATAACAGTGAAAGGAAGAGAGCAGGATCCCAGCACTCATGAGACAGAGGTGAGAGGATTACAGATTCAGGACCACCCCGTGGCTGCATTATGAAACTCTTGCCTCAAAGGAAAAGGGGTCGGGGTTGGGGGTGGAGGACAAGAGTCATATGGAGTCTCAGAACTGTTCTAAGCAAACATGGAAGAAATGGTAAGAAAGAACACCCCCAAGAGTTTATACGAAAACTGACTTACACTTAATTGTACTGCAATGGCAAGGACTTGGTCTTTCTGGAGAGGCCCCTCCAGAAGGTTAGCAACCTACCACTCATCTGTCTCCAGATCATTCTATACTCCTATCACGTTTTAACATATTTCACAATTCTACACGCTGCGAAACTTGGAGTGGGGGGGGGGGGGGATCATGTTCATTTTTCTTGAATAATTCTACCATAGCCAAGCACCGCAAATTTTTAAAACTCATTTGAAGCTAACCGTAAAAGAGGATATCTACAATCTCCCTTATCATTGCAGACACATTATTTTCTCAGACTTATTTCAACAAAGACGGCCTTGCTCAACTTCCTCTGTCCTTCCCGCCTGTTTCTTCTTCCTCTGAATTTGCTTCTTCCTCCTCCCATATCTATTTTATTTTTTGAGACAGGGTCTCACTCTTTAGCCCAGACTAGCCTCAATCTCAAGGTGAAATTTCTGCCCCAGTCCCCAAGCAAGCAAGACCCAGCATACCCGACTTTTTTCCTTGCTTCAACTATTGGTGGTATCACAGTTCTTGCACGATCAGGCTCATGTGTCAGGACCTGACCTCTCGTCATTCTCGTAACAGAAAATAATAATGACTGGCGTGCTTTCTGACTTCTTGGCCCTGACTAAGTGTTCTGCTCATGTCAGCTCATCCTTAAAAACAACTCTGTGCAGTCACCACTATCTTCGTTGCCACATCACGAAAGAGAAACTGAGGCACAGAAGGACACCGGGGAGCAAATCAACTTAACCTAGCATGGCTACCAGACTTCCTTTAGTACGTGTTCTCTATGTACTGTGTCCACACTCATATTCTCTTCTGGGACTCCCTTCCTTCAAGGTCTGGCCATCTCAGACTCCATGTTCATGCAGTTGGTACCTGAACAACCATTAAGCAATTCATTATTTTTATTGTGTGTCTCATAGCTCCAAAGAGGTCGTAAGTCAGAAGGGGCACATGTGACACTTCTGTCTACCTTCCCAAATACTAATTTCATGAACTAATAAAGTATTGCTTGTATATCTGGTGATGGATTTGATGATTCCTAGAAGTGCCTGGCATACGGTAAGCACCTAATAAGTAGGTTTTGAAACGCAGTCACCAAATGAGGGGAATCAAAACAGAAAAACAAATTAGTGAGAAAGCCCCTGCCTATGATAAACACGTATTAATCCATATTATTTACTGTAAGATGCTGTCTAGTAAGTTGGAGCATATGGAGAAAAAAATCAAAATAATAGTTCTTATCTTCCTCTTGTTCCGATGCATACAGTGACCTTGACCTCCCAGCAATTTCTTTCATACTATATATACTTTCTTGAATGAAATCCTCTTTTGATTTGCTGCTCTCCCCCTACCAAGTAGAGAATTCTCCTTCAGTAGTCAAAGAGTAATAAGGACTTTTGGACTCTGAATGTATAACAAACGGCTCTCTTTTGTGGGGGTAAAAAGGGCACGAGAAGTGAGTCATACATCAGGCAGTTGACCTCGCAACCGCAATAACACAGCGAGGCACTTCAACATTTAATTGCTGCAAATGGGGAGTCGAGAGTCTAAGGAATGCGATCAAACTGAGCCAAGAAGATCCACAAAGGTAGGTGTGCCTCGGGTTAGCCAAGAATGTGCAACTCTTCGAAACTAGAAATCATCCTCAAGATCAGAAATGTTCCTTAGTCCATATATCATCATATTCCTTAGGAAAAAATAGTTCTAAATACAACGAGAAGGTCATACCCGATAGCACAGCTATCTGGTCCGCATTAATTTTTTTCTCAGTGATAGAGAACAAGTTGAATAAAGCAAATGTCTCTAGCAGCTAGTTAGGAAAGAGAGTGCAACCGAATAGGCTCCTCTTAGGACTACAGTTTCTGCCTAAGTGATCGTCTAATCTCTATGATCATCTTCAGCTTCTCTTCAGTCCTTTTCCAGGAACTGGAATGGGGTCGTGGGATGGGTTCCCATTAACTAGAAAGCATGAATTGAGGAAGTGGCTCACTGTAATAAAGCTTGTCCTGTCTTAACATGACTGCTGACAACAAGGCAATTTACAAGTGCTGGGTGAAAAACAGTCACTGTGCCCAGACAACAATCAGCGCCTTTGCAAGAGCTGCATTAAGGCCAGCATCCTCTTCAGGGAGAGGAAATGCTTGGGCACTGTGAGGGCTGCGGAGTGACTGTGCCTGACTGTGAAGCTAGATCTATCATTAGCAGCTCTCCCACCGCCTGGTGTCTCAGTGATACTTTGTTGGTGGATAATGAGGGTACCCAGAAAGCACTCTGAGGGAGATAATGACGACTACAGTGAATGCAATGGGACTGAATATAACTTAACTGTTCTGGGTGGCGGGGGGAGGGGGCACAATCCACTGGGGAAAATATCATTTTTATTCCAGCATCAAGAACTCGGTGTGGCTCACATGTTCACCTTTCTTTCCTGGAAGGACTGTCACTAGCAACCTGAATGCCCTGGCAGAATTCTGGCAGGCACCAGAGGAGGTTTCATTTTTGAAAGCTGTCCCTGCAGAAACTGCATGGGCCGTGTCTCTGATATTGCTTTCAGTCGCAGGGTTGCTTGCTCAAATGATCACAGAAATTCGCAGTCTTCTGGTTCCTCTTGTAAATCAACCGGGCAACTTTCTGATCCTTTTTCATTTTACTTTTACATCTTCACTTGTGATTCTAGTTTTTTTTTTCTTTCTTTCTTTCCTTGCTCTTTGATTCTTTTACTCCGGACAGCCCTAATGTCTAGGGAAAAGACTCGGTCTTGATTATCAAAAAAACAGCAACAACAACAGAACAAAAAACCTGCAGTTACTGCACATCATTTCCAACCTCTTAAGGGAGCTCTTCCACACGGCACTCCTGGTTTGGTTGCCTGAGACATCATTGCACTGTATAACCCAGGCTGCCCTTAATTCTACCCCCTGCTGGAGTCTTATGAGTGATGGGACTACAAGCCTGTGCTACCGGGCCTACTTATTTCATCAGAATTTTTTTCCATTCACAATTTTTTGGTTTGCATGTTTTAAAATGCTTTTTAAAAAAACGTCTGAATACATAACCTGCTTGAAGAAGCACAATTGCCAGTCACAAAGGGACATGTAGGTTGGTGTCAGGCTCCAGACCCTCATGGAGACTCAAATAAAAATATGAAGAAAGAAGCTTGGCTTCCAGGGGCTGTTATTTGCCAATGAGTCATGATTAATACCTACACCCTTCTGAAGCAGTTTCCTGCCCGCTGGGAGTTAGCAGAGACTAAATTATGAATTTGCCGATAAGAAAAGATTCTCTGGGGTCAGTTCTGGAGCTCGGGCCCTGTGGCTGTTTGCTAGGCTCCTACTGCATTGCACCAGTGCAGAAGGAGGCCCCAGTGGCCAGGGAACTCTGGCTGCATCCAGGATAAACCTGCTCAAGTGCTGGGCAAATTACTCAGATAACGGCACACCTGAATCATCTTCCCATTTGCCTATGAGATTGATTAACAGTCTTTATTTGGAAGAGTCACCTAATAGAAACAAACAAAATGCCCTTCCAGCACACCTCCAATTCTGTCAACCTTTGGCTTTAGTTATACCTCCTCTGTCTCTGGTACTGCCAGAGCTAGACAGGCTGTTCTGCCCCACTGGGCACTTAGCTTCTTATTAAGCCTGAACCAATGCAAACTTTGGAAGAACTTCTCCCCACCCAGTGACAGGGCACCTAAGATTGCGAGCTCTATGCCTTTAGTATGCCTTGCTTCACAGGACAGCACCCCTTGTCTAGCAACTTCAAGACCATTTCCAGTCGTTTGCTGCCCACCCTGATAACCCCTCTGTTCACAGAGAAAGCAAGCAGAGTAAAATTATAAGAGTAAACACTCCAGGGGCAACTAAGCCCGTGCATGTTGAAGTGCACAATGGGACAATAATTAAAATACTTTAGTCTATATAGGATAGAGAACCTTTGGCAACGTATATCAGAAAGCTCTGATTGATATTTCCTCTCTCGTGCCCATTGTAGGTTTGGCAGATCCCCAAATACAGCAGTACTGCTTTGGCTGAAGAGATGAAGGCAAAGAGTACAGGACACATGCTTAACCTGCAAAATTCCATGGCGGTGGTGCATGCCTTGAATCCCATCACTTGGGAGGCAGGGGCAAGTGGATCTCTGTTAGTTAGAGGCCAGCATGGTCTACAGAGTGAGTTTCAGGACAGCTAGCGCTACATATAGAAATCCTGTCTCAGAAAACAAACAACAACAACAAAAATTCCAAATAGACATCCCCAATCCATAGGAGATGAGGGTACTAACCAGAAATAACTCCCAAACCTCACCATGGCCCTTATGTTGCAAAACGATTGTATTAAAACCTATGTAACCTCATATGACCAATTTGTTTTCTTTTTCTTTTTCCTTCCTCTGTCTACCATTTCATAGAGGTTTGAAAAAGAAACAACAAGCCAGGTGCAACTCATTTGATCAAGTGTATATCTAGCATACATGAAGCATCTTCCATTCCTGGAGATGGAGGTAGAAGAACCAGAAAGTCAAGTTCATCCTCAGCTACAAAGCAAGTTTGAGGCTAGCCTGGGATACATGAGACCCTATCTCAAAAATAACAGATAGAAAGAAAAGAATTCGATTAAAATTGTTTTCCACGGAGATAGGGGTAGGGGAGAAAGGGTAGATGGGAAGGAGAGAGGAAGGGAAAGAAAATGGGAGGGGGAGAGAAAGAGGAGAAAAGCAAGAGCAGAGAGGGGGAAATAAGAGCAGCTGGGAATAAAAAGAGATAAAGCAAAGAACCTAGCTCAACAGGACAGGGCAATGGCAACCAAGCAGCAAGTGACATCTTCCCCTCACCCATGTGGTCACCAGGTTACCTAAGGTCTACCATCCACTCTGTGAATTTATGGCTCCTCCCGGGCCCCTGTAAGCATGGGAGTTTTCAACCTCAGAGATAGATAACAGCCAAGCTGAACAATCAATCTTTGGCTGGCTGTATTAGTCTTTTACTGCTATAATAAATTACCCCAAAAGGGATGGCTTGAAACAACACAAGCTGTCGTTCTGTAGGTTAGAAGTCTAACTGGTCCCTAGGTAGGGGAGGGTCCATTTCCACTCTCTTGCTCCCTTGTACCTTCAAGAAGATGTCCACCATCTTTGGGCCTGTGACTGCTTTCTCCATCTTCAAGGTTAGCCACATAGCATCTCCTGCCCCAGCGTCTCCTCACATCTCTCCATCTGACTCTCCTTTCCTGTCTCCCTCTTTCTTTCACATATCAGGATCTTTGTGCTTATTCTGGGCCTGCCTGAATAAATCAAAATGGTCTCCTTAATGGCTTATTAGCAGCTTGAATTCCCTTTTGTCGTGTAAGCAAACACTTACAGGTTCCAGGGATTAGGACATCTTTAGGGATTCATTAGCCTTGCTACTATATCAACGTGTATTTTAAAAATCAGGAAAGAAGGTATAAACCATGAATTTTTTTACGGGCAACTGGATCTTTTTACCCAAAACATTATCTTCTTAAAAAGCTAAAAAGTTGTCCATAAGGCAAAATGTAATTCAATGGTATCTGAGGAAGAATTGAAAAGTCTTGAGGTGAACTGATTAATAAATATTAATTTCTTACCAATGTCTTATGAATCTAGCTTTCTATGTAGCATATATCCTTAGTGCTGTGCTAAACCTAAGGTGCACGTAAAGCAGGCTAACATTTTGAGAATGCTAGGGGAGGGGAATGGAGTCTCAGCTATAGCACACAAGGGTATAGTCAGATGAGGGGAATAATTTCTACAGATCAGTGGAGTACAGCTGGCAGCAATTAATCAGGTAATTCCAAAAAGCAAGTAAAGATTATTTCAAATGTTTCTAACACACACTCACACACACACATACACACATGCAACAGTGATGAATATTTAGGCTAATGCATGTGCCATTTCCCCTGACCTATTCATAGCTCATTATGTATTATATGTGTGTCAAAAGTTTACATTGTAACCCAGAAGTGTGTATATTATGTATCTTTTTAAAAGTGTAAAATCCTAGAAGTAATTCCTGACAATCTGCACAGAGTTATAACTTCCGCTCATGTGCATCTGAACTTAATAACTGATAGGACCTGTACTATGGTACTCAGGTACTGAGGATGAGAGCGTACTGGCTAAGAGAATAGACCTGCAGAGGCTCAAATCCTACTTCTGAATACTTGGGGCTCTGTTTTGCTTTTGGTAGACTTGTGTGTGTAGTATACACACACATATGCACATCTGTGTTCTGGCGTAGTCACCTGTGCATTCACATATAGAGGCAAGCAGTCCACATTGAGTGGCTTCCTTTACCTTTTCCCCACCGCAGGCTGGAGCTCACTGGTTCATTTGACTGGCTGGCCTGCAAGCCCATGATCCACCTTGTCTCAGCATCCACAAGTATTGTGATTACAGTTGAATGTAATGTTTCTCAGCTTTTTTGTTTATGTGGGTACTAGGATTCTAAACCCAGGCCCCCATGCTTGCTCAGCAAGCACCTTACCCAGTGAGTCGTATCCCCAGGGCTGGAGATCCGCTCAGCCATCAGACCTATCTGTGCCTAACTTACCATATCTCTAATTTAAGAATAATACTAACAGTGCCTATTTCATGAGGTTGCCATGCAGATCAAATGCAGAATATAGAAATGAGATGCAAAATAAACTTGGTATGGTTCTTGGCACACTTTGAGCCCCCAGTAAAAGGATTCTGTTACTATCTCACGTTAGAAAAAAATCCCATGCTCAGATACAACAGATACACAGGAAACATCCTACAACTTGGATTCATTATCTTGGGGCCGGAAAATGAAAGTGAGAACAGGACATGGCCACTAAAGGGAAGCAGCAGGCAAAATATTAAATTAAGACCGAATTTGAGTCTTCCTTTGGTAGATACCCATGGTTTCTGCTTTAAGGCTATCTGAAAGCTAGAATGACCTTCAATGCTTAATGGAACTGTGACTCATCCTCAGTAAACCACATGATCTTATATTGAATATCTGAAAGAACAGTTATATTTGGTACCATGGAATAATGTGTTTCTCTGCTGAGAATCTTTAAGAAGCTCATTTGTTCTTCCTCTGGATTTTAATGGCTCTTCACTGCCTCCTAAACAGAAGTCAAGCTCGTGTCCAAGGCATCTAAGGCTCTATGTGGTACTTTGTCCCTTTCAGTGTTTTTGGTTTTGTCTCCCACATGTCCCTTTACACAAATTCACTGTTGTCAAACTACTCCATTTTCTAATGAGGCTCTTCTGGCACTCTAGGGCACTGCTTCATGTAGGACTTAAGGTGGTGTGTTTCTAACAGAATTATGAAGTGGCTGGTCACAAGGGACTCCCCATCTTAGCTAACCATACTTCCCCACACTCGCTTATATTTAATGAGCCAAATTTATTCATTAAATTCTTTTCCACATAGGAACCTCTGATGCCTGTTTTTGCAAAGCTATTGTCTTCATTCAACTAACAACTTCCTTCTTCAGCTCCCTTAATCAGACAATAAGAACTTCATGATATTTATTTAAAAAATTAACATTTCTGAGTTAACATTGTTCTGAGGATGGTGCTTTAAAATTCCACACATTGTAAAAATTCTTTCATTAAAGGTTTTTGGGGTGGAGTAGGGAAATGAATGAGAGCAAAATATAATGGTACATGTATTTTTTTAAAGCCATAATGAAACCTATTACTCTACATATTAACTTGAAATATAAGATTATATGAGGGCTCATTAGAAAATAAATCTTTCTCCAGATTCATTATATATGTCAATAGGCGTCAAATGATGAAATAACATAGTAACTACTCCCTACCTTCATGGTTACTGTGATGGTGCTATTTACATTTGCCTTATGCAACCAACCTTGTTTTATCACACCACCTTTCTGAGAACACAAAGAGGATGAATCCTGAAATAGAAGAAAATCATCAGTAAATAATAGTCATCCAATCATTTACTTAGCAGACACAGAGATAGGTCTATTCCCATTTCCTAGTTAAACATAAAGTTATTGCTCTCCATAAATACTTAAAATTATTGTCTACAGAATGAAAGACCCATAGTAGGCACTCAATAGTTGCTGATGTGTCCAAGTCGCCTCCTAAGAAAGCCTCCTTGTCATGCAAACAGTCAAAACTATACCTTGAAACGTCACAGACCGTCTGTCCCAGGATGGATGTAGCAAGGAGGCAAATCCACATGAAGTCACCATACCACATGCCCAACAAGAGAAGTAACTCTACCATCCCATCACACAGGCAAGAGAACATATTTATATACATGGCTCTGCCCATTTCATTGGAGATTTTTTTAAAACTCATTTGGAAATGTAACCTTTTTGTTTTTTATTAAAAACCACTCATTGGTTGGAAAAACTGGCCACAGCTACTCATAGGCACTGGTTTCAGCATCTCTCCTCAAGTATCCTTTGCAGCCCTTTCTGCAGAAGTGGCCTTGAAGAAAGGCCTGGCATTACCTCATCTTTCTCGCAGTCTTCGTCAATCTCAAACACATGGTTAGGAATCTTTTCCGGTCTCAGAGATTTGCTGAAAATCCAAAGAAAATTACTCTCAACACGGAACACAATCCACAACCATCACCAACAAACAAAGGCGAAATAAGTTGACTTCATTCTTTGGAAAAAACAAGAAAATGCAAGCGGGGAGATGGAAAAGTACTCTCCTCTTCCCAAATGCAGACCTTATTCCTACGTAAACACGCACAGCTTCTGTTCGCTTGTTTGACTTTTGCTAAGCAAGAACTCCTGACTAAGCTACCTCCTCGGCCCTGCATTATTTGCGTATATGGACTCCCACATATGCAGCCAGCTGCAAAGATAAAACAGAGACCAGATAGGAGTCAAGGAGAGCAGAAGTTGCTAAGGAACGTACCCCCGGGGCTGCTAGCAGTGGCAGAACTTTATCTTTTCACGGCTCAGAAAGCAACACGGTATCATTTCTGGCTCTCCCTTTTGTTTGCTTTGGGAACCTGGACTGTTAATGTTAGTAGTTTCTTTCCTGGGGAAATGTTTTTGAATGCTATACAGAGTTGCACAAATGTCTTGCTTCTCCTTTGGTTTTTTTTTTCCCCCATGTTTCTTAGATGAAATGCTGTGAGACCAGCAGTCATACAGTGGAGAAATGGGGGAGATGGAAGGGCTCAAACAGGAGGAATGGGTGGGCGGGTCAGACCCAGTCAGTTACTGAATAGCAGAAGGATGACTTAAATCATGACTCCTGGATCAACGTTCTCAAGCCATTCCTTCAACTTGACTGACAGAGGTCCTCCCCCCAGGGATAGCAGCAGGTGTCGAACTGATCAAACAGCGTCTAACTGCTTCACTGACACCACTGGAAAAAGATTCCCTGTGTTTTCCAGAATGAATTAAAGATTATTCTGTGATCTATATGGGTACACCAAAGCATGTGAGCTCACACTTATTGGGAAGAGTGTCAATAAGCCAAATATGCTGTTGTTTCAAGTTTGATTTATTATAGACTATAGCAGGGGTTTCAGAAGAAGTTTCTAAAAAGCCAAATAATAACAATGATAATAACAGTGATAACAATTATAATAATAACTTTCCTGCTTCCCTTGACTTCAAAACTTACCATGGCAACATCCGAAAGTCCCCAGAGAAGTCTTCGTACTTGTAGTTGACCACATGCCAATCTGTGCTGTAGGTCTTAATACACTGTAAAAAAAATAGGAATCATTCATTTCAGACATCAGAAAATATAAAAAAAGCATTTTTTAAAGTCTGGCAGAGCTGACGATGGTGGCACACACCTGGAGTCGCCAGTAACCAGAGACCCGAGGAAGGAGGATAATGAACTTAAAGCCAGCCTTGGCCGCATAGCAAGTCCCTGTCTCAAACACACAAACCAAAGTCTGGCGAAATACTACCAGATGTTTTGAACTGAGTTGAGAAATGTTGGTATGGGGGTCTTGGTTTGCCCTCACAGCACACGGACCTGTTACATAAGTTAACTGAGCTTAGGAATTTTATTTCCCATTTATCATAAAGGAAGAGGTACAGTTTATAATATAAATTTGAAATTCACAGATATGTAACTATTTTTTAATACCAAGAACATATGGTAGGTTGCCAGAGAGATGGCTCAGTGCTTAAGAGCAGATACTGCTCTTTTTGGCGGGGGGGGGGGGGGGTTGAGGTTTTTCGAGACAGGGTTTCTCTGTACTTTTGGTGCCTGTTCTGGAACTAGCTCTTGTAGCCCAGGCTGGCCTCAAACTCACAGAGATCCGCCTGCCTCTGCCTCCTGAGTGCTGGGATTAACGGTGTGCGCCACCACCGCTCAGCTGCAAACACTGCTCTGGCAGAGGACCTGGGTTCAGCTCCCAGCACCAGGATCAGGTGATTTACAACTGTCTCTAAACTCTAGTTGCGGAGCATCCAAGGGTCTTTTCTGGCCTGTATAGGCACCTGCACGCACACGGTGCACACAAACTCACTCAGGCGCGCATGGGTCTGTGCACATGTACGTGCGCGCGCACACCCATAACAAATGAATAAAATAAACACAAAAATACATTCTTTGGTTAACCATTGATCCCCTTACCTCTTTGACAAACAAGCTCTGGGCCCTCTTTTCAGCATCTTCTGGTACAGTAGACTGCACTGTTCTCCGCTGACGACCAATCACTGAGATCTAGAAAACAAATCGCATTCATGCTTTAAGAACTGGCTTGGAAAATAAAATGCTTATTCTTTTAAAAAGTACTTATTCACTCACAGATATGTCTTCCATGGGGAACATAAGCAGGTCTCTAAGGGGATCGCTGTAAATCTGTGTTTTCCGTTGGATGATAACATTCTCGTAGTCCAGGGGTTCAACTACCTTGGCCTTTTCCTTTGTAAGAGACCGAAGACATAAATTGTTACTGTCAGACTCCCTGAAGAGGGAAATTCCTCTCTCTGTAGCAAAGATACACTATTCTGCAAAAGGGTGACTGTTGATACCAAGTACATAAAGCTACTTTGGGAACAAGAGAAACCTCCAAAAGTGCATACATACACATAGCAAACACATGGGAACACAAGGACATGCATAAACAAACTCCTCCTTACTATAGATAAGAATTCTAAAGAAATAGCACCATATTCTATATATGTGTATGTCTTCCAAAAATTCCCTGAATGTGAAGTCAAACAGAAATGGTATATTTAAAAGCCTGTGAGTCATTTCGCAAATGTGCACTGTTTGCTGGGTAACTAAGAGAGAAAAAAAATCTCAACATCCAAGCTCCCTCTCTGTACCAGATACACAAGCCAAAGAGCACATTACATTCCAGCTTTGCTAGGGCAAGCGCGAGACCTGGAGATGCTTAATCCTGCTGACGGGGCCTGAAAGGGTGAGGTTTCAGGAGGCAAGGGCTATGGACTCCATAGTAGGGTACCAGTCTGAGGTTCTTGTTACAAAAATTGGTGTCAATAAAAGCTGAGAGATTATACTATGACATAGGAAAAGGAGTAATAAAAGCACCAACTGGGTTCCTTTAAAAGTATTGTATTTAGTATCCATTCATGCACATAATGTGTTTTGATGAAGTCCATACCCATACTCTCCCTTCCAACTTTTCTCCTACTTCCCTCCACTTTTCTCTCTCAACTTGTTGCTTACAATGCCACTGAGTCCATTAGAGCTGCCTATCTGTGCATGGGTGTGGGACCATCTACTAGAGCATGGGCTCATATCTTTGAAGAAATCTGACCCTCGCTCAGCAGTCATCAATTGCCAATAGCTCCTGAGTGTTCTCTATAGGCAGGTAAATGTTTTCTGTATATTTTCCAGTGCAATGCTCCTAACAACCTATGAAACAGGTATAATTGACTCCAACACATTACAGTTGAGAAAGCCCTAGATTTAACTCAGGTTAAATCATTTGTCTATCTTCAGAGTCAAAAGTCAATGTCAGATCTGTACCTGAAAATGCTCATACTCGTTTTCTCCTGCAGTCTCTCCCCTACTCAGAAATACACAAAGATATTACTGTGCAAGGTCTTGAACTTGGATTATTCCACTACCTACCTGTCTGTCATTTTCTTTCACTGAACATACCGTGTTCTATTTTTTCCTCTCTGCCTATTTGAAGACAGGAAACTTCCCGCAGTAGAAAACCTAGGCATGTGAAGCAAGCTAAGCTTCTTCTCTATGAGAAGAAAGGGAGAAAGGACGCAGGCCCCACCTTCCCCTTCCAGCGCGATTCGGTTGTAAACCTCTAGCCGTGGAGCCAAGGAAAAGCTTTTATTTGGTCACTGTCATAACCCTAGCACTTAAAACACCCGTGCCTAATAGACATTCAAGCATTAATTATGGAATGAACTTTGAGATATCCAGACTCAGTTAAAATCATGTCTCTACAGGCTATTTCAAGCAATTACATGTTAATTGTTTAAACAATATATGTCAATAATTTCTAATCAGGATGTTTTATTTAAATGAAATTATTTCAGTTGTATCAATAAAAGCTACATAAGGAAATGCCACATATAAGATATATTACATTGGGTCTGGAGACGTGGTTTGGTGGTTAAGAGTACTTGTTCTTACAAAGGACCCATCACCCACATAGAAGCTCACCATTTTCTTGGCACCAGGCATGCATCTGCTGCAAAATACTTATACACAAAAACTAATAATAAAATGAATCTTAAAAAAAATCAAAAAGACAGTCAGGCAGTGGTGGTGCACACCTTTAATCCCAACACTCAGGAGGCAGAGACAAGTGAATCTCTGTGAGTCTGAGGTCTGCCTGGTCTACAGAGCAAGTTATAGGACAGCTGTTACACAGAGAAACCCTGACTTGAAAAAAAATTAAGAAGACATGTTAAACCTTCACCACAAAGACATGATACATGTTTAAAGAGATAGATATGTTTAACATGATTTAACATTGCATGATATATACATATTTTTAGCATTACATGGTACTCATTAGTATGTAGAATTTCCATGGTTTTATGTGTCACTTAAATGTTGAAAAATAAGCTGGGCATGGTGATGCATGCCTTTAACTCCAGCACACAGAAGCCACAGGCAGAGCTCTGAGTCCGTGGCCAGCCTGGTCTACATTCTGAATTCCAGGTCAGCCAAGGGGTACATACTGAGACCCTGTCTCCAAAAAAAAAAAAGAAGAAGAAAAGAAAAAACAGGGTTTGGGTGTATCTCAATAGTAGAGCACTTACCTAGCAAAAGGCCCTGGGTTCAACCCTCAATACCAAAGAGTTAGAAAAATAAGATACATTAAATATAGTCCTCAGAGTCAAGTCTTAACTTAATGAATTAGCATACATTAACTAGGATGTACAGTAAGCCCCCATGTATCTGCTTCAAGTAACTCAGTAAAATGACAAAAAGAAATTCCTCTTTTGGCTTTCTAATAGCACATTAGTATAAAATAAGCCTATGGCAAAAAGGATCATGTGTTTAGATGTAAACACTATATGCCTTCTAAAAGTGAAATAAATGGTTTCCCTGTTTTAAAAGTCATATATGCATGCCACATTAAAAAAAAGAGTGTTTTTCATTTCAAACAGATTCAACCTAATGTTCTAGGTATTCATTTTTATTTCCTCTGTCACAGGTAGCAAGATGTGAGAAGAATTAGAGTAACTACTCTGTGGACCACAATGATTTCCCCTAAGATTGTGATTCTTAACCCACAGGTTGCAATCCCTTGGGATGGAACGACCCTTTCACAGGGGTCACATATCAGATATCCTGCATAGCAGATATTTAGATTATGATTCATAATAATAGCAAAGTTACAGTTATGAAGTAACAATGAAAATAGTTTTACAGTTGGGGTCATCACAACATGAGGAACTGTATTAAAGGGTTCCAGCATTAGGAAGGTTGAGAACCACTGTCTTAACAGAAAACCTAGCTAGATCTGCGAACCAGGCTTCACCTCTATGAGAGAAAAAAAAAAGAGGCCTGAAACCCTATATTTCCCTTCCAAATGGATTAAATCATCAGAGACAAGGAAAAGGTTGGACTTACTTATGGAACTTCATGATTTAACAGATTTAACAGTGGTTCTTCCTACACCATAACCTTTATTGAGTTTGGTTTTTTTTGTCTTCTATGATTACCAAACAGAAAGTTCTTACCATACTTAAAGATTTTTCTTGGTGGGGGGTGATCAAAACATATTATATACATATATGAATATCCAATAAAATATTTTAAATTAAAAACAGAAAGATGAGCATTCCTTAATCCTAGCAACTGGGAGGTGGGTTTCTATGAGTTCAAGGCCAGCCTGAGCCATAATGAGATCCAACAGTGGCTACATAGAGAAACCCTGTCAAGAGAGAGAGAGAGAGAGAGAGAGAGAGAGAGAGAGAATATGGATTTTCTTCCATATTTGTTATTTATCCTTTTAGTTTGTGCAATGATTAGCCTACAAAGACTGTTTCATAACCCCAGAAAACTGTACCAGAATAAACAAGACTTTACTAATCACTCGAGTAACAGCAAGGCCCCACGGTAGCTCCACAAGTCCGTAACAGCGTTAGACAAAAGGCAAAGGCGCTTATGCAATCTGGAGTAAAGTGAGCAAATGCTTCCGTCTCGACTTCCTAAGGAATGACAAGAAAACAGTCAACCTAAATCTGGAACCTACTCAGTTTTCACCCCGGGAAAGAACACAAAGCGATCTGTCTTTGAAAGTTCGCATTCACTGAGCCCTAAGCCCCCTTGGCATAACTTGCTGGTGGCAATCTTAGCGTTTGTTGTTGTTCTGCTCACTTAAAGATCACTTTGCAGCATTAAGAAAGCACTTGCAACTGCATTCTGCTGTTATTACTGAAGGACCATCAAGCACACACATTTTTAACTTTCTACATGACAGAAGAGGCTCAGGGGATTCAGCTGTCTGCCAACATCAGCAGAAGCACCACTATGACCATTCAAGCTCGGATTCTTTCTTCTTTTTGCAATGTTAGAAACAGGACCTGGTCCGTGGTAGGCAAGAGTTCTAGGACTGAGCTACACTGCAGTTCCAAACTCCATCTTCTAACTCCTGGTCCTGTTCCTTTTCTTGTCAGTGTTTCACACACTAAATGGATGGGTATACAATCCTCAAATCAAATATGTTCACTGGGTCTGGAGATGTAGCTCGGTAGAGGGCTTGTATGAGACCCTGGGCTCGATTCCAGCTCTAAAACATCTCTATGGAGATGCATTTATTTTAAAAACAAGTTTTCTGAGCCTCCTGTAAAGGAAAATAAATCATTATTTACCCAGTTCTAGTAACAATTTTCAATAGCCTTCGGGGTGTAAATCCTAAAACTGGGAAGAAACGCATACTTCACAAACTGAGAACATCCTACTATTTCTATTATGGGGAAACAGAAAAACCATCAGTATAGATTCAGCTGCAGGATGCCTCTTGGCAAAATGATTGAAAAGAAAGGATCCCAACTGAGGGTCTATCCACAGCATCAAAACCGAGACATCCCTTTTTTGTGGCAATTCTTACACATCCATTGTGGGGATCTTTCATCATTTTAACTATGCATGTGCAAAGTACAAAACCATGTCTGTAATCCTAAAATATGTGCATATGTGCATTCTTGCATTACAGCTGACGGCATACCCACTGGTGTGGACAGGGCAATCATTGAGTATCTCCCAAAGCACACACGGCTAGTAAGCCTGTGTAGACTAGCATTCAAAACATAAGCACAAATCCATTCAAGACAATACCATGAAGGGGCATGAGGAGCACTTGTCACAGAAGCCTGACCACTTCAGTTGCATCTGGGAACCCATGCCTACTCTATAAAGCTGTTCCCTGACCTCTGCACGCATACCCTGGCACATATGCATAAACCCCTGCCACACACGCACACCCCATGCATATATACAACGGTAAGCAACGATAAAACTGAAACCACAAATAACCTCGTATTTCCAGACAAACACCACAAAACCCAGCCCAACTTACTTCTGCTGAGGTATTGCACTAAAGGTCATGAGTTTACCAATAAATCTTCTATTTTAGAAACCAGTTCTCCTGAAGAATTCGGAGAATGCATCTTCTGCAAGTCTAAAGTGAAGACTGGCTGCACAGAATCCCTTCTTTATCACACTGGGAGGGAGAGCAGAAAGCTTAGCAGCGAGGCATGGGGCCAATTCCACCACCTGGCCCAGCCCATCCGCCACATTAGGTTTCAGTGTGTGGACAGGCTGGGCAACAACTGGTTTAAGACGATGATTTGGTCCAACTTTTCATGTGCGGAGTTTTGAGACAGGACTGTATTTTCAGTGGCATCTGAATTCTTTAGTCTTATTCCTTAGTTGTTGTTTTAGAGAGAAATGGGAGACCTACTAGGTATCCCAGGCCAGCCCCAAACCCATGGCAATCCACCCAAGTGCCGGGATCACAGGCAAAAGGCACCATGCCTTGCTGAACATTTTTATGGAAGATGACAGTGTGAAGAAAAAAGTACCATGCTCAGAAAGAGACGAATCACTCCGTCCCATGGCTCCTCCACCCACTTCACTTGGAACTTTCTGCACTGTCCCTTGTCATTCAGCTCCCCCTCCTTTTAGCCACCCAACAGCAGTTTCTAGTGTTCTCTCCAGAGAATACCTTAAAATAACACTCTGCACTCAAAATGGCCACTGGGGGCATGGAATTTCCGGCAGGAGAGCAAACAGAGCAGGTTCAGAATGTGACATATTTATTGGGTCCCCACTAAGGTCCAGCCCCTGTCTTAGGCCCTGGTGATACAGACATAAAAAGAATTAGACCTGGCCCTTAAGAAACCCTAACAGTGCAGAAGGTAGATGAGCCCAAGACACATGACTGGATCTTAGAAGCTGTCTTAACTCGAAGCCACACTTGGTTCCTATGCCTCTATCATACCTACATCAGTGGCCAGTGCTGCTTCTAGCTGGCACAAAGCATTTTACACATAAAAACATGGGAATCCATCTACTAGAATTTACCCCAATCAGAAGCTTTCCTTGTGTGAGGATATGCAGTCTCAGATCACTTTTGCGTGTTCATAAACTCTAGAAGAAAACCAGACATGGTGGTACACCTGGTGTCCTAGCACTCAGGAGGCTGAGGCAAGAAGATTACAAGTTTGAGGCCAGGTTGAACTATGCAGAAAGTCCTTATCAGAACATGCACACACAGGCACGTGCACACACACACACACACACACACACACACACACACTCCCAGAAAATCAGACTCTTATCAATTCGTTATTCTTATCTATGTGAGTTCATGTGTGTATGGCTGTTCACATGTGTGGCCACACATGAGTGTGACGGTATAGGGTGCATATGCATGTAGAGGCCCCAAGTTGATATCAGGTATCTTTCTTGATTCGTCACTTTATTTATTTATTGAACCAACTCAGCTAGTCTGGATAGGCAGGGCCCTGGGGATCTCTGCTCTCCAGCTCTTGAGAGGACTAGGATTGCAGGCAGGTACCATGCCTGCCCAGCTTTTATGTGGGTGTTGGGGATCCTGAGTCAAGTCCTCATGGTCGTGTGGTGAGTGCTTTAGCCACTGAGCCACGTCCCCAGGCCTCACACTACTCTCAAGATAGCCTAAGGTGCCTCTTCTCTAAGCTGCGGTATTTTGACCATTGGCTGTGGCATGCACTCGTACTACTTTGCCTGGGCACTCAACTACTCCGTGGTGTTCAATTTTCTCAGCAGAACCTTAAATTCCTGGTGGGGAGGAAAAACAATACCTTGTGCTTGGCCTCATAGACTCAGCACCACGACACAGACTGTTAAGCACTACACACGTCAAAAATCCTGTAAGGAAAGTTTTTTCTATTTTTTTTTAATGCTCATTTTACATATAAGGAAACTGAGGTTTAGGCAGATTGAATGCCTCATATTTATGAAGCTGTATTGGTGTTCTGTTTGTTTGTTTTTTTAAAACAGGGCTTCTCTATATAGCCCCGGCTATCCTGGAACTCACTCTGTAGACCAGGTTGGCCTCAAACTCACAAAGATCCTCCTGTCTCTGCCTTCCAAGTGCAGGGATTAAAGACGTGCACCGCCACCACCCATCTTGGATCAGTGCTCTTAACCATACTATGTACCCATAAACCTGTGCACTTGAAACTCCACCTATCATGTTTTGTTTCTATCTGTGGACTTTACATTTTGGTACTTTCTAAAACTTGGAGATATCTTATCATTTTTTTTTTGAGCAAAGTGAAACCTTCCTTTCTTACCCTGATGCTGAGCATGGCTGACTGGGCGAGCTTGTATCTTAATTGGATAAGGAGTTTTGCATTTCTCGGCTGTTGCTTCCAATTTAGCATTTGTCTCCAATCAGTAGGGATTAACACCTTGGATATTTTACTTTGAGGAAATGAGCTGGCAGATTCAAGCGGGAAGAATCGAATTACAAAAAAAAAAAAGTAAGATATTGTCAAGGGATCCTATCTAATTCATCTCAACATCCTCCACAGAACCTAGCAGAGAGCCGTGAGAACTCCAAAGGCAGCTTCTGTGGTTCCTGAGGATAGCCAGCTGCAGAATACAAAGAGCCAGTTTTGTGGACAAGTTTTCCAAGCCAAAATAGCCACCCAGGAGGTCAGGAGAGCAAACAGTGTTCAGAACCGATTTTTAGTTTCCAACTTTAATTAAGGAATGACTTACAACACTAAGAGTCAACAAAACGAGATTTCAAAAGGTACTTAAAATTGAACATAAAGACAACCAGGAAAAACAACATTACCTACCCCTCCCTATTTTCTTCCAATTTTATAACTTTAGCACAGGAATTTTTTTTTATTGATTTTTACTAAGCTCTACATTTTTCTCTGCTCCCCTCACACGGGAAATTTTTAATGCGAAATTACTTCTCCTTTCCAAGTCTACTTGCTATTTATTTTGAGAACTAGTCTGAAATACTCAAAAAGATTTTAAAGAAATGACTATATACGTGTTCGATGAGTGCTTCCACGTTTGCTTTAACTCAGATATTATACAAATAATCCATATTCTCCCCAAAAGGGTAGGGAGAATTTTGATGAACTTTGCTGTAGTCAATAATTCTAAGTTGACTCAATCCACTGGCTCTCAAGCAAGAACAGATTTGGATTCAGTGCCTCCTGGTTTGGCATCCACTGTGTGCTGATAAGTTTTAAATGACTCAAAAGTAAGACAAGAACAGGGGGAAATTAACAGAAGAACTTGGATAAATTGAGAAGATGTCAATTGGAACAATACTATTTTTTATTCTTAGCACACCATTATTGATAGGGGAAAAATGCACCTTGGTAAAACTTAACAACTTTCCAGAAAAACCAAAGACTGGAACAAGTTCTCAAGACATACACAATTATGGCAAACAATTTGTTCCATGCCTATAAACTAATCCCAATCTTCCTTGGAAGTTTGTGCACCATAGAACTGCAAAAACGATAAGAAAATCTCACTGGGAACAGTGACTCACCCCTACAGTCCCAGCTATTTGGGAAGCTGAGACAGAGACTCTGTAAGTCCAGGACGTCAAGGCCAGTTTTGCCCTTCAAAAATATTTTCACCATCATGGTGGTGGTGACACATACATTGAATTCTAAGCACTCTGGAGGCAGAAGCAGGTAGGTCTCTGAATTTGAGGCCAGCCTGGTCTACAGAGGGAGTTCTATGATAGTCAGGGCTATATAGAGAAACCCTGCTGCAAACAAACAACAAAAAAAAAAACCCTCACTGACTTTTTCCATACTTATAAACAGAATCATAACATACTTTGTATTCTCAGCAGAAAAAGTCAAATACACAAATATTCCATAGATGTACAGACAGTGAAAAACTAAACACCTGCAGTTCGTTTTTGCATCGTCAGAGCACTACTGTTTACATTTTTTAACGTGCAGTCACAAATAATTTTCCACATTGGGTTGCTCCACCGGTCTGTGCATCTCATTGGTTTGTTTCTGATAGTGGACTAAAGAAAACTGAAAAGCCCCAGTTTGAAAATGAAATGTGAACAGGACAAAAATTTGACTTCCTGCGACAAATATTCTAATCTTCCCATACCTGGTCATCTTGGGTCTACTCCTTAACTAAAATGACCCCCTGTCTTTTTGCCCCTTTTTTGTGAACCCCTCCCAATCCAAGAAGCCATCATCACTACATGAGATAATCCACTGTGAAAACTACTTCGAGAAAATAAAGGCAAAGCACCTTGGACTTTTCTTAAGTTCACATCTGTTAAAAGTTGGGAGCTTACCTATTTCTTTGAATAATATTCTAGGACACAGTGAGCCAATCCATGTTAATCCAATCTAGCCTCCTATAACCCAACAGGCACACCTGCCTCAGTGTGGCTCTCTATTTTACAGTCCTATTAAGCCACACACACCCTGGGCAGATGGGCCTCCTCGGTGGCCAATCTACAATCATACCCATGTTGCTTTAGTCTGGTTTAAATAAACTTAACATATACTCCCCTATTAATACGATTGATTTGTTTCCCAACACACATCTCTCACTCCCCTATCCACATTATCAGGACTTTTTCTGTGGCTCAGCTTCTATCTGCCTAAAGGAAGGGTGTTCAATCTGACCAGCATTCCTTGGGTAGCCTGCCATAACTATGATCTTTGAATCCTTCTTTAAACCAAGTCTCTTCCCAATGACAAATGTCCTAGGACCGGAGACAGTATTTGAAAGGAGTCCTGGTGTGGTAGGGATTTAGCTGGCTAGTAGAATAGCTTGGCTAACACGAGCAAGTTCTTGTGTTTGATACCAAGAAGTGAACACACTTGTTTGTGCCTGTGTGTGTGTGTGTGTGTGCTGGGGCCCTACTTTTGCTTCCTATTGCTGTGATAAAACACTGACCACAATAGCAATTTAGAGAGGAAAGGGTCTGCTTCATCTTACAATAGTCCATCACGGAGAAGTCAGGGCAGGAACCGAAGTAGAGACCGTGGAGGAACGCTGCTCATTGGCTTGCTTCCCATGGCTCACTCGGCTTGCTTTCTCATACCTCAGCAAAACTTATTTACAGTGGGCCAGGCCCTTCCATATCACTTATTAATCAAGACCATGCCCTGCAGGCTTTCTTACAAGCCGGTCTAATGGGGACATTTCTCAACTGAGGTTCCCTCTTCTCAGAGGACTCCTGCTTGTGTTGAGATAACCAAAACCAAACCAACACAGAAAGAGAATTTGAAGTATCAGGGGTCAAGACCTATGAAAGGCTTCTTGAACGCCTAAAGTATACTGAGGGAAGATGAAACCCAATTACCCTGTATGCTAAGTTTAACGATAATTAAGAAGAAAGCTAAAACATAAAAAAGTTTCACTTCCTTGTATGTTCAAAAAGATAAAAAAAAAACTCCAGTGTCGCCTCAGAGATAGGTTCCCAGGACAGAAACCCAGCTCTTCAATAGCACAGATTTTGATGTGTGAGAAGATTCTACCTCAGTCAAAACTTTTGCTGGCCAACCTGCTACAAAACTGAGGCTCCCTGGTCAGTTGTCCCCTCGGGATTCGTACAGGGCACTTACAGAACAAAATGCAAACCATTTAACTTAGTCACACTGAGCTTCAGCCAGGGGTGAAGCAGTGAGTTACGAACTGCTGAAAGGTGAACAAGATGCAGACAGAGCCCTCGGTGACCCCGTGAACTAGAGGGGCAGACGGCCATGCTTTCCCACAGAGAGCTAGGCTGAGACACGGCCAGGACTGGCATGGTACCATATTAACTTTTCCTGGGTAGAGATAAACGTGTATGTATTTCAAATAGGGCACCATCAACAGAACAGGAAACTGATTTCACCCAAGTCTAGGTTGGTGAACCAATGAGGTTAGTTGGAGTTACTCACAGGAGGGTGGGCAACTTATCAGCAAACAGCCCTCCCCTATCGCTGGCAATTGTTAACTGCCTATACACCCTGGAGGAGGGAATAGGGGCCTAGCAAACCTCTCCTGGAGTGTCACCGGAGCCTTCCCTCCACTCAATGAGGGAATGTTAGCAAGCCCAGCCTCCTGACAGCCTCGCGCAGGTCATTGCAGCTGCTCAAATTTCAATACAGCAAGGGCCATGCCATGGCTGCAGCTCAGAGTTCCACAACAGATCAAGGTATATAGAGAGTGCGGTGTGGACTGCCAATGAGGGAGACAGCCATTCTGCTGGTAAGGGAGAAAGAAGCAGTTGGGCTACTACCCAGACAACAGCAGACCATCATCCCGCAGCAGGCAAGGTGAGCAAGGCAGCATGGGAAAAACAGTAAGCAGAGAATAGAGGGTGGTGTTCGTGAGTCTGCTGGTGTGCAGCAAAGGGAGATGGACCAGCTGATGATGTAGGTGGGCCTTCTGTCTATGTGTTACTTTCATTGGTTAATAAAGAACCTGCCTTGGCCCTTTGATAGGACAGAAAATTAGGTAGGCAGAGTACACTGAACAGAATGCTGGGAAGAAGGGAAGTGAGACAGACTCTATAGCTCTCCTCTCCAAGATGGATGCAGGTTAAGATCCTTCCCGGTAAACCACCACCTTGTGGTGATACACAGATTATTAGAAATGGGTTAATCAAGATGTGAGAGTTAGCCAATAAGAGGCTACAGATAATGGG
This sequence comes from Myodes glareolus, assembly GCF_982192425.1. Classification (NCBI taxonomy): domain Eukaryota; kingdom Metazoa; phylum Chordata; class Mammalia; order Rodentia; family Cricetidae; genus Myodes; species Myodes glareolus. Next base: position 27,611,353 of record NC_142053.1, on the reverse strand, counting down.
CCAGGTAGTGTATAAATGAATACAGTTTCTGTGTAATTATTTCGGGGGTAAGCTAGCCGGGATCCGGGCGAGAACGCAGCCTGCTGCTCCGAGAAGGCAGCCCGCAGCTGAGCTGGTGAGGTTCATTCACAGAGGGCCGCAGGCACCAAGAAAATGGCCTGAGATTGTCTCCTAGTGTAGGAGTAGGGAGCCAGCAGAGGGTTTTTTTTTTCTTTAAGCAAGGGAATGGCATGAACAGATGTTTTACTCATATTTATGCACTGAAATCCAGAATGTCCACAATAATGGCAATTAATCCATAAAATGACAACCTAGTCTGCAAATGTGCCCCACTGACTCTGTTTTCCAGGAGCAATGCACTGAATTATGAAAAAACTGCTCATTAGAGTTGCATACAAAACTCTTGAGGGAAAGCAAGCAGGAACTTTTGTACAAAGGACCTTTCTTTAAAGGACACCGAGAGAATGCCTGTCTCTGGCTCCCTTGTGACAGACTAAATTAACCCGAACAGTTCATTCTGGAAAGATCAGCTGTCAATCTGTGATTGAATTTGTTCCCAACACCTCTTCATTGGCTAATTTGATCCAAATCGGTTAAACTTTTCACGAGATGAAAGTCAACTCCCATTATTCCTTTGTCTAAATTCCTTCAGCAGCTTCTCAGAACCTGCTGCCTAAGACCCAAACTGCTGAGAAAGGCCTCTAAGACACTTTGTGATCTGGCTTCTAATCCCCTTCTCCAGCCTATGCCCTCCAGCTAGAGTGGCCATCGCTCCTAGTAGCTCACATGATCTCACTTTTGTTGGCCCTGATTCCTCCTCTTGGTTCTCCCTTCCACTACATCACAAGGTCCTTTAAAGCTACCTGATCTATCCGGGTACATGTGGCCAGCCCCTGATATCCAATGGTGCTCACCTCCTGAAGCACAGAACCAGTAGCTTACTTCCTTTGCCATCCTAGCCCACGACTGAAGGGCTCAGATGCCGCCAGTGTTCTTCAATTTTCTTCCTTTCCCTCCCCACCAAAAAAAAAAGAAAGCCTTGAGGTGGCATGTTGTTGGCCTTAGTCACTGCTGGGTCCCCAGTTCCCCCACATTATATCCTGAAATAGTAAATGAGGAAACTACAGACCCAACTGCCAATGTCTTTCTAACCCTCAGCATTAGGACTGTCTTCCCCCTTGTAGTCTTTCCAAGAGGAGCACTCACTGAGAGACACTCATTAGGGAGGGACCTACGAGCCCTGCCCTGTACATGTGAATAACACGGACATCATCCACACGTTACTCTTTGGATACATTCATAGTGCTCTGTCTGAAGTTTTTTGAGGACAAGGCATACCTGCACAAAGAAATACCAGGGCTGGGCAGTTGAAAATGGTGTCAGTTTGGGCATTTGAGTTAAAACTGAGAGGAAGCAAAAGTCCATTCATACTGGTTGTGGTGTTCTTCTTCAATAGGCTTCTTCCCAAACAGTCAATTAGCCTTTCAGCCTCTCCCCCCACCTCCCTCTGCCGCTGTTGACTTCACATTTAGCCTGTGAGCTGAATGTGCCCACAAGAACATTCGCTGATTTGCTCCTGCTAAAAGCACTCCAAAGTACAGTCATACATGCTCAGAAATCAAGAGAGGCTTTAGCTACAGCAAGCACTCCCCCATGCCCTTACCTAAGCACCCCAACTTGGCAATGCCTACTCCACCTCCTGCAAATTCTACCATGAGAAGGGGGTGACTCTACACTATAGCATTGACTGAGTGACTATCCCAATAGCAAAACACTATCTGTCCTGAAAAATACCCTCCGCACCTTCTCTCTTATATATTCTTGAGCTTAGTGGACATCATTGTCATGCTCTCTGCGTGACAGTGCACTAGGGTCCTACTTCCACTGTTGGGAAACCGAAGCCTAAAGGCCAAGAGTGCTCTCATTTACCCCCTGTCATTTTAAACTACATCTACTGCTGCTGCCACCACTCCAAGCCCCATATCAGCCTCCTCGCTGTTTTCTCTGCTGTGCCCTGTTCCTAGGGGAAAATCCCAGTTTGGTGCTCATAGGCTTCCTTGTTGATTCAGTTTCTAAGCTTAGCTGAGCTCCTAGCCCTGCCCTGAAGGCTTTGCCTTAACTCCTTCCAAGCCTCCTGTACTCCAGGCCCCTGTGTCACAGGCCTGCAAAAGAATAGTAAAGAGTTGGAGGATACAGCTCGGTGACAGAGCACTTGCCCGGAAGAATAGGAAACTTGAGTTTCATAAATGGAAAGAATTCATTGACAGCACCATGTGTACAGCTCTACATCCTTCTAGAAGAGTCTGGAGCTTCTGGTAATCTCAAAGGAATGTGTGACCCAAGAAAGGATAAGATCAATTGCCACAGAGGCATGGCTCTGGAGGGGTTCCCAGGAGTTCACAGGGATGACTCCAGCTAGGGCCCTGGGCAGTGGAGGAGAGGGTGCCTGAACTGGCCTTGTCCCGTACTCAGACTGATGAATATCTTGGATATCACCATAGAACCATCATCCGGCTATGGATGGAGATACAGACAGAGACCCACATGGGAGCCCTGGACTGAGTTCCCAAGGTCCAGTTGAAGAGCAGAAGGAGAGAGAATATGAGCAAGAAAGTCAGGACCGCAAGGGTTGGTCCACCCACTGACACAGTGTGCCTGATCTAATGGGAGCTCACCAAATTCAGGTGGACTGGGTCTGAACGAGCATGGGATCAAACTGGACTCTCTGAATGTGGCTGACAATTGGGGAAAACTGAGAAGTCAATGATAATGGCACTGGGATTTGTCTCTACTGCATGTACTGGCTTTTTGGGATCCTATTCTAGTTGGATGCTCACCTGCCTAAGCCTGGATGTAGGGGGAGGGCATTGACTTCCCACAGGGCAGGGTTCCCTGCCCTCTCTTAGGACTAGAGGGGATTGGGGAGGTTGTGTGGGGGAGCAGGAGGAAAGTGGGAGTAGGGGAGGAAGTGAAAATTTTGATTGCTATTATTTATAAAGTAATAAAAAAAGAAAAAAAGATCAATTGCCATGCTAGCCTTCCTATACCCAAGCTGCACTATTTTGTGTGAGAGCTCTAATTTTCAATCACTGTAAAAGTGATACATGTTCACAGTAGAATTTCGAATCCAAAACTACAACTTAGAAAATACAAGTCACTTAGAAACTCACAGCCTGGGCGGGAGCACTGCTGACGATTGTTCCTCAATCTCAGATCTATTTGGATTTCAAGTTGGCTTCAGATTGCATGTGAAGTTGGTTTCTGGTAGCCACAATGTTTCAAATGATGTCAGAGAAACTTGAGCATAAAAGGAATTTTGGATGAGTGTTCAAAAACTCCCTTTAATTTCTAAGACACATCCATGAATTATGTAAATGTCATACTGCTAGGCCAATAAAGGATATAAATTGTAAAACTCTAGGCATTTTGATGGGCATGGTAGGGATTCCCTGTGATCTCAGCACTTGGGAGGAGGAACCAGAAGCATGGCAAGCACAAGGGGTGCCAGGGCTACATAAGGAGCCCTGTCTCAAACAAACAAACTTGATAGAATTTCGATAGGCTATGTCAAACCCAAGCGGATCAAGCAAAATCTTTTCACTTAAAATGTCTGGATTTGCATCAACTGGCGGGGGTGGAGGACACAGACAGATGGCAGGAATAATACAATTACAGACTTGAGAAGCAATTAATCCATTATAAGTCAGCTTTTTATTAATTTTTACATTTACCTATTTTTTTATTTATTGAGAGAGAGAGAGAGAGACAGTCAATTCACCCCTTTCAGTGGTCAGAGGAGAGCTATCAGAAATCAGATCTCTCCTTTGACCTTCTGGGTCCCAAGAAATAAAGCTCAGATTATCAGGCTTGGTGACAAATGCCTTTACCTGCTGGAGTCAGCTCATCCACCCAGTGTTCCTATATTTTAGATACAAGTGATGTGCATATGTTTGTGGCACATGTGTGGCCATCAGAGGACAACTTGTAGAAGCCAATTTTCTCCTTTTGCCGTGTGGGTAACAGGGATCAAACTCAGCTCGACAGGCAGCCAGCAGCTTCATCTGTCAAGTCATCTCACTGATCCATAGAGGTCAATTTTTAAAAATAATATATTTCCTTTACTCCCAAAATGCACTTGTGATAAAACATATAGTCCATGAGCTCTCATTTTATGTAAAGGCCCTCATCATCTCTCTCATATACTCACAAACTTACTATGATGTAAAGTCCTTCTTTCTATCAATGATAATATTAGGAAGTAAGTGTATGGCCTCCTACGTAGGTGGCTTCTCAAAGAACATCCATTTGGTGCAGTTATTTCACCAACACTGCCTACATATTTCATAATCAAGATAATTCTGGAAAAAAATAAGATTATTGATTTTATTGAATCAGCTGAAAGATTTATTGCCACTTGTGCCTACTCTCTGCTAAGATTTCCTCTCCCTCCCCATCACCTTCCCCTCCTGCTTGTAGTGCTGGAGATGAAATCCAGGATCATGTGCTTTTTAGGCAAGTATCCTGTCACTAAGCTATGTCCACTGCCCAATAACACTCTAGTTCAAGAGGGAGAGCAAAGACAGCTCTTTCCAAAAGCCAGGCAGTGCCCAAGGGGATGCTGAATACCTTTCTATAGCAGGGTTGAGAAGTCTGGCTATTATCAGACAATCCACAGAGACCTGCAGCTGCAGCACAGGCTGCAGAGGTAGATTCAAAAGCTCATTCTACCCAGTGCAGCTTTCTCCAAAAGAGAATCCAGAACTCACCCAGGAACCCACTGTCACCCACTGTAGGAGCTGCAGCCCCCAGCCGGATTAGGGACTTGCCCCTGCTTTCTGGTGAACTCCACACACCGACAGTGACCACTTTCCAGCTTTAATAAAGCCAGAGGATCAAGCCACAAACAGGTGATCAGTCTCCTCGTAAGGTTTCAGAAGCACTCTCCCCTTTGCTTGTCTATCCACTGGAAGGCCTGGAGAAAAACCCATGTGGGAGGGCAGCAGGACTCGGAGCTGAAAGGATTAATTAGTAAGAGTCCTCAACATCTCTCCGGAGCCAAGAGCCCCACTTGGCATAATGAGGTTGTGAATCAACCTCTGCAATGTGTGCCGCAGCTGCAGGTCTCTGTGTGTAGTCTGACAATAGCCACAGACTTGCCAGCCCTGTGATACACTGTTCATGCTATTCTAGCTGGGAGCCAGCCTGTGGACCCAAGGTTCTCTGTTCTTCCCGACAGCCCAAGAACCACTGCTGCTGAGGACGGACTGGGTGGCTGAATGCCAGCCATGACAGCTAGGTTTGTCTAAACTCTGAGGTCTGCGGTCTTTTCTCTTTCTTTCTCTCTCTCTCTCTCTCTCTCTCTCTCTCTCTCTCTCTCTCTCTCTCTGCTTTTTCGAGACAAGGTTTCTCTGTGTAACAGCCCTAGCTATCCTGGAACTAGCTCTTGTAGACCAGGCTGGGCTCAAACTCACAGAGATCCGCCTGCCTCTGCCTCCCGAGTGCTGGAATTAAAGGCATGCGTCACCACTGCCTGGCTTTCTCTTCTGACAGTGCATGAGGGTTAACTGGGGAACAAGCAGATGCCACCGTGCCGCTTACACAGGAAGTGGTAGAGAACGACTGTTAATTTCACTGACAAAGGCAAGATGGTTAAAAATAAATATGATGAAATGAGAACATCAACTATACTTCTTCAGAGTGCTGGATGTGCACATGATGATCTTTCCCTTCCAGTGTCTGGGTTTCCCTCAGACTTCTAACCTAAGTATTCCTGGGATAGTCCAAAACCATACAAGGACTGAATCTGAGGAGAGGTTATAGTGGGGGAAATCTCCATACTATTTATCTACCATTTCACCTTTTTTAGGGTGCATTTCAGTGGCAATAAGTCCACTTACATTGTCATGTGCAGTGATGCACGTCTCGAACTCCAGCACTCAGAAATCTGAGGCAGGGGGATTGAGAAGTTGAAGCCTCCTGGGGTTACAGAGAGACACCCTATCTCGAAAACCAAATTTCCAAAATAGAGTAAGTCATTGTTCTGAAGTCAGCAATACTAATTTCCAAACTTTGAATCGAATCAGACAGAAACCCCACAGTCATTAAACACCAACTCTCCACTCTCTGTTCCTCCTAGTCTCTGGCAACCTCTGTTTTCTATTTCGATGTATTTGTTGCATCAACATATCTCACATAATTGGAATTGTACAAAATTGCTCCGTATCCGTCAGGCCTGAGCCACCTGCACGAGGCTTTCAAGATTTGCCCATCCTGCCATACACGTTAGAATTTCATTTTGTAAAACTGAGTAATATTCCCCTGGATATATCTATCACATTTGGAGTTTGTGTTCATCCAGGATGTTTCCAACTTCTGGTGAGTGTGAGTAACGCACCACTGGACCTTGCTACACCAATATCTTTTGGAGTCTCTGTTTCAGTTCTTTGGTGAGAAGTTCCTAATTCTACCTAGAGGCAGTTCTATATTTCAATTTCTAAGGAACCACTAAGCTGTTTTCCCCAACAGTTGCACCAGTTTGAAATTCTCCACAGCAACAGACAAGCTTCCAGCTTCTCCACATCTTAACACTTGCCATTGTGCAGGGTTCTTCTGTGAAGGCTGGTGGGATGGACAACAATTACTGCAAATGCATGACATGGTATCTCACTGGAATTTTGCTTTATATTTCCATTTCTTGAGCATCTTTTCATATGCCTATTTGGACATTTGTTTAATGTCTCTAAGAGAAATGTCTGTTTAACTCCTTTGCTTATTTAAAAACAAGGCTTCTCCACAGTTGTTGAGTTGGGGGAGTTCTTCATATTTTCTAGATGATAGTCCTTTTCCAAATATAACTGTGGCAAGTATTTCCAGCCATTTTGGGTGTTGCCTTTTCATTCTCTGGCTAGTGACCTCTAATGTAAACAAAAGTGCTGGGTTTTGTTTTATTTTGAAACAGAGTTTTGCTATGTAGCACAGGCTGGTCCAACTACCTTAAACTGATAGTGATCCTAATGTCTCCACCTCTAAGTGCTAGGATTACAGATGTGTGTTACTAAACCCCAGTCTGTTTTTGATTGATTTTTAAAAAAATGGTCGTGCTTTGTAGCCTTGATTGACCACTATGTAGACTTAGTAGATAGCCCAAGCTAACCTTGAACACTTACTTCAGAGACTTAAGATCACTGTCTACTACCATGCTCAGACTCAATCTTGTTTCTTAAAGAAAGCCTGGGTAAAAACTTCAAAGATCCAACAAAGAGCCTGAAGAAATTGGTTTCTACTCTTTTCAGGCTATATGAGAAATGGAAGCTTTATGGCTTCATGGGGAAAGGAGCAAGCTCTGAGGTCTTTCTACTAAGATTACAAACTCATGACATCTTCTCTCTGGGTCCCTCTTTGGAGCCGCTGATGCTGTTGAACCCTGGTGAATTAGAGAGTCACAGAAAGAGAATCCATATCGGCTATGGCAGTAAGCCCACCGAGTGCAGGCAAGGTGATGATGACTCAGTTTGACCAGCTCCATTTTCCTCAGCAGCCCTTAAAGACACAAACACTCAGAATTGCCGACACTTAAGAAAGTATATTTCTCATTATTGTGAGGTTTCTTTCTGCCTTGAAGAATCAAACCCTTCGGAAGTGGGTCAGCTTCTGAATTGCAAGCATACCCTTTCGTTTTGGTTTATTTGTTGAGACGGGGGTCTCACAATGTAGGGTGATCTGGCCTCAAATTCAAGACCTTCCTCCTTTGGCTTCCCAAGTACTGGGCTGGCGTCCCATCGGCATCTGTCATTCAGAGCCCAGGCCTCACTCAGGCCAGGCAAGTGCTCTACCACTGAGCTACAGCCCAAGCCCTAAGCACTGCCTTCTTCTTAGCTCTCTGCCCTTTTGTCTTTATATCTCTCCATCCTAACCCCTCTCTTGCTTGCCAAATGGACCCTTCTAAACAAGTGTTTGTCATATGGGAGGTTATTTTTTTAAGTACGGTGAAGCATAATTCCTCCTGTGGGCAACAAGAAAGAAGTTACACTCAATTTCTTCTAAAGAGGGTCATGTGCTCATGCTCAGATCCCCTAAAATGGCCATGACTCAGTAGCTCGTGTGAACAAACTCAGGGCACATGTGCAGAACTCCAACGCCTTTCGTCTATTGGGCAGAAACACAGGGCAGCTTTGGAAAATCGCTATCTTAAAAAGAGATTCATGTATGTGTGCGGGTAGTTACACATGTGCACCTGTGTGCACAGAGGCCGAAGAGAATACCAGACTCTCAGAGCTGGAGCTACAAGTGTTCAGAGGAGGCTTGGATTGCCGCTGGGTGCCAGGTTCTGAAATCCAGTCTTCATGACCGTACTGTGATTGCTGAGCCCTATTTCTAGCCCCAATCCCCACCCCTGACAAGCATGAGGACTAGAATTTGCTTCCTCAGCACATAAGTGAAAGCTAGGGAGTCAGACACAGGGGATCCCTGGGACAAACTGGCTACCTGTGCTAACTAGCATTGGCCAGCTCTGGATTTACCAAGAGCTCCTGCCTCAATAAACACAAGCTGACAACGATCAGGGAAGGCACTGGGCACCAACCTCAGGCCTCCACATGTTTAATGCATACACACCTGCAAATATGTGTGCCCACACACATACAAACATGTATACACGCATGAGCGAGCACGCATACACATACACAAAACAAAACAAAAACCAGTACTGTCAATTACAGATCACTGACCTACCAAACTGGTTTTCTTTTTTGTTTGTTTATTTGGTTTTGGTTTTTTGGTTTTCAAGACAGGGTCTCACTGTGTAGCTCTGGCTGTTCGCATTATGCAGAACAGGCTGGTCTCTAACCTCAAACTCACACAGATCCGCCTGCTTCTGCCTCCTGAGTGCTGGGATTAAAAGTGTGCGCCACTGAACCTGGCTCCACACTGGTTCTCATAAGCAGACTATCACCCGAAAGTGTTAGGTCATCTAGAAAACACACCTCTCTCTCCATACCTCTTCAATATAGTGCTTGAAGTTCTAGCAATAGCAATAAGACAACATAAGGAGATCAAGGGGATTCGAATTGGAAAGGATGAAGTTAAACTTTCGTTATTTGCTGACGATATGATAGTATACATGAGCGACCCCAAAAACTCTACCAAAGAACTCCTACAGCTGATAAACACCTTTAGTAACGTGGAAGGATACAAGATCAACTCCAAAAAATCAGTGGCCCTCCTATACACAAAGGATAAAGAAGCAGAGAGGGAAATCAGAGAAACATCACCTTTCATGATAGCCACAAATAGCATAAAATATCTTGGGGTAACTCTAACCAAGGAAGTGAAAGACCTATTTGACAAAAACTTTAAGTCTTTGAAGAAAGAAATTGAGGAGGATACCAGAAAATGGAAAGACCTCCCCTGCTCTTGGATTGGGAGAATCAACATAGTAAAAATGGCAATTCTACCAAAAGCAATCTATAGATTCAATGCAATCCCCATCAAAATCCCATCAAACTTCTTCACAGACCTTGAGAGAACAATAAACAAGTTTATATGGCAAAACAAAAAACCCAGGATAGCCAAAACAATCTTATACCATAAAGGAACTTCTGGAGGCATTACCATCCCTGACTTCAAACTCTATTATAGAGCTACAGTATTGAAAACAGCTTGGTATTGGCATAAGAACAGAGAAGTCGATCTATGGAATCGAATAGAAGACCCAGATATTAACCCACAAACTTATGAACACCTAATTTTCGACAAGGGAGCTAAAGGTATACAATGGAAGAAGGAAAGCATCTTTAACAAATGGTGCTGGCATAACTGGATGTCAACCTGTAAAAAAATGAAAGTAGATCCATATCTATCACCATGCACAAAAATCAATTCCAAATGGATTAAAGACATCAACATTAATCCGTCCACTTTGAACCTGATAGAAGAGAAAGTGGGAAGTAGTCTACAAGATATAGGCACAGGAGGCCTCTTCCTAAGTAGGACCCCAGCAGCACAGACAATAAGAGAAACAATGAATAAATGGGATCTACTGAAACTGAGAAGCTTCTCTAAAGCAAAGGACACTGTCAGTAGGACAAAAAGGCTGCCTTCTGACTGGGAGAAGATCTTCACCAACCCCTCATCAGACAAAGGTCTGATCTCCAAAATATACAAAGAACACAGGGAGAAAACCATGCGCCAAATGAACTACATGCATCCACTCAGCAAATAATCAAGCTGGAAACTTCTAGAGAGGCCATTACCTGGACATCCTAATACAAATGACTAAGAAATCTGTTTGTTAAATATTAAGAAACTGCTTCACCTTTTCCTTTTTAGTTTTGACACAGAGTCCCGCTCTATAGCTCAAGCTGAGAACTCACAATCATCCCCCTTGAGCCTCCCTGGAGCTGGGATTACAGGTGTGTGTCATCTCTCTCTCTTTGAAGTAACGCAAATCACTAGGGGAAAACCCCGAACATTTTTAGCATGTTCGCATAAGCTTCATTCAGCCTTAAAACCATTTCATTATGGGTAGGAGTAAAGACAAGGTGGGAGAGAAGGAAAGAACAAAGTGCTTCTGTGCTATGACTCTGGTGTTTCTGGAAAGCTCCATTAGCACCTGGGCTATGTGGAAATGTGTTGCGTGTGTCATTTCACGCAATTCTACCAAGAACCTTGGAAGGTGGAGAATACTACCCCAACTCATATTTTATCAATGGGAAAACAGAAGGAGAGAGCTAAGGCAACTTGCTCAGGTGATGGACTGAGTTGCTGCAATGGGCTGAGTTCTAGGATGCCCCCTAGGACTGTTTCTGGGTTCTATCTGCCTCTCGCACCTAAGAGGGAACTGTGACTATTGGGAAATACTGCTCCCCCAATTAAGCTATGGAAGAGTTGACTTTGAGATCATCAAAGGGAGGCCTAACTGAATTCGATGACTCCTAGAAGGATGAACAGGGCTCATCATGAAGAGGAAGACTCCCCTGCTGAGTTTGGACCGATAGACTGCCATCTAATAAGACAGCCAACAGGCTGGGACTGACACCATTCTTTGGGAGTTGGTGGACGCTGCCGGCTGCCAGCCAACAAATGGGATCAGTTCCTACCACTAACCACTGAATCGGGAGACTGAATTATGCCAACCTGCACAAGCTCGGAAAAGGCTCTAAGCCTCCAGAAGACAGTGCTCCCACCACCACCTGTGGACACAGAGGAACGCCTCCCACTGAGCCCTGTCCATGCTACCGCCCCAGAGAGACTGAGAACTAGGAAGTGTGCTTTATTTTAAGTTGCTAGATTTGTGGCACTATGCCATGCAGTAATAGAAAAGTAACATGGTAGGGAGTCAAAGCCAGGGCTGCTTACCCATGGAGTGCACACTCCTAACCAATACATGAGTTTCTGTAACATTTGTATGAATTCCTAAACATTTTAGCACTTCAAAACCTGTAGAGAGGCTGTATAACCTCCATTGTAGAATATCTGCCCAGCAGGTGTGAGGCCCTGGCTCCAGCCCCAGTCACAGGGGTTGAGAGAACAGAGGTAGAAATAGAAAGAGAGAAGGAAATGAGAGAAATCTGTAAGTCTATAGAAAAGCAATGCTCACCATCTTTTCGCTTTCTGATGAAGATTTTCAAGTTCAGGAATTTCGGCACCCATATCCTAGCACAGAAGATCTCCCGTGAGAACACACATTCAGCAGAAATACAATGTGAGACTAGGTAAGTCACGGAAAAAATGAGCAAGACAGAAATGTGAGTTTTTATTTAGCAAAAGCACCTTATTAGAGCTTTCGCTGGAGCTCCAGGCTGTGCTCCTGGCACATCCTTTCCTTCTGACTGCGGCACACTACAGGATCTGTCGTCTGTTGCTTGCAAGCAGATAACAACACTGCACCTCTCTCACAGGGCTCAACTAAAGCTCCCCCGAATGAGAGAAGCCTGGGGATTCCCTCCCGGAGCTAAGTATTGTAAAAGTGGAATTGCAAAACCCTAACACTGCGATGCTTCCTGGAGAGCAGCCATCTGCAAGTCAGATCTCCCGCTCCTCCTTCCCAGGAAACTACACACAGAGTCAAATCAGAGGAGACAATGCGGAGTGTTTGCAAGGGATGACCTCATTCAGATTATTACTCCTACTGCTCCCCTTGCGTAAATAAAGAAACAGATAGGCTAAAGTTAACTTTCCCGTATTCTATAGATAGAAAGTGCTATTCCAACCCAGACTCCAGCACAGCCTTTCTCAGTCACTCGCTGTGTTACCCATTCTGTTCCTACTCTGCCACCAAGGTATTCTCCCCATCCTTCGCAGTGCCTAGCAGGAACCCTTCCCACAGGAATGCACAACAAATGCTCACTGATAATGATAAGGAACGAGGCCAGAGTCCAGGGGACTAGGGATCACTCAGTAGCATTCATCATTATGAAAACATGGAGGGGGGACTTGAAAAGAACAGAAGGTAAGGGGATAAAGGGGCAGCCTGGGGACAGGCCCCACTTTTGTGGATGTCACTCTAAAAGTACATGAATAAAATCTTGCCACTGAGAACCCCAAATAAATGTTGACTAACCACAAACGAGAAGAACTGACTAACTCTGGCCCTAAGACCATTTAAAAGAAAGAAAACTAACCCAGTTTTCCAGCGTTGATTTCTTCCTTTTGGAAAAGCTTCTGCTATACATCTGGAAATGATTTTCTAACACACTAATTCCAATGAGTCATCTACAATATTAAGCAATGATTCCATAGGGTGAACCCTGATCATAATTTTCCATTAGCTGGCATTCACTGAGGTCAATGAAAGGCAAAGTCTGACCCAGGCTTGGAGAAGCTCACCCTTCACAGCTCTGTTCATGATTGTCAAGAAGAAGTGTCTTAAAAGAAACAGAAGCTCACTCTTTCTCCCAACACCAATGCAAGATACACTGACACCCTTTCTTCCCTTTCACTGGCCACACACGGAAGTTGGATCCAAAGGCTATTTAAAGAAAGAAGCAGCCATGAGTAAAGCAGGCAGAACAGCACTTTGGGAGCACTGGAAAACAGGACAGCACAAAATTCAGGAGGTCAGGGATAAGGGCGTACTCCCTAGACAAAAGAGGAAGGCAGGTCACAGTACAGTCTCAAACGAGGTTCAAGACCCATGAGACTGCCAGCAAGAATTCCCCAAAGGAAGCGGGCAATGGTGGCACATGCCTTAAATACTAGCACTCCGGAGGCAGATGCAGGTGGATCTCTGAGTTTATGGCCAGCCTGGTCTACACTGACTTCCAGGACAGCCAGGGCTGTTATACAGAGAAACCTTGTCTTGAAAAACAAACAAACAAACAGAAAAGAATTCCCCCAAAGAATAGCCTGCAAATGGTTGCTAGTCCATTCCTTGCTCTTTCAGCCACATATTAATATAGTGGCGCCAACCACCTATTTTTAACCCATATCACATAAGCTTTCTAACATTTAACACTTCCAGTATTTAGAAGCAGAACTTAAATCTTTTTCTTGGCGTCTTCTATCCCTTGGATTTCTTTCAGGTTTCAATGAAGGAATAAATCATGCATTCACAGAACTAGTAGGCACTTAAGAGCCAGTGTGGTGGCACATACCGTGTAATCGTAACAGTTGGGAGAAAATAAGGAGTTCAATGCAAACCTGGGCTCTTTTAAAGTACCTGTCTCAAACTTGGTACGTAGTCACTTATAAGTGGACATTAGCAGTTAAGTAAATGATAACCAAGCAACAATCCATAGACCCAGAGAGGTTAGGAAAAGAGGAAGGGTCTATAGGGAGACACATAGATCTCCCCAGGAATGGGGAAATAGAATCGATTTTATGATGGACTAGGAGCAGGAGAGATTAGGTGGGTTTGAGGGGAGAAGAGATGGGATGAAGGGAGAGAGTTCAGGAGAGAGACAGCTGGAGTTGGGGGACATCTCAGGGGGTAGAAACCTAGTGTAGTGGAGGATTTTTTTTTGAAGGTGGCCCTGGTGAGGACTCCTAGTAATGGGGAATACAGAGTCTCAACTGGACATCTCTTGTAGTCAGGCAAGGCTTCCAGTTGTGAGACTGAGTTGTATTTTGTTGAGTTATTGGTCAAGGCGATCCCATGGAGATCTCCAAACACCCCAGGCTGATGCTGGGACAGAGGATTGCCCTCCAAAAGCAGGTTCCCATTGCCGAGGACAACATCCACAGGGCTCATTAAACATGGAGAGGTCAAGCCTGCGTGAAGCCTCTGTTCTCTTTGGTGTGGGAAGGTACTCACTCTGCTGGCTACAGAAAGAGAAATGTGGACACCAACCCAGCCACAAAACCCTTCGACCTACATTGTGCTAGAGCAATGGCGGTGCAGAATGTGTGTGAGTGCCGAATCAATGTCTGATTTAACTTTAGGCCCACTCCACGAGAGGGTCCCATGCCCAACACTGCTTAGATGGCCAGGAACCAGATAGCCATCTCTGGATAGTCCAGAGACCTATGGTAAAACTAAACATGACTGTGATGTAGGAGGTTCTTCAATGTGTTACTTTCATTGGTTGAATAAAGAAACTGCCTTGACCTTTTGATAGGGCAGAACTTAGGTGGAGTAGACCGAACTGAATGCTGGGAAGAAGGGCAGTGTGGCAGACACCATGATTCTCCTGCCCGAGATGGACGCTGGTTAGACTCATGCTAGTAAGCCACAGTCAAGTGGCGATACACATTAATGGAGATGGGTTAATTAAGATGTGAGAGTTAGCCAATAAGAGACTAAAGATAATGGACTAGGTAGTAATTTAATTAATACAGAATGTTTCTGGTGTAAGCTAGCCAGGCAGGAAAGAAGAAAGGGGTCCCGTGCTGTCTAAAAAGAAAATCAATGAAATGATTTCCAATGATATTCGGTTAAACTCATAGATGGGTGCCTTGTCCACCTGTCAGCAGAGAGGCTCCTCTGACAGCAAATGGAAATGGGTGCAGAAACCCACAGCCAGACATTATGTGGAGAGAGTCTCTAAATTGGCAGTTTCCATCAGGTCCCTCCCCTCAGAGTTTAAGGAATCCTTCAGAAGAGGTTGTGGAAAGACTGTAGGAGTGAGAAGTGATGGAGGACACCAGGAGAAAATGGCACACTGAATCAACTAACCAGGGAACATATGGGCTCAAGGAGACTGAAGTGGCAAGCACTGGTATGTAGGGGCTACATCAAGTCATCTGTGTATATGCTGTGGCTGTTAGCTTGGTGTTTATTTGGGGTTCATAATGGTAGGAATGGGTGTGTCTTTGACTCTTTTGCCTGCTCTTGGTACTTTTTTTTCCTCCTATGGGTTGCCTTGTCCAGCCTCAGCACAAGCTTTTGTCTTCTACCTGTTTTATTGAATTTGGTTGTTGTCTCTTGGAGACCTACTCTTTTCTGGAGGAAGATGGAGGGGGAGTGGATCTGGGGCAGAGGGAAGGTGGGCTGGGAGGAATAGAGGGAGGGGAAACCAAAGGGAGGTCAGAATGTACTGTATGAGAGAAAAATCTATTTTCAATAATAATAATAATAATAATAATAATAATAATAATAATAATAAAGAACCTGTTTGAAAAGACAAAATAAGCAAGAACTATATTACTTAATGCCCAGAAATGAGAATTGATACTATATTACTTATTTCCCATAAATGAGAATTGATTATATGGTTTCTTCAGGCTAGAAGGAATTAATGAAACTTCCTAGATAGGAGGCCCTACAAACAAATGCCACTTTACTAAACTAGCATAATCCCTAACTACACTGTAAACATTTATCCTTATATCATTAGATAAGTATAACCCTCACCCCTCATCAAGGAACCTTTGTGTTGTGACAGAGATTACTACTGAAAACCACCCCAACCAAAACACAGAATTATGGAGTTTGTTCCAACTGACAGACCTACAAAACAATTCCTACATGATGTAGGACGGTCTTCTTTCTATGTGTTACTTTCACTGGTTAATAAAGAGACTGCCTTGGCCTGATAAGTCAGAACATAGGTAGGCGGAATAGACAGAACAGAATGCTGGGAAGAAGGGAAGTGAGGCAGACGCCATGCTTCTCCTGCCCAAGATGGACGTGGGTTAGAGTAAGCCACCACCTCGTGGTGCTACACACATTAATAGAAATAGGTTAATCAAGATGTGAGAATTAGCCAGTAAGAGGCTAGAGCTAATAGGCCAGGTAGTGTTTAAATGAATACAATTTGTGTGTTGTTATTTCGGGTGTAAAGCTAGCCATGCTGGAGCCGGGCACAACGAAAAGCAGGCCTGCTTGCCTCATCACTACACCTACACCTAACGCTCAAGGAATATTTTGGAAGATGGGGTAGAAAGATTGTAAGAGAAAGAGGATCAGAGAGTTTTCTGTGAGACTATGCCTCCTAGGAATGTGAAAAGCTACACCCACAAAGCTTCAACAACATGACTGACTAAACATGATCTGAGCAAGGACAAAAACAGGCATGCTAAAGTGGACAGGGAAGCCACTCAACCCCATACAAATAACTCCAGGCAACTAAGGAATACTGAGAGTGAGAGAAATAGCCTTCCCTAAGGAAGAGCACAGCAACTGGTTGTTTATACCAAATAGTCATTCCTGAAAAATATATAGAAGGAACATTATACAGACCAAGCAAGTTATATTTGGGAATATGTATATATACATACACACACACACACACACACACACACACACACACACACACACGTATATAGCAACAATTAATGAAAAAAGACCATAAATGTGAAAGAGGGGAAGGTGGGGTTTATGGGAGGGTATGGAGGAACGAAAGGGAAAGGGAAATGATGTAATTATATTGCAATCTTTAAAAAAAAGGAAGAAGAATCCTTATAGTACTCGAGAATTTAAAAATGTACCAGGATTTTCTTTAGGTCATCCACCAGCTCCCAAAACATGACAATGAGATTTCTTATTGGTTAAGAATGCTGAGCCCTATCTTAGTTCTTATTTTAATCTCTTTATCTTTATCTACTTTTTGCCTTGGGGCTTTTTACCTTCTTTCTTTCTGTATATCTTACTTTTTTACTGTATCTATGTCTGTCTGCCTGGCAGCTGCCTGCTTCTAACCCCAAGCATGTCCCTCTCTTTCTCCCTTGTTCTCTTCTCTTTCTCCTCTCTTGAGCCCAGATTGTTCCTCCTATTTAGTCTCCCTGCCCACCAGCCCTACCTATCCTTCTCCTGCCTAACTATTGGCTATTCAGCTTTTTATTAGACTAATCAGGTGTCTTAGGCAGGCAAGGGGGAAACAGCAACACATCTTTACATAATTAAACAAATGCAGCATAAATAAATGTAGCACATCTTTACATAGTGAAAATACTATCCCATAACATAAGAAAAAATGGATGGGAGCCAGGCAGAGCAGCACACCCCTTTAATCCCATCACTCAGGAGGCAGAGGTAAGTGGATTTCTGTGAGTTTGAGGCCAGCCTGGTCTGTGTAGTGAGTTTCATTCCAGCCATGATTATGTGGTAAGACTCTCAAAACACAACACAATAAAAAAAAGTGAATGGGTTAATTGCTGATGACGTCGGAGCTTTGAATGGAAGGGCTTGCCTCTGACATTAAAGACACTCAGATCAGAGCGCTTGTCTTGGGAAGAAAGTGGCAGCTCCTTTTCCCTCTGCACTAGTGTGCCATCTTCCTCGGTAGCATGCACATCTTTGGATTTCATTCTTTCTTCTTGATTTTGCTTCTTTCCATTACACTGTCCCATCCAAGTCTGCTTTTCAACCACTACTCTCGTCAAGATGTAAGATAGACATGAAAAATGAATTTTTGTATTTAAATTGAGTTTTTAACTGTTCCTCATAACTCAAATATAAAGAGGGATGGGGTAAATAGCCAGAACACAAGATGTTTAGTCTAGTGATACCATTCTGTAGTACCAGAGTGATAAATGAAGGTGCAGGTTTGTACTCACAGAGTGTTTAATATGAAGAGTCATTCCTAACATACACTGAAGACTTTGGGGGTCACGTCAGTGTGGCTTCATTTGTTTCTTGTTCTCTTTTGAGACAGAGTTGATTTATAGCACAGCGTTCCTTGAAATAGTCACCTTCCTGCTGAAGTCTCCCAAATGCTGGGATTATAGGTATGCAACACCATGCCCAGCTATTTTTTAAGATTAAAATCATTTAATATTACATCACTTTCCCTTACCTTTCCTTCCTTCAACCCCACTCTTCTCCTTCACTCCCTCTTAAATTGATGGATTCCTTTTTCATTATTGCCACATGTGTGTTTGTGTGTGTGTGTGTGATATAAATACAATGTTCTGAGTCCATTTAATGTTGCTTAAATTGCGTGTAAATGAGTTCAGAGCTGACCACTTTGTATTGGACAATCAGTTAGGGCGTTCAACCCTGAGAAAGGCTAATTCTCACTCTCTCAGCAGTCATTAGCTGCCAGTAACTCTTTGTCTGGGGGGGAATCCTACTAGATTTCCCCCTTCCACATTTGCATGTCTGTTGTGGTATTATCATTGTTCAGGTCTTGCTTAGTCAGCCATACAGTAGAGGTATAGTAGAGGTATAGCTTCGCTGCCATTTCAAGGACACACAATCACAGAAGACTTCCTGATCTTCTGGCTCTTACAATCTTTCCATCCCCACTTGTCTTAGGGTTGCTATTGCTATGGGGAAACATCATGACCAAAAACAAGTTAAGGAAGAAGGGTTTATTTTGCTTACACTTCCACACCACAGCCAACCACTGAAGGAAGTCAGAGCAGGAACCTGGAGACAGGAGCTGACGCAGAGCTGGACTGCAAGAGAGAGACTTTCAGATGAGGTCCAGCTGGACTCTTACAAGATCATTGAAGCCCTCTGTCTGACGTGTATGCTGTCTTAGGCAACAGGGAATTACTCTCAACCCCTGAGAGTCAACCAAGGGCAATAGCCATAGTGTATATTGTTTTAGAAATCACTTGGACTACCCTGACCAACTACTTGAATGGCGGTTTCTCATGCTTGGCTGTTGGGTCACAGTTTCCTCCGAGGCTGAAATAGTCTATCCTGCAGGAAGCTCCTTAAGCAGGAAGGTAAACTACTCAAAACGGCTTCAGGAAGTCGCTGAAACCGACCAGATTCACTGGGCCCCTCCCTGCCAGAGTAGACAATAAAAGCTGAGAGTCCCTCTCAGAAGAGCCGAGAGTCAAGACGCAAAGAAGACTCTGAGACCAGACCAGCTGTCTGGAAGAAGCAGAAACCAGCTGAGCTGCCTGCAAGGGCTTGAGATCAACTGAGTCACTTGGAAAGGACACTCTCCAACCTGTCAAGTTGCCTCAGGCTATGCAGTATACTGCAGTTTCCCAGCTTTTGTGAGCTGTCTGTCACCCATGCTAGGCTGGGCTTTGGTGATGCAGCTGTGTTTGGGTCATTTCTGCTCCTGTAAGTAACCCCTCACCCACACTCCTGTAAGTAAAACCAACAAAACCTCCTAATTCACCAATTAGGACTTTGGTGGTATCCATACCTTAGTCTGTCATGGGCTGCCTATTTGGGGTGAGTAGATGCATGTACTGTGTCTCCCTCAGAAAAAAAGTTTTGACACACAACACTAGTACTAGGGCTTTTGTTAGTCTATGGCTCTTGTGGGGAGCACTGTGAGTCCAAGTAGCATAATTCATCGTGTGTGTAGTGTCTGTGTGTGTGTGTGTGTGTGTGTGTGTGTGTGTGAGAGAGAGAGAGAGAGAGAGAGAGAGACTGACGGAGAGGCAGACAGAGAGACAGACGGAGAGACAGAGAAAGAGAAATGAGAAAAATGGTAAGGGGACTCTAAATGGGAAAGAGTAGGGAAGTTAATATGGAAGGACAGGGAGGAAGGACAGATAATGCCAAGGATACTTGATGAAGCCTCGAAGAACCATATTATTTTATATTTATCTAAAATTTTATTCCCATGTTATTTTTGGCCCAAGATCTTGCCCATATGTATGCAAGCACTTACCGCTGAGATAACCCCTCTACATCATATTTCAAAAACATTTCTGTACTATGAATTAGAACCCAGTTGCAACCCAATCTAACTTTTATCTATTTTTGGTAAACACTACCCACATTGAATATTTTTTAATTAAAAAGTAAGGACTGGAGATAGAGCTCAGTGACACAGTATAATTCCCCAGGGCTCAAAAAATGTCATAATAATGCAGAATGTAAAGATACTGAATAAATCAACAGTCAATTAGTTTCAGAAAGGTTAAAATAAATCATTAACTGAGCCTAATTGTACATACTTATAATCTCGGTTATTTGAGAGGCTGAAGTACCATAAGTATCCCTGAGTTCAAGACCTGCCTGAACTAGAGGAGGTTCAAGGCTAACCAGAGCAACTTAGCGAGCCCGCCTCAAAATAAAAGGTCTGACAATATAGACCAGCGTCAGAGTGCTATCTATAACATGTGTCAAGTCCAGAATTCCACTTGGGTGTGGATGTTCACACAGCAGTACTTTACCCACGGAGCAAACTCTCCAGTCTCCTATAGAGACTCAGTATTTTTAAGGCCGGCTCTCTCCCTGTGTAGCTCAGGCTGCCCACTGCCCCCATACCTTAGCCTACCAAGGGTGAGATTACAGGCCTGCATCAGCACACCTGACCACTCAGTTCAGGGTTTGGCTGTTTTGCTGTAACTAACCACTTTCGTAATGGAGGAGGCAGTATATGAGAAGTGACCACCATGCTTGTGGGTCTGTTTTGACCCGAACTTTACAGTTACTCTAAATGGAGTTCATAAAAGATACATAAAATCTTACATTCATCTCCATAAAAAAATAAGCTAACTGTAATGACTTTGCACTGTATTTTCTACTGTCAGTGGCCAGAACAGAATTAGTTTCCCCAGTTGCGGGTAGTTTGAAGGGCTGCATTCTTCGTTCTGCTGCTGACTCATTTGTATAATTATGGAGAAGCAACTGTGGATTGAACACTTTGAAGGTCTTGGATGAAAGCTACTAGGTAAAAGCCAAGCAATTTTATTGTCACAGTGAGGGATGATGAGTCAGAAAGTAGAACATCTACTCTTCACCGTGTGACCTGGATGGCAGTGGGTCCAAAAAAAATATGGGATTGTGAACAGCCCAAAGTCATGGTGCACAGACAGCTGTCAATCACTGTGCACACTTGGGTACAGCTGTGTTTACACAATGCAGCTGGTAGGGAAGTTAAATTTGGGGGAAATCAAATCATTTAAGCATAAACCTAACCCATTTTTTAAAAAATAAACTCTATTGACATTCTTTGCAAAGAAAATAATTCCTTTGGGATGGAAATGACCATCTCATAATAAGCATCTTTTGTAAAGTAGGATTTTGTAAAGTCACATGTAATTTCTAACACAAGGACACTCCTGTGTCAAAAGATCTTAGGTTTTATTTAAATAAAAGAACCAAAACACAGGCCTATTTGAAACTCAGGAAAAAAATCACTGCCATGACTCCTTATAATAGCAATGCATGTAAATGTACTGATTAATTTTGCTTGAACATTTAAGTCTTCACCAGACATGGTGGCTTACAGATGTAAGCGCTTGGAAGGAAGAGGCAGGAAGTTTTCAAGTTAAAGGTCAGACTGATCTATATAATGTGTTCTAGACCAACCTGGGCTACAGGGTGAAATCTTTTCTCTCTCTCTCTCTCTCAAAAAAAAAAAAAATAAAGCTAGATGTGGTTAACCAATCAGTATTCTCTGTGACTGGAAGGCTGAGGCTAGGTGGTCACAAGTTCAAGGCCAGCCTGAGCTACATAGTAAGACCTTGTCAAGAAAGACAGCCTCAAAAACAGCAGTTCTCAACCTATCGATCGTGACTCTTGGAGGGGCTAAATGACCCTTTCACGGGGGTCACCTAAAACGATTGGAAAACGCAGATATTTATATTATGATTTATAACAGTAACAAAATTACAGTTATGAAGTAGCAACGAAAATAATTTTCTGGTTGGGGGGTCACCATAGCATGGTGATATCACACATTTTTAATTCCAGCACTCAGGATGCAGAGCAGGTGGATCTCTGTGAATTTGAGGCCAACCTTGTCCTACATTTCAAGTTCCTCTAAACCACTGAACCATTCCCAGCCCCAGTATTGTTACTGATTATTGAGACAGAGTCTCTCTGTTATGTAGCTCTGGCTGTCCCGGAACTTGAAATTACAGGTGGTGTTATATGTGTATCTGTCGTATAAATATAGCCACACAAAAAGCAATTATAGTTTTTTGCCTTGAAATCTACTTATCTGCTTTTAGAAATTATTGTGATCAATGAAAAAATAAATAAAAGTCTTAAAAACACAAAGCATGCCGGGAGTGGTGCACTCCTTTGATCCTAGCTCTCAGAAGGCAGAGCCAGGAGGATCACATAACTTCAAGACCTGTCTGTTCCACATAGCAAGTTCCAGGCTAAATAGTGAAAAAACTGTCTCAAAAAAAAAAATCCTAGCATGGTAGCACATCCCTGTAATCCCAGAACTTGGGAGGGAGAGGAAGGGGGATCTCTGGGTTCCGGGTCAGCCTGGTCTACATAATGAGTTCCAGGACAGCCAGGACTACACAGGGAGACTTCGCCTCAAACAAAAACAAAACCCAGAAGACATAAAGCAAGAATAAAACTTATCCACAAAATCACCATCCAGAGTATGCACTCTTAATATCCACAGGCACATACCCATTATAAACACACAATGTCCCAGTGATGCTTTGAGGATAACAATACTACCAGGAGCCACATTAACTCGGTGTTTCCTGTGTGCCAGACATGGTTGTAAGAAATTTACTGCATTGCTTTAATGAAGCTGCACAGCAAACCCACTGTGGTCTCATAACCAGCACTGTCTCCATATTACAGATGCGGAAACTGAGGTAGGGAGTAATTAAGTAACTAAATTCATACAAATTTGCATTATTCTACAAAAATTGACCCATACTTTATATGCAATTTCATAGTTTATAACTAATGCTTTTCCCTGATGTGAATCATGTAGTAAGAAGTCATGGTAACGACTGCATGGTTTTCTGGTGTATGGGAGTTAATTTGTCCAGCCCCTTGCTTCATAAAAGATTTATTTTTATTATTTTCAAGCATGAGTGTATATGCATGCACACACGTGAGTGTGTGAGTTTGAAGGTCAGAGGCACTGGATCCCCCAGGAGCTGGAGTTTCATGTGGTTTTGAGCCTCCTTACATGGGTCCTTTGCAAGTGCAGTATGCACTCTTGACCCTTATTTCTGAACACTTAAATCTGTGTTTCTTTTGCTCTTGTGAACAACGCTACCAAGTCCCAAAGAGAATGTTATTCTTTCACTTTTACAAATGACTGCGAGGAATTCCCCAAGGTTAAATAGCCTACGGAAGGTAATACAGACTCTCAGTGCTGGGCCTCCTGGCACCCTGACTGCTGGACATTAGCTCTTGCCTTTCTCCTGCTGGTCCCTTAAGGCATCAACATTCTAATGGAAGAGAAAGGCTATCAACAGCCACACTGATGAGACAGAAGGAAATCGATGTGCTCTAAAACCTAAGAACTTCTCTGCATTGTTCGGTTAGCAGGGCAAACTGAAAAAAAAAAAAGACCTCTGACACAAACTTCTCTCTAAAGCCTGGAACCTTCTAATGTGACTGCATGGCCAAAAGGCCCACAGAGATGTGGCTGAGTTAAAGGTCTTATAGCCACGTGAAACCAAAGCGAAGGGAGTTGGCATTTCTCTGGTCTTGGGAATTTTCATCTCTCCCACCTTCACGAGAAGCAGCAGAACGGCAGACTACTTCCCTATGCGTTTCAAGAAGATTGCTTTTTGGAGAATTGTCAAGCTAGTCACCTCTAATTTGTTACAGCCCTAGGGGCTATGCAAGCGAAACCCTGCCCAGGTTATTTCTCCAGAGAAGCCGCAAGACACATGAGGGTGGGGTTCATCTACTCAACTGCACCTAGTAACATTTGGGAGGATGCTCCCGCGCCCCAGGAGACCCACTCGGGTTGCTCTGAAATGGAGCGGGCCTCTGCCAAATAATGACTCCAACAAAGTGAAATCCTCAATTAAGTTGGACTGTGAGAGCTGCATTTGTTTCTTATGCAAAAGGTTGGACTCTAGAAAAGCCTAAGAAGCCAAAGGCTATTCCTTCCCAATTAAGCCCAGCAGCAAAGAAAAAGCGGTGATGTCAACTGGGATGTTTAGTTGCCGTATTGATTTCATCATTACACAGCTAAAACCTCCTCTTCTTTCGCACGGACCTAAATTCAAATCCAGGACATTTTAGGGAACTACTTCTCCAGATGTGCAGCCCCACGACATTCCCTTGGCACTCCAGCTACTGGATCTCCAGAAAAGGCACCTAGCCATCACTAACTCAGGCCTCTGGAATTTTCCACCCTTGGCTTTAAAAAAAGGTTAAAGAAAAAAAAATAAACAAAGTGATGTCTCTGCCCCCATGGTGAACACTTTGTAGTCAAGCCGAAGATGAGAGAAAGAGAGAGAAAGAGAGAGAGAGAGAGAGAGAGAGAGAGAGAGAGAGAGAGAGAGAAGATAGGCCAGAAGAAAGTGGGATCTGCATGTGGTGGTGCCTACCTGTCCTGCTAGCATTGGGGAAGGAGAGAGGACAGAAGGAGGGAGGGAGGGAGGGGGAGAGAGAGAGAGAGAGAGAGATCCAGATTTGCAGTGCACAGAGGTGAATACGGGGACCATCAATAGGAGAGTGTACACATGAGAAAGGGCGGGGAATGTAACTCAGTAGTGGAATGCTTTCTGCGCACACAAGCTGCCAACACCTGAGGTGAGCGGGGGGGGGGGGTGGCAAATGAAGAGAGAATAGGAGAGCAGTGAGCATGAAGAAGTCACAAAAGAGAAGCCAGTGGTTTAGGAGAGAAAGAAAACAGTGAAACGAAGCCAGTCCCAGCAGGGCTGCTCTTGCACAGTTCCAATGGCTTGGAGGTTCCATCTCCATTTGCTGCCATTCCTGTCCAGCAGGGTTTGCTGTCTCAAGAAATACAGGTTTGGAATAGGTGTGAGATGTTGCCATTCGAGGCTAAGAAAAGCTAGGATGAAGGAAGAGAGGCAGGCATGCCTTGCACCAGAGTCCTTCCACCCTTGGCTCCCAGAAGAAGTCTTGCACTGAGAGGTGTCTGCCGGTCCGTAAACTCTGACCTCTATTGGAACTGGACAGTTGGTCTCCACTTGTAATATACAATGGAGTAAAAGGACTTTTGAAATTCCTCAGCTAACTGATTTGGGGTCTCGAATTCTGCTGGCTGACAGCATGCAGCATCTTTTAGCTTGGCCACCTGTCTACTCCCCAAGCCATTCCGCCTACCTAACTCGAGAGCGCTTCTCATTCCTTCCTGTCTGCCTCTCTAAAACTAGGCTGTTACCCCCATTGAACAGCGCTACTATTTTAATCTCTGGACTTTTGGTCTACTGTGGTGCACAAAGATCATTTATATCCTCTTGCCTTCTCTCATGCCCACACCTTCGCTCTAAATAGACTTAGTCCATTATAAAGAAACCAGTGGCAATAGAACCTCTGCTTCTGTACAGTTCAAGCAGCCGCTCTAAAAGCATGCCCCTTGGGACTTTAGCATCAGATAGTGAATGAAAGCATCCGTATTGATCATCAGCCAATGCAGCTATCTACAACCTCACAACGTATCTTTTTCGCCAGTCAGCGCACTCTCCATCAATACGTGACTTTTGACTTCCTCCTGCTATCTACCACAGGCCAAGAGGTTCCCGGTGTCTAAGGCATCAAGTCTGTCCTGAAATTCATTGATGTAGTAGACACTACCTGTAAATCATGGAGTTCCGTGGAAGACAAGCAGAAAAGGGGAGACCCCCACAACAGAGACCAGTATATCAGGAAAACAAACCAAAATTCAAGTCCAATATGAAGGGAAAGGACCCATAACTTAGATAAAATGCATACCATATTAGAAGTCATTCTAAATAAGTCCCCGATGGGGCTATTGTTAATACACCTGCACATTTAAAAATTAGTAGATTACTCTTACAGAATAGTGGATCACTTAATATAAACCCACTGAATATACCTGAAGATTTATCTTAAGTTGTCTAGAAAAAAAGAATGGAAGTTATTTTCCCATGGCAGAGCCCAAGGGGGGGAAAAAAAAAACATGTACTAGAAAAAAGTGAAGAGAGTTTCTGGACATTTCATTGCTCCAGATTTTGAAACAAAATCTGTGATTTTCCTGGACCTTTTCATAAGGCTTTTCAATGCACAGCCAGATTCATTACCCGAGGACCTGTAAAAGGATGGGCTGAGCCAGGGAGAAATACAGCTGTGGCCAACTGGAGCTGCTGTAAAAACAGCACGCACAGCCCTCCATCTATGACAGAGTGCTCCCCCAGAGCTACAAGGCTCTGTGCCATCAGACCATCACGGATATTATACTGTGCAGCACTAGGGGACTGAAACCAAAGCAGCCAGGAAGCGTTTGTGGTGCATCTCTCTAAAATGGCAGGGACTGAATTACGCGGGGAGAGGAAGTTTCGATTTATGTCTCAGTCAAAATCCCCGTGAAGTCAAGAAGGAACTCAGAGATTTCCTGGTCTTTTCCTCCACCTT
The DNA here is from genome assembly GCF_982192425.1 of Myodes glareolus. Taxonomy (NCBI): domain Eukaryota; kingdom Metazoa; phylum Chordata; class Mammalia; order Rodentia; family Cricetidae; genus Myodes; species Myodes glareolus. The sequence continues at coordinate 27,584,772 of NC_142053.1, read as the reverse complement.
CTTTAACCTGTCTGCAAGGGGTTCTGCGGTTACCTTGAGAATTCAGGGGGATGTTGCTCCTTCTAAGGTGACCTTCAGCCTAGGTGAAGTATCTCTTACAGAGGACATACGAGAAGCATCTTGGGACTTGCCAGCCAGTTACTCGCTGTGATGTGAAACCATCCCTTTCTCTCTTCAGCATGTCTCCTGCACACACATCTACACCCCCCTCCCAGCACACCTCCATACCCCTACTGCTTTCCTCTTTTCCTTAGCTGAGAGTGGAAAATTCCATAGGCCTCAGCTGGCTAAGTGCCTGCATGTGTCTGGCCAACTTATATTCCGAAACACCTCAAGTCTGAAAGCAGTGCCCTCTATAAGAACTCCAGACTAATGGAGTCCTCTGTGGGGAAAATAATTAGTCAGGAAGAATTTCAGAAAATGCACGAATGGAAATCACAGATGACAAACCTGTATCGCTTTCCTTCAGCTATGATTCTCGAAAGGGATCATGCTCCTTCAGTAGGATGCTGGGAAGGCATCTGCACCTAGTTCACTGTTCGCTAGTCTCTCGGATCCATGTCTGGCTTTCGCTCCCATCATAAAGTCAGGAACCTACCTGATCTCACCAACTCATCAGTAGCCCACCGATTCATCAACCTAGAGCAACACTTCATGAAGTTGAAGAACCACAGTGGCTCCCCAAACGTGACTACATCTCAGTCCCTCAAATCGGGGAATACTGACTTTACGCATTAAACTGCAGATGTGATAAAGTTGAGGGTTTTGAGACGGGAAGACCATGCTGGGTTACCCAGGTGGGACCAAAGGCCTCCCAAAGGTTCTTCTATGTGGCTTGGAGTGTAGCATAGTGATCGAGCAGCTGTCCAGTATGGCACGTGCAAAGCCATGCTTCCAATCACCAGTACCACGAAAACAAAGTGAGGGGCCTTATAATGAAAGAGGGAGGCCGGCTAATCAGAGGCGGAGAAGAGAGTGTGAGGAGGGATGCAGAGGCAGGGGGCTGTGAGTGGAACATGACCAGCCATGTTGAAGATGGACACAGAAGTCATGTGCCAGAGAATGCAGGAAGCTTCTGGAAACTGGAAAAGAAGGCAACATACGGGACCCTCCTCTAGAGCTCCTGAAGGTCATGCAAATTTCCCAAACCATGGTTTCACCCCAGTGAATTCTGTGTCAGACTTGTGACCCCCAGAACTATAAAAAGTCTGTGCTCTTCCCAAGACTAGCAAGGCCATCAATCCAGGGGAAAACCAAATACTAGTCACTGCTCTGCTAAAGCAGCGGCTCTCAAATTGTGGGTCACAATCCTCTTAGGGTCCCATAGCAGATATCCTGCCTATCAAATATTTACATAACGATTCATAACAGTAGCAACATTATGATTATGAAGTAGCCACAAAATAAGTTTATGGCTGGGGGGCTCATCACAACATGAGGAACTTTATTGAAGGGCTCCAGGGTTAGAAAGGTTGAGAAGCACTGTGCTAAAGGAAGGTAGCAATAAAATGAACGTAGAGCTAAAATGACTCTGAATGCTATTCTGCTATACTCATTGATCAGTGCTGTGCTCAGCCCTCCACACAGGAGCTTCCCCTGCATTAGAAACAGTAAGGACAGTAGGAACAAACACAGACACCCACAGCCAGTCAACGGGCAGAGGGACAGACCTTGGAACACTCCGTCCTAACTGGGCTGTCTCCAACAACTTCCTCCCCTCAGGGCTCCGCCAGAGGGGATGGAGGACACAGAGGAACCAAGGCCTTCTGACACAACTATGGACGCCCAGAGACTGTGCACAGCTGCCAGTCAGATGGGAAGCCAGTCCTGAGAGGGGAAGCAGACACAAGCCCCCGTCCCTAACTCAGAAGCTATCTCCAATGAACAACCACTCGCAAAGAAAAAAATTTGTTTTCACCAACAGTCTCTTTGGGCATACAAACCACACTTAAGGGCAGGCCTCATGCCAAGCAATTGATACCTAACACAAAATGAATTCAATGGTATTTTTGTTTTGTTTGTTTTGTTTGAGACAGGGTTTCTTTTTAGCTTTGGAGCTTGTCCTGGAACTAGCTCTTGTAGACCAGGCTGGCCTCAACCTCACAGAGATCTACTTGCTTCTGCTTCCTGAGTGCTGGGATTAAAGGTGTGAGCCACCACGTCCCAGCTTCAGTGGTATTTTTGGAGATTGTTTTGTCTCATAATACTTTGTCCGGGGATTTTCTTTTTTACCTTATAGGTCTTTGGCTTACATATTATGGTTTCTGGTTTTGTATTTTTATGGACTTTCTGTGTATGTGAATGTGTGTGCGTCTGCATCTATATAAGTTTCTTGTGTACCTTTTCTTTGACTCGTTCTTTCCTGTTTGTTTGTATTGTCATATTCCTCTTTGGTTTATTATTATCATCATCATCATCATCATAGACTTATTTTCTAATGAGAGAAAGAAAGAATATGGATTTGGGATTTGTGTGGGTGGGAAAGTAGGAAGGATCTGGGAGGAGTTAGAAGAGGGAACCTCAATCAGATTATATTGCCTGACAAAATTTATTTTCAAAATAAACAAATTTATTATAAATAAGCTGAGCAGTGGTGGCACACACCTTCAATCCCAGAACTCTGGAGGCAGAGACAGGAGGATTTCAGTGAGGTTGGGGTCAGTCTGGCCTACAGAGTGAGTTCCAGGACAGCCCCAGGGTGGTTACACAGAGAAACCCTGTTTCGGCAAAACAAACAAACAATAAATAAATAGTCTGTACTTCGAAGACACAAACTTTGTGACACTATATTAAAGAATAAATGGGAAACTGATCCACCATGTGTATTGCTGTCCAGCTCTCGATAAGGCCCATCTGCTGGACCGCCTCCCCTGGTCACTCAGTCTCCTCTGAGTTTGCTAAGTAGCCCCTCCCTCCCTCAGTGCACGGTCCAGTTCCACTGTACAGAGCTGAAGTACAGCGCTAAAGCTGCGCAGCTGCAGAAGCATGGTAAAGGCACAGCATCACTGCTCAGGAGACCTAGCAGTATGACAAGAAGTCACTTGTAGAGGAACATCATGGTAACCTGCCAGGCAACCAAGTAGGGGCTCAGATATAGGTGAGTAAGGGGACCGGGTTAGGGACAGAGGAACTAGAAATTTGATACAGGGTAGATAACCTGTTCAATGTATGGGAGTCTGTTCGTTTCATATCTAGCAACACACACACAAGGTAGACAAAAAAAATAACACCAGAACCCAATAACCAGATACCTAGAAGTTATTTTTAAAGACAGGGTTGATGTTGGGTCTGGCAGCACATATCTGTCACCCCAGCTGCTCAAAAGGCTAAAAGCAGGAAGGCCGCTAGTTCAAGATGCGCCTGGACTAAAGAATGAGTTCAAGGCCAGCCTGGGCAACTTATCAAAATCCTGTCTAAAAAATTAAAGGTAAAGCTAGAGCTGGGGCTAGTCCAGTGGGGGAACACTTGCCTCGAATACCCTGGGTCCTAGATTCCATCATTAGTATCAGCAAAATAAATGACTAGTAAAATAGAGTTGGCTGGGACAGTGTCCACCTGTAACCTCTGCACTTGGGAGGCTGAGACAGAGGATTAGAAATTCAAGGTCGCTTTAGCGCCTACGAGTTTGAGACTAGGGTCAGCGAGATGGCTCAGAGTTAAAAGAAATGCTGCAAGCCTGATGATCTAATTTCAGTACCTGAGACCTGCATGATAGACGGAGGTTGTCCTCTGACCGCTATGAGCACTGTAGAACGAGTGTGCACTCTCTCTCTGTGCCTCTGTCTGTCGTCTGTCTGTCTCTTTCTCTCTCTCTCTCTCTCTCACACACACACACACCCCTTTGTTTTGTTTTTGAGACAAAGCCTCACTGTTCAGTCCTGGCTACCCTGGAACTCACTCTGCAGACCAGGTTGGCCTTGAACCCATAATGATCCACCTGCCTCTGCCTCCTGAGTACTGGGATTAAAGGTGTTCACCACCATCTGATGATGATATTTCCTTTTTAAGTTTGAGGTCAGCCTAGGGTACACGAGACCCTGTCTCTGAGTAAGTGAATGGGCGGAGAAATAAATAGAAGCAAATAAATAAATAAATACACACAAACAGACAGGGTACAACCAGCAGCTTAGACAACTTGAAACCTAGGACCTGAACACAAAATGTGAGAAACTCTTGATGCTTCCAATACTGGAGCAAGACTGGACTCTAAGTAGAGAAAGGAAGAAGGGCGAGAAGCAAGGATAAAGCTCATATGATTTATATATATACATATATATATATATATATATATATATTAGAAAACTTATCGAATTCACTTTGGCAACACTTTGGCGCTAGTGAGAATTCTGACAGAGGATTTGGAAGGGACAGACTGTGGCCAACTTCCTCTGTGAGCAGTCAGGTCAGTCACTAGAAGTAACAGAACAAGTCTCCTGGAGGAGAGCTTGAAAGGAGAGCAGCCTTCGCTTCCTGAGTGGTAGAGTGTATCATAAGCTCTTCAGTGGGCCCAAATGAGAGCCCCTGGTCCCTGGGAGATCTTAAAGAACAATTCAGTGCGGTTTACACAACAGTTGATGCCAAGTCTCCTTGGACGTCAGCCATTTCTTGATAGTCAGGTAGACACCTTGGAAGGTGGCACTCCTTCCTTCGGGTCTCTAGGTAGTCATTTGGTGCACTGGAGCACTTGGAACTCGCTAGCCTGTGAAAAGAAACTGGTCGTGCCAACAGTACTGCTCCATGTGTTCGGGAACACTGTGACAACAGGCCTTGTAAGGTAGAAAGCTGGCCACTTCTCAAGGGAGAAAACTAAACTACTAATAGAAAAGGCATGGAAAGAAACATATATTATGTTATTTTTGGATAGTGGTAACCTAAAAGGAGTTCCATGAAAACGATCCCAGGTACCTTTGCAGGGATAAAGTTCTAGAGTGTTCTTTTTCTGTATATTTATTCAAATAGTAAAGAAATGAAGAACAGCAAACTAAAAGCAGTTCACCAAATTTCAAAAACTAATCTTGCCCTTAAGTGCTACCTTCCCACTAAAGAAAGCAAGCTTGTTTGGAAATAAATATGGCTTCCCATAAGCCATCAGCAAGCCACACAAGAAAAGTTTCTTTTCCCTGCTTGCTTGTGTAATCCAGTAGGCACGCCATGGGTGCTTTTTCACATGGCTGCACAGAGAAACCTGGAGTTCATTACCTGCCCAGTCACTGGAAATGACAGACGGCCTGTGGCTGTCTCACCAGAAACCAGGCCTCTGTTTCTCCATTAAGAGCGATGACAACATGGAATGTGTTTAACAGTGACCCGTAACCTTATGACATCACAGACATAACAGTCTTCTGAACGCTTCTTAAAGTTGGGGCCCTAATGGGGCTGAAGCAATCACTCAGCACTTAAGAGCGCTGGCTGCTCCTCTAGGGGACCTGGGTTCGATTCCCAGCAACCACATGGTGGCTCACAATTGTCCGTAACTCCAGTTCCAGGGGATATGCATGCGCATGTAGGCAAAATACCCATACACATAAAATTAAGTCAGTATTTCTAATGGGACTATGGAAATATAAGGCCACCATCTGAAAAACATTCCATGCAAAGGAACTAGCTGGACTTCTGTCGCAATGCACTGAAATGCTTCAGGTAAAGATACTCTGTCCAGGGACTTCAGAATATCTCCAGCTGCATCTCACCCAGTAAAATCTGGCCAGTCACTAGAGAAAACAATATAGAGGGGACACCGACGAAACTAAACATCTCCTCCTAACCCTTTTCACCACCTTGAAACATTTACTGTCCAACACGAGCCGTCAGGAAAGCAGGGAGAAACTTCCTGGCAGTGATAAACTCCATGGGCAATAAAAACTCAAGTAGCCAAGAATCACAGGAAATCATTCAGAGCAAAAGTTAGGTGTGATTGTGCAAGGTTGTGCACAAACAATAGAGAAACCACGTGGAGCTGGAATGATTGCCGTGTTTTCCAGGCTGACTTGACTGGGAAGCTGGATACACCCCCCTTAACAAAGCCAGCCTGCTAGTACTAAAAACGTGACTGGCAGAACAGGACAGGACATTGGGGATGATGGCTGGGGCTCGGTGGTAGCACACGAGTTTAGCATCTGTGAGGTCCTTTCTATCTCTGACACCACAGAAAAGGACATAAAGCCTGGGAATGATGTGAGAAGCAACAAGGCATGCTTTGTGTGTGTCTGTGCGTATGTGCAGATGCACAGGTGTATACAGGGAGGTGAGAATGCGCATGCGTGCACATGCATCTGGAGGCCAAAGAACAGGCAAGGTGGTGGTTTCTCGGGTTCACATTCATAGTCTGTCTTTCCCCCTCCCTCCAAACTGTCTCTCACTGGCCTAGAGCTCACTAAGTAGGCAGTGAGCCACCTGTCTCTACCTCCCTGGAACTGTCGAGACAAGGGTGCACCACCACACCTGACTTTTCTCCCGTGGGTTCTGGGGATCAAGGTCATGTCCTCATCTAAGCATTTTACTGACCAAGCTATCTCCCCCGGCACAACATTCATGCAGATCATATGTTCTCATTGATGTGTTCTACACGCACTGGCCTAATGTCAGCCTGCCAGCAAGCAGTTGGGCTGAACTCTGAATACGTCTGTCGTGTGCTCCCAGAACTTGGGCTCTCACCCGGAGCTCTAACGAGCATGGCCTTAGAGGCAGTAGCAGCTTAGCAAGACGGTCCCTTTGCCCCACTCCAGTCTCTGCTCAGGAAGCCTCCGGGGTGGGGCTGTGCAAAGACTCAAAACGGCATCTGGCTCCAGGCTGATACAAATAGCAGACCAATATTAGCCTGGAATTCTTCCGCCCTCCTGGCAAAATCTATAGGAAATTATGAGCTCTAAATCCCAAGGAGAAACTTACTCTAAAAGTACCCTTAAGATTTACAAATCATAAAACAAAACAAAAACCAGAAGAAAGGAGGAACTGCTTGAGCTCTCCCTCCCTCCCGTGGTTTCCGGTTTCAGTGGTAAATAAAATTTAGAGACTATGAATACATTTTTCAGCATATCTTGTTGATGATTCTGTATCTCAGGAGGGAAAAAAAAATCCAGCAGGTGAATTAATCCTCTGTACTAAGTTGTAACACTAAATGTACTCTGTAGGTTGTAAGTCTCTCTCTCTCTCTCTCTCTGTGTGTGTGTGTGTGTGTGTGTGTGCAATAATTAAAGAGGTAATAAATTTGGGGGGAAATGGGAGGAGTTGGAGAGTTAAAAGGGGTAGGAGTTATGTCGATGCACTGCTCAAGTATGAAGTTCTCAAAACGACTTCAAAGTTAAATATTTTTTAAAAGCAAGAGTAGACTAGCAAGATGGCTCAGCAGGTTAAGGCACACTACCCCAAAGGCTGCTGACCTGAGTTCAATCCCAGAAACTCACACGGTAGAAGGAAAGAAACAACTCCAGCAAGCTACCTGGCCTTCACAGGCACATGGTGCCGTACCTGGGTGCGTGCGCGTGCTTGCACACACAGAGCAATAGCAATTTTAATATGTTAAATTTATGTGTGTGGAATTTTGAGTGGTAACAACCACTGTGTGGGGCCCCAGAGGTCAAGCCAGGGAAGACCAAGGTGAGCTCGGTAAATTTCTCACCGCTACAAGTCACCACTAACTCTTACTGTTAACTCTTTCCCAGAAAGCATGGGGGAGGGGAACTCCACAGGAAAAGCCACAGAGATTAACAGTGGTCATTAGTAAAAGCCTCTTTGGCCTTGTTAAGACCAGAAGGGACTACTAAGGTCTTAAGAAATGTAAACAATCACGAAGTACTGGTGAGGGGGACAGGGGGGACAGGATGAACCAGCTGAAACTAGAAGGCAGTACCACAGCCATGGCATCCTAACCGCTTTCCATCTTCTCTGTATCAGTTATTACTGAGTATCCCATCTTCATGTCTCAATCAGGAGTCCCTTAAGGGTAGACTCTGTTCCCATGATCTGCTAAAGCCAACTACTAAAGCAAGCTCTCACCACCTCACCAGTGTGTGTGTGTGTGTGTGTGTGTGTGTGTGTGTGTGTGTGTACTTCTACTATCATTTTAATGGGAAATCTAGAGCTAGTCTCCAGGTTATTCTTCCCCACCCTGCCTTCTCCTTCCTAATCACCCCCAGAGGGGCAAGCCTCTTCCATCAGCTAATCACACCTACAATCTCATCTCTGTCAGTGAGCCCTGGTCCTTTCCTGGCTATTCCTCCCTTTCCTGATTCCACTTGGAACACTTTCCTCTCTGCCCTCAAGAACCCCAGGCTTCTGCCAAAACACAACTCTCCCTGCTCAGCCTCCCCTTAGAATGTTCTCACCAAACCTGGCCTTGACCTCACAGTTCTCTCAAACAGAGCTTGCTCGGTTTCTCTTCCCTTCCTTCTGCTCCCCCGAGCTGAAAAAAACCTCAATTTTAGCTTGACTCCACCCCTCTCTTCCTCCCCTTTGTTTCCCTTCCCCCTTGCTCCCACTCCCCCTTCAACCATCACCTAATGCTATAGATATTATCTCTGAACTGTCTCTTATCTCCGTTCGCACCGCCTCAGCTAAGGCCTTTGTTGGTTAAACCCGTTGTTATCACTCTCCTGGACTCTATATTTTCACTAGTCTCCTGCCTCCAGGCTCTTCTCCCAAGATACACAAAATGTAAACTGTCTGCCTACTGCATTCCAGGCGCCCTGAGATGGACACTCAGACCCAGAAAGAGTAGGGAACATTCTGTGACAGACACTGAGGCATTTTCCCTCAACCTTCTCTTTATTTATTTTTCAATTTGTCTTAGTTTTCTTTTTTTTTAGTTGTTTGAAGGTTTCATATAATGTTCTTTGACCATGTTCATTCCCTCCCCCAACTTTCCCAGCTCTATACTCCCATCCTTACCCACTCAACTTTGTGTCCTTTTTACTTTAAACCCATTAAAACCACTTTGGGCTGCCCAGATGTTCCTGAATGTGTGGTCTTCCACTGGAACGTGGTCGACTTACCAGAAAAATGGCCTCTCCCTCGACCTTCATTTTAAAGCCCTATGAACCACCTGGATACGCCAGCCATTTTCACATATTATTGCTTTACTCCTCATAAGGGGGCTACTTTTGTCTGTCCCCATTTCACAGACAAGGTTACCTGCCTTCATTCACAATGCAAGTGGCAACAGAAGCCAAACTTGGGACCAGGCCCTAGGCCTCACTCTAGTCCCGGTGCTCTGTCGCTGCTATTCAGGAGGACACTGGATACTTAGATCAGAATCAAACAGAATGACCACGACATGAAGAATCGCGAAACCAAGTCATGTGGGAAATGAAGGAAAGCAATGAAGGCTCTCCGGCCTTGGAAAGAGTGCAGTTTCAAATGGCATGGTGGTGGTCCCCACGTGTCAAGGGTTGTCGTGTGAAAAAGGAAGCAAACATTCCATGTCGCTCACAACAGTGGAGTTTGGTGCAGGCCAGCAGAGAACTCAGGAGAGTGAATTTTGGCTTAAGTTTTCCAACACAGTCTTCTAACGTGAAGAGAGGGCTCAGAAGAACCCAAACAAGCCTTTGTCACAAATGTCTCTAAGGGACATCCTTGCCTTGAAGAGATGAGTGGCCTAGATTCGCATTTCTGGGTGCATCAGAATCACCTGGAGGGGACCTAAAGGAATATGAATGCGCGGTCCCACCTTTGCTGCAGCCAAACAGAACTGGGAAGGGTGAAGATGGTTATTTCATGAATCCAAAAGAAGGAAAAGAGTCTGTGTCAAGGTTCCCTGGCCTTAACAGAAGAAATATGGATGGGCCATCAACATAGGAAACACTCTTTATTCAGTTTCAACAGTAATCAAAGACATACACAAATTAGAGTTTATCAGATTACAGAGATGAAGAGCCGTGAGCAGCGTCAACATAGGAGCAGAGAAATGTATGCTCATCGGCTATGGCGGGGTAAGCTGGAGCAACTCTCTGCAGTCATTTACAGCGCTGTTTGCTTTGCTTTGCTTTGGTTTGGTTTGACTTATTTACCAGGCATTGTTTATGGTGCTAAAGATGGAACTCAGGGCCTGGCACATTGAGTTACATCCCCACCCCTCCTAAGAGAAATTTTCAAACCTAAAAATGCATATGGCCTTTGAACAGGCAATTTGATAGCCAGAAATTTAATCTGGCACATTTGAAACTCTCCTCTCTAAGATGCCTGGCCCAGTGCTAACCGATTGTAGTGGTAGAAATGCCATATTTGGCACTGTCTAATATGGCAGCCACATGTGGCTACTAAGAAGCTGTGTCGAGGGCAATTTAGGAATTGATTTCTTTTTTCCTTTGATTTTTCCAGACAGGGTTTTTCTGTGTATTAGCCCTAGCTGGCCTGGAACTCTCTCTGTACAGGCTGGCCTCGAACTCACAAATATGCCTGCCTCTGCCTCCTGAGGGCTGGGATTAAAGGCTGGCACCACTACCACACAGTTACATTTAGACGTGTCAGGCAGAGTAACACACACCTGTCGTCCCAGGAGGCTAAGGCACAAGGATTACAAATTAAAAGCCCAGCCTTGGCTACACAGAAAGACACCATCTCAAAAAAAAAAGTCAAAATCTAAAGGTATCTAAGACAGTGGAGGACAGCTCATGATTACGGCTGCAGAACACTAGAAAGCACTGGCCCAGGGAGCTAGTTGAGCAGGCGGAAGTGCCAGCAGAGGAAGCAGCATGACGACCCATCCCTGAACCGCACACAGGAGAAGCCAGGTGCAGGGCCTTCACCTGCCATTCCAGCACCCCTACTGAGAGATGGGAGGCTGAGACAAGGGAATTGCCTAGAAGCTCCTGGGCCAGCTAGCCTGGAGTGTACAGCTCAGCAGAAACAAAAAAGGCCCTCCCTTAACAAAGCAGGAGAGAAGCAACTCCTGAAAACTGTCCTCTGACCCCACCCCACGCAGGCACTGTGGTGCAAATGCCTGTATGCACGTGCATGGACAACACACACACTCCAATAAAATTAAATCTAAAATCTATTTATCTACGAAAAACTCCTAATATAATTGTTGGCAATCTTATTAAGCATGCTTAAGGGCATGTTGACGGACATGAGCGAATGTTAATAAGCTAAGGGTAAAGGAAGAGTTATTCAGGGGCGGGTGAGATGGCTCAGCATAACCACACGATAAAAAAAACTGAAATATTCATATATAGAAGTCAAAATACATACACCAGACTATTAACAGAGTTCCTTCTGAGCAAGGAGATGGTGACGCTTCAATCTTTTTCTTTTCAAATTTTTCTGTAATGACTATGCATTTTCAAGTAGTAAAGCAATAAAAGTTTAAAGAAAGATTGCTGACGATCAGGACAGGGGAAGACTCAACCTGGAGAATGGGTTTGACACGTCAAGCTTAGACACCAAATGCCAGCACTGGGGAGACAGCAAAGTGTATGAACACTTGCTAGGCAAGTAGGAGGACCTGGGCTTGGATTTCCCAGCACGATGTTAAAAAGCCAGGTGTGGCCGTGGGCACAGTGGGTGGGAACAGGGTGCAGAGACAGGAAGTCCAAAGAATGGCTAGTTCCAGTCAATGAGAGACCTGGATTCGAGGGAATTAAGGGGCAAGTTCCCTCTCGAACAGGGCACCAAAGTTCTCTGGTTTCCGCGTGGGTGCACAGAGATGAGGACACCCGTATACACATGCATCCACACGCACACCAAAAAGAGGAGGGAGATTCTATTGGTTGCTCCAGTGAGGGCTTAGTGAAGTGACCTCTCTGGTTTTATAACAAACTGAGTTGGTGTTTTGGACAAACCTTAGAGGAATGGGTCTCCCAGAATCCTTCCGAACAAGAGAAGCTACCGAAAAGAATAATGAGAAGGGATTTTTGTGATCAGGAGCCAAGGGTATAGCTCACCTCTCTCACTCTCAGCTCAGTAAGAGCTGAACTAAGGCCTAGAACTGGAAAGGCATGCTTAAGAAGCCAAAATTGAGGCCAGGTATATAAAACCCTAGCATTCAGGAAGCTGAGGTAGGAGCATCATGACTTAAAGTCTTGATAAACAAGCAAAGAAACACCCAAGCAGGGCTAGGAGTGTGGCCAACTGATAGAGTAATGCCTAGCCTGTACCAGGGTCCTGACTTCTGTCCCCAGCATCTAAGGGGGAAAGCCCACGTTGAAACAAACTTTATTCCACAGTGGAAGCCGTCACCTCCTTCCAGTTGCAGCTGTGAGTTTTGTCCCTATATTAAGTATGTTCCAAATCCCGCCCCCCCCACCCGCCCCGGGAAGAGGGAACAGAGGAACTGCTGAGTTTCTCAGTGTTGCCTAAAGGCAGGCATGACAACCATTCTGCTCAAAGGTAGTGGTGAGTGGCAGGGTGGAGGAGTCAACAGCTGCCGACCCTTGTCAGGCTTTCTCAACTCTGGAGAGCTCCTCTCCCGAAATCCCTTGATGCCAGTCAAAGGACCTGCCCAAATTCCCTTGCCTGAAGGGGTTATGACTGGTAATACCTAACAACCTTTTGCTGATCATAAGTAGCAAGCACCATTTAAACACCTACTAAGGGATACAGCAGGTTTCTGAAATGCCTCTGGTCCCGTCCAGGCACCAAGGACTAGAACTTGAAGTTTAACAAAAAGACAATCAGAACATGGCACATTAAACATGCATGTATGTGACCGTTGTCCAGTGTTCGCTGGCGGGATATTGTGCCGCCGCTCCTCCCAAAGCTCTCTAGAGAAATCCTCGTAATTATTCCTTTCCCTGATTTAAAATTGACCTTCATAAAAATGCTGAACTCACAGGAACATGCAGCCATGAAACAGGTCTCTCTTTCTCTGCCTGTTTCATTACACACTTAATAGACTCATGGAAGTACTAATCATGGCACGCTATATATAGCCAAGGCCCAAGCCTTCTGAATTTTTTGAACAGTGAGCAAAACTCAATGGTGTTATGAACATGCCAACAAGGGTGGAACTGTAAAAAAGAAAGAAAAACTAAACAGGAAATAGTGTATATTTGTTCAGCTTGGTAGGGCTTCCAAGGTCTGTCAAGACTTCCATAGGAGGAAAGCGTGACCCGCTGTGCTAATGACTCCAGCTTAGACTGAAACCCTGCCACTGTCTTGGGTTTAGGGCAGCAAGTGTAAATCCCACCTCAGCTGTCTCTCAATAAACACTTGGGGCTTACAGCAGAACTGAACCAGAAGTTGACAGCAGCTGCAACATGGTTTTCCTATCCCTGGCTAACAGTTCTATGAAGTAAAAAACAACAAAAAAACAAACCAAAACCAAAACGAAAGAAACACAGGAAGAGAAGGAATACATGAGCTGGCACGGATTATTTAGAGCTATTTATTTCTTAATTAATAAAGAACACTATCGAGAACCCTAGGAAAACCCTAAGACTGATTAGTAGCTTACACACACACACACAGCTGGAGCTAATGAAAATAAGTGAAGAATGGGTCATCTTTATTCCTTTATAACAATGAAGCACCTAACACCATGTCTTGCACAGAGTAAGGGCTCAATCGATGTTGATTTACATCACTAGAAACTGTTCTCCCAAGTCCGCAAATCTTAATACAAAACACATACTACAGAAATGAATAGATCGCACCCCCTGACATAAAAGTGAGGCCAGCTGACCAGGAAACTCTGGCCCCTGGCTGTAGCAACAAGAAGAGTCTTCCTCTGTTATAGAATTACTCCCCCCAGCTTTGTCAAGAACGGCAAAAACCACTGCACTTGTGCTGCACAAAAATTATTGGAGGCACATGTCCCTAATCCTAGTACTCAGGAAGCTGAAGCAGGACGACTACCACCAAGCACAAGGCCAGAGGTCCAGGCCAGCCTGGGCTACAGTCGGGAGACCCTGTCTCAAAACGGAAATTCTTTTTAAAGCCTAAAACCTGGGAAAGAATGCTAACTTTCTACTCTTGCGGGAAGCTGGTCAAATGCTGGTCAAATCCCAGCAGAGGTTGCTTGTGTCCCATTTATTCTCTTGCTACCATCTGTCCATCTTCCCTCTGCTTTCACATACTGTGGTCTGTGACCAGACACCGCTGCTCCGGGAAGATTTTCTTTCTTTACGATTTTAGAAAAGCCGTCCTTGTGCTAGGCTGTCTGGATCACTTGCTAATAAGCATCGGAGAAGACGGCCCGGTATAAATAAATGCTCTGCACACAGCTTGTGGTCCTCTCTAACTGGCTGTGATAAGTGAGGGTCTGATCTGACCTCAACAGGTTCTCGCTCCAAAATCCGAGTGAAATACACAATAAGCCAAATCCATTAAAACAACATTAAAGGTCTGGGTTTAGCTTCACCAAACAGCAGGATTAAACTTCAAGGGTCCAGCCACGATAAAGAGATTTCTTTAAAGTCACTTGGCTCTGCACAGTTGCAGCTATTAGAAATCCGATTTTTATCTCAAAGGTACATATTTTACCTTTGATCCTCCTCCAGAACTCCCACTAATGTCAACTTTCCCCACTGCTAGGATCAGGCCCCTTGCCTTGCTTTAATGTTGGTTTTATTGCTGATTCTACAAGATCAACATAAAAATTACAAGGGAAAGCTGCGAGGTTCCCTTCCCAGGATAAGTTGTGCTAACAAAAAAAGCCCTCTCTTAACTGGAGAGATTTAAACACAGCAAATGACACAAAATAATATAGGAGTGGAATGAGACAAAAGCCAGCAAATCTCCCGCAAAACGAAGTAACAAAACGCACGCTAATGAACCAGTCCCAGTTTATTTAAGGTTTTAGCCCTAGTCCAAAAAAAAAAAATGGCAATGAGGGTCTTTAAAATCGAAGGAGCAAGTGCCCTTTTACCACCCACGGCTTCCCTTCAGATTTTGATAATCTGAACAGGGCTGAGGGTGTGCTGGAAGGGTTCCCAGGGGGGTCAGAATGTGCTCCAATCCCCATCCCCCAGCCCTGCCCGCCGCCAAGACAACCCCAGTCCTCTGCGGTAGGCGTCTGGTTCTAGGTTCTTCATCCTAACACAGGCACACCCCACCTTTTCCCCATCCTCTTGCCTCCAAGCTCTCGCAAGTCTCAGGGACCATCCTCTCTCAGAAGCGATCGACCCAAAGCCCACTCAGGCGCAGAACCCCGTTGTTTCTAATCCCCTCCCTCAGTCTTAGGGCAGTACCCCTCAACATCCACCACCGCCCTCCCTCTCCCCAGTAGCAGAAGGAAGTCACTGTGCTTCCTCTGTCCACACCACCCGCCAGGGCTCGGGCGCCCCGGGCTTTTTGGGTGGGGTTGTGTGTGTGTGTGTGTGTGTGTGTGTGTGTGTGTGTGTGTGTGCTCAATGTGTATCCGCACTCGAGTGCGTCTGTGCTCATCGCATCCTTCCGCCTAGGCTGCCCCAGGTGCCCTCCCAAGAGGATCCAGATCTCCTCGTGTCCTCGCCCCCAGCTCTTTGTGCGGGGTCCGGGCGAGTGGGTGGTGCGCTCTGCAGCTCTTAGCCGCCCCCGCCCAGGGTGGGAACCCGTGCTCCATCCACAGCTGTCCGCGACCCGCTTTTCTCTCCAGCTTCTAGCCCGGCGCATGCTGATGGGACAGCCAGAGCGCTGTCCCCTGGAGCCGGGGACTCCCACCCAAAGGCAGCCAGTCGCCAGAGAGAAAACTTAACTAGAACAGAGAGAGAAAGAGAGCTCTTAGCGCACCGGGCTGCCGCCCAGGCGTCCATCCGGCCCGCCGTCCCCAGCGCGCGCGCGGGAAGCCACCGCGCCGCTCTCGGCACGAGCGCGTGTCGTCCCCCCCCCCACACACACACATACACACACAGACTCCCCGTCGCTCAGCCACTTACCAACACCACGGATCCCCGCACGGCCTCCGACACGCTCTGGCGGAGCTCGGCTGCCGTGCCGGGCTTGCTCAGCCTCTTGGTGAATTTGCGCACTTCGGCCATGGCAGCGGCGGCAGGCAGGTCTCGGCGGGCGCGCTCAGTGCCCCGGGCCCGGGCGGCCGCGGCCGCTGCTGCTGCCTGTGCCGCTGCTTGTGTTTACACGCCGGCCGGCCGGCCACATCTCAGCTCGCCGCCCCGCGCCCAGCTCCCGCGGCTCCTCCTCCCGCGCGCCGCTCCTCCCTCTTTCCCTCCTTTTCTCTCAAGCTTTTTGCTCGCTCGACCGCGGCTCCTTCTGCTCCTCCCGGGGCCCCGCCTGAGGAGCCACCAGCCTAAGAAAGAGGGTGTGTCTGCTGGAGGGGGAGGGAGTGCTGGAGGTGGGGGCGAGGGTCACGCGGGAAGAGGGGGGAAGTGGCAAGCACCCGGGCTCCGCCCGCAGCTGATGTTGCTGGTGCAGCCGCATCCGGGAGGCGAGATGAGGCTGCTTCTTTTTTTTGTGTATGGGGCGGGAGGGGGGTCAGAGGTGGGTGATGAAATGTCTCCAAGACTAGGGTGTGCCGTGCCCCAAGGCTCCTCTGCCTCCCTAAAGACTACAGGACCAGGGAATGGGTGGGAGAAGTCTCCCTTGCTCCCACCCAGCAAGCCCCTAGGTCCCAAGCGGCTAGAGGCTGGGAAACAACATGGAGCTGCATGCTGCCTATTGTGTATGCAGCCTGCTTGGGTCTCGCCTATGTCAAAGGAAGGAAGAGCAGGTTTGCTGCAGGACAGACTTGCCTGCGTCCCACACCCAACACACTTCATTCTCTTGCCCAGGCATCCGCCTCACAGGGCAACTCCAAGGAGGGAACAGGCTTCTGAAAATGTGACTTGCCCAGGCAGGGAGTGCTGGGGGGGGGTACCAGAGTCTGTGGCAGATTGAGTTCTGAAATGAGTCCCCCAGAAGTGGGTGGCCCTGGTGCTGGGAAGGCCATGGCCTTGGCTTTGGAGAACCTATCAATTTTCAGCTTTTACAGGTGTCCTGCAACCGCCTCGCCCTTGCCTTAGCTCCTCCAGCTTCTAAGAAATTGTTTTTCCAAAGAATCAAAGAACATCTGACTAGGTGTAAAGTGTGCATACTTAAAACACGAACGAGAAGAATCTTGGAGAGCTAGAGACCCTGCCAAGACTTAACTCTGAAATGAAAGGGCCCATTTCATTTTTTAAAAGTTTGAAAATGGCTCATCACCAGGGACCCAAGCTGTCCGTCTGAGAGGATTCTCACCAGTGCCCACATGGCACTGTCCACACTTCTAACTTCAAAGAGCACACAGTCACACCTACAGGAGGATTTTGTTATAGAAACAAAGGCAAAGGAATGAACTCCACGAACCCAGAAAAGACTTTGCAGAAAGCCTATTCAGCCCCTTTCACATTGGTCCTTATTGAAGCACAGATGAGGTCTCCTGCAGGACCTGGGATGTAGAAGTCCTCTAAAGGGACAGGCATGGTCACAAATGTTGACTTCATAGGGTGTGGTATGGTGTGTGTGTGTGTGTGTGTGTGTGTGTGTGTGTGTGTGTGTGAGAGAGAGAGAGAGAGAGAGAGAGAGAGAGAGAGAGAGATGTGGTAACTGTTGCTTGCAAGTGGATCCGCATAAATTCATGCTGTGGGTTTCATGAATGATGAACATTTTATGCCTGACTCCTGATTGGTGACCTCCACAATGCTCCAGCATTTTTCCTTGCTAAGAGAGCCCAGATTCGCTGCTTCAGGGACAAGGAAGAGGCACAAGATTTAAGAAAGAGAGGTTGCACTCTAGGTGCAGATGAATCATAATTGGCAGATACTGACCCATGTTAACCTCCTTCCTTTACTAGTAGGATGGCCTAGACTTCTACTCAGTTTGGAGCAACGGGGTGTACAACAGCAGACTGGGAGGACTGCTGGGGAAGTTCTCCCCTTTGATAGAAAGAGAAGGGGGTTCATTTCTCACCCCATAGGTTCAATTCTCAGATCATGCAGAGTCTAGTCCCCTCTGGGGCTGGAGAGACAGCTTAGAGGTTGAGAGCACTGGTTGCTCTTGCAGAGAACATGGACTCAGTTCCCAGCAGCTCACCACTCCAGTTCCAGGGCGTCCACTGCTCCTAAACTCTTTGGCCACCATGCACACATGTGGCATACACATACACATTCGGGCCAAACGCACCCATGCTGTTGCTAAAAGTCCTTCCCTGGGCAAGATGTAAAAACACTGAACCCTCCCGCTAAGGTCCCGATGGCAATCAAAGGTGCAGTTCCACCAAAGTTCACCTGGAGAACTAAAAAGTTGATTAGGCTTTTTTACAAAACAAGAGATGAGGTGTTCTGGCAAGAGCGTGGGTGACCTGGAAGCAGTCACACCGAAGGGTGACTTCCAGTGTCCCCTTACAGTGTCCCCTTACATCCAGCTTACAGTGTCCCTGCCGCAGCAGTGTAGACAGATCCCCCTTGCCATACTCATCCTTCCCAATCCACATCCTCTAGTCCTTCCCAGAGCCCCTGAGGTCATGTGCAATTAGGACAGAACTGGCTGGGAGGAATCACTGGACACTTCAGTGAGGGGCCTATGACCTTCCACTTTGTTTCTATCAAAGGGGTCTTCCTTCCAAGAGTCACAGTCAACACGCCCAGTTTTGATGATATTTGGAGAACAGGCCCTGCTGAACTCCTGAAGACAGCAACAGTTAAGCTTGATGGATAGTCATGGACAAAAAACATAAAAGACTGACAGACAGACAGAGCCCTCTGCCCCTCATTCTCCTCTAGAGCAGTATAATTTTGTGTGTGAAAAGTCAGCCTTGGACAGCTGTATTGTAACCAAGAGGGAAGTCCAAGACAGCCTTAAAGAAGCGAAGCCAGAATTCAGCAGTGGTGAGCTATGAAATCTACTTTCATACCACATAGCTCTGAATTCCTTTTTATGGAGGGAAAATAAATCCTTGAGTCAATCAGTGTCCCTTCCCCTCTCTCTGCCAGGCTGCCTTGACACTCTCCAGGTAGCTACAACTTGCCTTGAACTCACACCTGGTAGATGCAGGGCTGGGGTTCACACCTAGGGCTTTATGCATGCTCGATGAGTGATAGCCCCAGCCCTTTGTGTTACTTTTATGTAGTCAAGTAGTCTGTTAGCTTTAGCCAAAAGCATCCTTAGGACCGAAGACTCTTTGCAGCTGCAAAAGGTACACAGCAACGAACAGGACAGATACCGTCTTTCTTCTCATGGAGCTGGCTTTCCGCTATAAACAATGAGCATGTTTACTTCAGGAATATAAATTCCATACAGAGATTTAAAGCAATATGCTTCAGAGTCATTGGAGTTAGGCGCCTAGTGTAGACGGTTTGGTCTAGCACGGCCTCTTTGAACTGAATCCCAGGGAGGTGGGCCCTGCAAGTAGAGCGAGAATGCAGGGAATATCCTGAAGATGGAGGGAGACTTAATGTATTCGAAGATTAGATTTTTTTAAAGGCCCAGGAGGCTGAAGGACTGAAGTGAGACGAATGGTTAAGAGGTGGAGGCAGAGAAGTAGCAGTTTCTACAGAGCCTTGTGAGCCATGGGAAGCATATGTCATGCTGATGGTGCACAAACACCATCTGGCCATTGTGCAGTCTCCCTGCTCATTCATGAGGGTGTAGGCTTTACATCTTCTGCCTTGGGACTTCTGTTTTCATTCCTTACACATCGAGAGTGGAGCTATCCGCTGAGAGCACGCTGAATTCATGGCACTGTCCAATTCCTTCATGGGAAGAATTGAAGTCTCTTGAGAGTGTTGTTTGTGAGGCGAGGCAGGCTGCGATAAAGAGCTCAGTCCAGGTTTTTTTCTCTTAGGAGGGATCCCACCTCTGGAGCACTTCTGAAAAAGGGGTCGTTAGAGCTGGACATTGAAGAATGAGTGGATGTGGACAGGACTTCACTAGCTCACGTGATAAAAAAGAAATTGTAGTGGCACCTCTCCAGCCTCCAAGAGGGCATTTTGTTTGGCGAGTTCGTGTCTACATTTGTTAACTAGCTTTGGTGTTTCTTACAAATTTACCTGTCACATTAACTCTGTCGTATGGTGGTGCATGCCTGCAATCGCAGAACTCAGACGGCTGAGGCAGGAGGATTGAGTTCGAAGTTTGTAGCTGCATAGCAGTTTGAGATTAGCCAGGACGCATAAAAGGAGTCAGTCTCAGAAGAGGGAGGAGGAGGTGGTGGTGTGGAGGGGAAAGAGGCTGAAAAAACTATTTGCTTATGGAAAATAATCCATGCATATACTTATGTCCTTATATGTGAATTAAGAGGCTGGGAAGGACCAATGAGCCTTTACATTTTATTATCAAACTGAGACTTCAAGTGTGTGCACCTCCACCCAGCTAGCTTTATGTTTAAGTATATCTTCATTTAATTACATTATAAATTCCATTCCTTCTTCAAATGAGCCACATTTCACATGCTCAACAGCCAAATGCAGGGCACGCTTAGAAGAGCATAAAAGCTATTCAGGACAAAATTGTGTGGGCCTTTTCCAATGAAAACCCAGTGATTGTTATGTGAATGAGAAAAATAAAACAGCATAAGCAATCATAATGCTGTGTCTACCTCTTGAGCATTTTTGAGGCCTTTATAACAACCGAATGGTCATTCTGGTAAGCCAAATATTCTCTACAACACATTCATGTCTATATCTCTTTCTTTTTCATTTTTTAGATTTATGTATTTATTTAATACATATAAGCATTCTGTCTGAATGTATGTGTATGCACCATGTGCATGACTGAGGCCTGCAGACGGCAGAGGAGGGCATTGAATCCCGTGGAACTGGGATTATGAAGGTTTTGAGCTGCCACGTGGGTGCTGGAATTTGGACCTGGGTCCCCCTCAAGAGCAAAAAGTGTTCTTAATCACTGAGGTCCATATATCTTTCACTCCTCAGAACAATTGTGAGAAGTGGGGAAATTTGAGGTCATTTACCCTCATTTTATAGATGAAGAGACCAAGGAAGATAAATCACACAGTAGTTGACTTTTGAGGTCTTTTGCAGATATACCATATAGTGTCCAGAAACCCAACTGTTCCAGAAAACAATTCCATTATACTTTAGACATTGTGAACTCATCATTACTAATTTATACTGAGGTGTCAGACTGGATGTAATAATATATGTACTATATGAAGATGTATATGTAAAGCCCCATTACAATCATATAGCATTCGTTTAAAGTAATAGGAAGCTTACTAAGTATCTACTATTGGATGTTTGTATTGTTTGGTATAATGGGCGATTTTTTTTTTCAGAAAAAGTTACAAATGTTTTAATGCTTTCAAAATTCACGTTCTTCAAAGGGTATAGTAAAGATACACTCCAGTGGGCTATAGTTACCCCAACACTCGGAGGTTGTGGCTGGAGAACTGCCCTCAGTTACACAGCAAGACTCTGTCTGAAAGCAATGAATAATCTTTATGAGCAAAATGGAAGAAGGCATTCAAGGTATTCCCTTGGCCTCTTCATGAATTTACACTGACACATACCCCTGTCCTATCTTCTCTCTCTCTCTCTCTCTCTCTCTCTCTCTCTGTTTCTCTGTCTGTCTCTCTGTCTCTCTCTGTCTCTGTCTCTCTCTCTCTTTCACATACACACACACACACACACACACACACACACACACCCCAAAACATAAAAAAATAAAGGTAGTCTCTACACATAGTACTTTGTAGATTTAAAGATGAACTTTTCTCTTCCAGGAATTCAGTAATAGGTCTAAGAAAATGTCAATGTGTGTTTCTTATGTGTTTCAAATGTTCCAGAAAGCATTGGGGATTGCTTTTTCCAAAGTACAGGTAAACTCCTAAATGACAGCTCAAGCCACAGAGGGCAAGCCAGTTAGCAGCACTTCTCTGTGGCTTCTGCTTCAGTTCGTCCTTCCAGCTTCCTGCCCTACCTGAGCTCCTGCCCTGACTTCCCTCAATGATGGACTGTGACGTGGAACTGTTAGTAAAACAGACCCCTTTCCTTCCAAAACTGCTTTTAGTTGTGATGCCTTTCACAGCCATGGAAGACAAATCAGAGCACTGACCCTGGGGCAGAGCTGACCAGAGCAAGGAGGGCTTCCAGGGACCTTTTTGGGAACAATTGCGTTGTTCCCTGATAGTTCCAGGAACTAGGATCAGAGCAAGAAGAGGACAGGGGCTGGGCAGTGGTGGTGCATGCCTTTAATCCTAGCTCTTAGAAAGTGGAGGCAAGAGAATCTCTGTGAGTTCGAGGCCAGCCTGGTCTACAAAGTGAGTTTTGGGACAGGCCCCAAAACTACATACAGAAACCCTGTCTCAAAAAACAAAACAAAACAAAAAAAAGAAGACAGAGAAGGCAAATTTGTAGACCTTGGAACAGATCTTAGACATCATATGGCGACTAGTTGGCAGGACAAAGTGCATTTTTTGTACAGAAGCCAAAGCTAGGTTTCATTTAGATCTAGGAACATGAACCACTCAGAAGGTGGGACCCCCTTATAAGCCAACAGACAAGGATAAAAAGCTAGCTTGACTCTCACTAGGTATAGAACCATTATTAATGAAGACCAAAACTGATACCCCAGAGAAGCCCTAGAGATAAGTACCCCCACAGACTGCAAGGTTACACCATAAGCAATGGAGGGACTAAGAGTTTACTGAAGCTCTACGCTGCACCAGGCAGTATGATAACTTCTGTTGTCCGGCCACTCTAGAGACCAAGCACAGACACAACCCACATGGTTGCGGCCTACTGAGGCTGCTGCTAATCAACAGGAATAGAGCAATGTCGTTGGTAAGCAGGAGTGGCTAAGCTCGCTCTGTGCTGGGTCACAGCTTGCTCCTCCAGCCGCTACTAGACTACAAGGACTTGGCTCGCATGGTCATAGAAACTTAATCAGATAAAATACCCTAGCTCACACTAAGCATCTCAGGATTAACTGTGGCAAATTATGTCTCCCAAAGATATCGGCAACAATACCTCCCACCACGTGGGCTCTTCTGAAAATGCATTTGTGGCATTTCTCCTTTCTAGGCAAAATCGATTGTAAAATCTGCTAGGCTTAAGGTCATAATTTATTTTTCAAATTTCATGACAATAGTAAGAGAGCATTAAGTCAAATGCACAGATCTTGTGAGCGAGGAGCCCCATGGGACGGCACAGGTGGCAACACCTGTAACCCCCATTACAGAGGGAAGGGTCTGTGTTATCTGTTTGAGTCTTGGTGGCCTTGTGACTAAGTCTGAGTCGACACAGATAACTTCTGATACCAGAACAGAAAAAGAGAGCTAGTACCTGTGTGCTCTTTGGGATACCTTTGATGGAGCCCTCGGCTGCCACATAAACAGCCTAGCTAACCATCCTGAGTCTACCATGCAGGGCGTGAAACTACCCACGAGGAGAGCCCTCGTGAGTACATGAGGTGAAGTCAATGCATGTTCAGCTTTGGCAACTGTCCAGGTCCAGCTCCAATCACCAGCTCACCCCTCCCTCACACCACACCACACCACACGCAGCCTGCTGGGACAGAACGGGTCTGAGAACTTGGTCTTTCAACTCAGCATAGCTGTGCCAGCAATCTATGAAGCGGTCTTGTTTTGGTGCTTTTGTTCTGCTATTTTTCTATTTATTTTATTATGTATACAATATTCTGTCTGCATGCATGCCTGTAGTCTAGAAGCGGGCACCAGACCTCATTATAGATAGTTGTGAGCCACCATGTGATTGCTGGGAACTGAACTCAGGACCGTTGGAAGAGCAGGCAATGCTCTTACTTAACCCCTGAGCCATCTCTCCAGCCCTTGTTCTGTTACTTTGTTTGCAGTATTCGTATATATGTCTCATGGTAGTTTTTCTTTGGTTTGTATATTACTCAGGCTTTGGGACTGTTTGTCCACTGTAAGATGCTTAAGACAATACACACTTGGGTTTCAAGACACAGGGAAGTCAGTCTTGAATGGACTGCGAGCACCTCCGTGCGAGCTAACTTCCATAGTGCCAAAAGGTGCTTTGTGGGATGCTAGGGGCAGGGACATCAATGATCTCACCCAGGGCTACAATATCACAGTGCCAACCTGCCAAGTCAGATATGCTTACTGGTAAAAAGTAGTGGCAAAGCTCTTTATGGAGGCAACCAGTTTCTCTCTTGACTCTCTATAAGGCTCACTCCAGAGGAGGGATTTCATGTCTGGTGTTGGAAACCCAGTCAAAAGCCCGCAAGGGAGATCACAGGCACTAGAGGAAGCTACTAATGCTATTTTGCTAAGTAGTCATGTCTTCAAACCTCCTTCCCAATATTTATGTTTCTAGCCATAGACCTGTGCTGCTCTCACCTTTGCTCAGGAAGGCTCTTTCTGCAGCGGGCAGCAGTTAATACAGGGGCCCAGAACTGCTCAGACTGCTAAGAAGTGACTGAGCGCTCAGCCCTAAATGGGACAGTTGCATCAACCCCTCCCCTAAGGCGGAGGGAATATTGAGGAAGAGAGGGCTGGAACAACTTAAGAGGCAGAGGACGGGGAAGGCTGTTTTGAAATACTGTCTTCTGGACACCTCAAGGTTGTACTTAAGAATGCCACAACAGCCAGGGTTTCCTGAACAAGATCAAGCTAGCCAGAATTCCAGCATGGATCAGGCAGGGCCTCCCAAAGCCTTACCCTTACGTGAGGAACAATTGGCAACTGAGAGAAGGTCTCTTTTCTTTGGAAGCGTGGCCACTGGTAGGTTGTCCTGTGTTTCAGTGGATGGACTTACGCCGCCCACGTACCTGAGGGAAGCACCAGCTCAACTCCATGGGTTTTTATGTTTTAAAAAAGAAGGGGGAGGGCCAGGAGAGATGGCTCAGTGGTTAAGAGCACTGACTGCTCTCCCAGAGGACCTGGGTTCAATAATCAGCACCCACATGGAGGCTCCCAACTGTCTGTGACTCCTGGCCTCCACAGACACAAGGCACACACGTGATAGGCAGACATGTATTGAAGCAAAACTTAGACACATAAAATATTAAAAATAAAAAACAATTAAAGAAGGGGTCATATGACATCGGGAAGGGGACATGTTGGGAGGTAACTCTGGAAGGAATGAGAGTGGAAAGCGGATATGATCAAACTTCATTCTGAACCTGGAGGAACTTCTTTAAGTATTGCATTGAAAAAGCCAAAGGTGTGGGGCTGGAGATACACCACAGTGGTTAAAAGCAGGTATTGCTCTTGCAGAGGACCCAGGTTTGGTTCCAGATGGTGGCTCACAAGCATCTGCAACTCCATTTCCAGGGCATCTGAGGCCTCTTCTGAACTCAGGGGTCATCAGGCATGGATGTAGCATGTGTATGTGCCTGCAAACAAAACACTTAAGCATATAAAATAAACAAATCTTGTAAAAGGCACGTGTTGTTGAAGCCAGATAATAGATATATGAGAAGTAATTCAACTCCCTTTCCTCTGTCAGTTTTGTTTATGAGACAGGGGCTCACTTTGCAGCCCAGGCAGGTCTTAAAGTCCCAGAAATCCTTCTGCTGCAGCCTGCTGAGTGCCAGGATTGCAGGTGGATGTGCCCATGGTCAGTCACATAAGTTAATGCCCACAAACTTTTCTCAGCTACTGAGACCTATGTCATCCTTTGGGCCTTTCTGTACTCATCTTCCACAGGTTCTGTCTGAGCCGTCAAGAAACCCTGGCTGCTCTACTTCCAAAGCGGAAGAGCAGTTCTCACACAGCCGCTAATGCTAGGCCCAGAACTCTATTATCTCTTCTGAGATGGCCGTGTCTCCCGATGAAAATACCAGCCACCCCAAGGGCCTCTGTGCTTGCAGCCCTAGCCTCTTTGGAGTGGCCACAAAACAAGAACCAAATGCAAGTCATATCAGAAACCACCATGATTCTTTTCTCACTAGGCAAAACCCCAGACCCTTTGGATGGCTCTGTACCCTCACCTCCTGTGACCTCTGTGTCCTCCTGCCCCAGTAATCTCCTCTTGGCCAAATTGCGTCAGGCCTGCTGGCTTCCTTGCTCTTTCTTCAGCTAGTGGAGCAATGAATGCTCTAGCCTCAGGCCTTTACATTGATTGCCCCTTTGGTCTGGAATGCTGTCACCCCACCCCATCCCCCCACCCCCCACCTCCCACCCCCACCCCCACTCCCCCCACAGCTGCAAGGCTCTCTCTCGTCCCTCACCTGTACTCAAATGTGCTCTCTCAGGCAGGCTTTCCCTGAACACCTGTTTAAAATGACAACCCGTTCCCTCCCCTGAGGCTTACTATTTTTTCCATCTAACCTGTTCTCTCCACTCCTCACAGCACATACTATTTAAATGTTTTGCAAACTGATTTTCCCCCTGCATAGTGTAAGCTCTGGGTTAGCAGGACCTTTCGTCTGCTTCATCAAGGCGGCTATAGCACCTGGTACAGTATTGACACATGGTTGGTGCCCCATGCATACGTGTCAGATGACATGGGGGACTGAAAATGCCTACCCAGCATGATTATTCATAATGTTCAGAAAATGTGTGCTGAGAAGATGCAAAAATCTCTCTCTGCTGCCATTTGTAAACATTTCTTCTTGTCTATCATATTTTATTAAAAAAATCTGAAAACACAAGATGGTGGAAGTTAATGCGTTTTTAAATAAAAAATATTGTTCAATATTTTACATATGTTCCTTTATGTATTTTGATGTCTCAGGAAACTTATAAAGCCGGTGAATCAAACTGTAATCGTTTTGAAGAACAATTCATTTCTCAATAAACCATTTTTTCCAGCTTGCTGGTTTACTATAATTGAAATGAGCATTATATCTTGAGTTCCTGGTGTTATTCTAACTGTACATATTAATTTCAAGGCTGTCCCTTGCCAAGTGTGGCAGCTCCTGCATGGAGGCTGAAGTAGGAAGATCCTAAGTTCTAGGCAAACTTGATATAAGAAGGGAGTGGTAGGCCAGCCTGGACTACACTGTAAGTCCCTGTCTCTGACTGTCAGAACAATTGGCTGGTGAGGCCTGGCAGGACGACTCCTTGGCTAAGAGTGCATGCCTGCGAGGCTGACGACGCAAGTTCATTTTCTGGGACTCACATGTTGGAAGGAGAGAGCTGACTCCTACAAGTTGTCGTCCTCTGCCCTCCACCTCATTCAGCTTCAAAGAAATAAATAGGCAGAAAAATTGGTAATAAAGCAAATGAGTTTCCCTTGACGTTGGGGGAGTAGCTTAATCATAGAGTGTTTGAGTTCCACCCTAGCCGAAGTGGGGGGGGGGGTGAAGAAGACTGGAGAGCCGGCTTTGGGGTTAAAATTGTTTACTGCCTTTGCACCTAGGTTTGGTTCCCAGCACTGGGGGGGGGGGGGGGGCGCATGGAGATCTGATGTCTCTTCTAACTTTGTAGCTCTGCACACACTGGGAGTACATGCATATACCACTCACAAACATACATAAAGATAAAAAATTAAATTACTATTTTAAGGGAAGAGGTGAGGGAGTGTCCCTTGGCTACATAGCTATGAGAATTGTTGTTAAGTTTGTTATTCTGGGACAATCCCTCTGTCTCCTTCCTTATTCTTCCCTCTGCTGCCTGTTCCCTCTAGCCCAGGGGACTTCATTTAACAACACGTTCTTCTGGTTGGTGCCGGCCTCGCTCCAGGTGTGGTCTTTCCATTAGTAGTTAGAGCGCCATTTTCAAGTTTTCCCTGTCGAAGGACCTGTTTCTTTGGATATGATTCCCTGTGGCTATTGACTTCAGTTTCCTATTTCTCTTGAAATGACTGGCCATGCCTCGGAGTAGATGCTTTTTCCCCTTCTAGTCCTCTTTGCAGTACCTCTAATAATAGCTTTCCAAGACTAACTCTCTCTAGCATGCAAACATAGGGCCTTAGGGCATCCCAAATGCAAAACATCTACATGGACATATACCATCATGCATATGTCACAGTCATGTATATGTATGCATTTCTTCACTGTGAGAGACTTTGGAAGGCATATTAATTAGTATTGTGAGTAATGAAAACATATTCCACAATGTGTGTGTGTGTGTGTGTGTGTATAAGCATATATACAATTCATGTAGTTTACACATGTGTATATTCTTGTACATAGCCTATACTTCCCAGAACTATAATATTTTTATACTTTTACTAATATATCCATATTCAAAAGCAATATATAGCAATGCCTGCTCTTCATTGCCCACCTTCTCAAATGAATGGTTCACCACATCCCCCTGCTGTCACATGCCCTGGAGCATTCTGGCACCTGGCCTGTTGGAACTGTTAATCAGCAACCTTTCCTTGGTCCTCATTGTCTGAGCTCATCGCTGTTCCTCCTCCTCTCCTTCTGGAATCTCTCGTCTGTTAAATGCCTCTCTGGCCTGGCCCTTGGGACACATGAGACACTGGCGCTCAGGGGAATGAGCTGATTTGTCATTCCGTCTTTGCAAGGTGGTTTCCTGCCCCGACCCCCGGCATGACACACCTTGGCGTGCATCTCAGCTCTGTTATTTCTTGACGCTTATCTTGTTTGACTTCCAGCTCAGCCTCCTTCATGAAGCCAGCTTCCGAGCTTCTCTCTGTGTCACTGACATCAGCACCAGATATACAACCTGAGTCAGCCCTGACTCCCTTCCTGACTTCACACCCACATTCCATCAATCATCTCCTCTTGTTGATTCTTTTTTTAAAAAAAAATGTTTTGAATTTATGAACTATTTCAAACATGAAGGATGGAATAAACCTGTTACAGCACCACTCAGCTTTCATAACAAGCATTTTCAATCCATGTGCAGACCTCACCATGCCTTCCTTAATTACCTTCTCTTCGCCAATGTTTTGGAAGTAATTTCTAGCTTCTTTTTCTTTTCTCCTTTTTCTTCTTTTTATCTTCCCCTCCCTCCTTCCCATCCATCCTTCCTTTCTTCCTTCCTTCTTTCCTTCCTTCCTTCCTTCCTTCCTCCCTTCTCTCTTCCCTTAGTTCCTTCCTTTCTTTATTTTGAAGAGACACCTCAGCCCAAATTGGCCCCAAACTTGAGTTTTCTCCTGTTTCAACCTTCTGAGTGCTGGCTTATGCCACATTGCCTGGCTCAGAAGAAACCACTATCTAATGTCTGTGCATATATTTTCCAAGCAAAATTTTATATTTTAACTGTATATGCATTTATCCATATAGCACATGTAGTATTGCTTTGTGCATTTTTTTAAAAAAAATTAAGAATTTATTTAATGCGTGTAAGTGTTCTACTTGTAGTTTAGCATAATGATTTGTTTGGGCAGTAGAAAAAAATGGCCTTGTGCATGCTGTGCCAGAGCTCTCCCACTGAACTATGCCTACCTTTCATAAGGAGTCTGAGTTTCTACCATTTCATATAATGTGCTCTTCCTTATTCTGGGGAGAGAGAAAGAAATGCCTATTCATCACAGACAAGGCTCTAATGACAGAACAAAGAAACAATTTTATTCTAAGGGTAATTTGGTGAATCAGTGAATTTATTGGGGTTACTTATTGGGGTTATACTCATTACTCAAATATAACTGCCCAACCCGCAGGCAGCTCCAGCAGAACCCAGAGCCTCAGGTCCTGGAAGTGACTGCTTACTGCTTTTTATAACCTTGGGGAAGGGCCTTGGGAATCATATAGCTCTCTAAGCTTCTTACATCTCCCAAGTTTCATAAGCATCCTGTCTTATGAGCTTCTAGTCCTCTCTCCTAGGGGGGGAGATGTTTCATTCCAGAGGAAATATCTTAATCAATTAATTAATACATCTACATCTAGTTTGTTCTGTTGAACTTAACTTCATTCTAGTTACCTTTCTGTCGGTGTGATAAGCAACTCAAGCAAAAGTAACTCAGGGGAGGAAAGTTTATTTCAGCTTATAGGTCACAGTCCATCCCTGAGAGAAGTCAGGCCAGGAACTCAGACAGGTATTTGAAGTAGAAACCATGGAGGAATGCTGTTTGCTGGCTCATCCCAGCTCCTGTTTACCTAGCTTCCTTATATAGCCCAGGGCCACCTTCCCAGGGAATGGTGGCTGCCCGCAGTGGACTAGGTCCTCCCACAGCAATTAGCAAACAGCATTCATCCAGCCAAACGTGCCAACTGGCCTATCTGATCTATGCAATTTCCCTCCCAGTGACTCGAGGCTGTGTCAAATTGACAGTCAAAGATACCTAGGCCATTTAGACTCCTCCACACATGCACTCTCTCTAGAACTCTAATTATTTGTGCACGTATCTGAGAGTCTCTCTGGGTTTGTATAATGTAGCCCTTCCTCATCTTTCTCATCTACTGTCAAATTGTTCCTTGACATGGCAGTATACCACGTCATTTTTCAAACTTTCCATTTCCAATTTCTCCCCATCCTCATTCTCCTGAGTTCTATCACCAGACATCTAGAAGTCGTTTTAAAATATCCAAGTGTTTAGTTAACCTGGGGTGTATGTGCGTGCACAGCGCACGCTCATGTTCCCTTATCAATCTCCTCTGAAAACCGATTGTTCTGACACCATATTATAATCTACCATTTCATGTTTGTGTGTGTGTGTGTGTGTGCATGTGTGTTCACATGTGTGTGTTCACATGTGTGTAGGTGTATGTGGAAACCTAGAGGACAATATTGGCTGTCATTCTTCAAGTATTGCGCTACTCCCGTTGAGACAGTGTCTTTTCCTCCTGGTAAATCTCCAAGTAGGCTAGTTTGAGTTCTAGCAATTCCCTCAGTGCCAGGATTCCCAGAGTGTGCCATATGGCTTTTCCCCACATGGGTTCCGAGACTCTCGAACTGAGGTTTCCATGAGGTACATGCTTTCCTAGCTGAGCCATTTTCCCAGTTCTAAAGAATCCATCCTGCCTTCTCTTCTCATTGAAGTCACCTCTGCCATATGGCAAGTTTCCACCTTGGGGTAGGTCTGTCCTGGCTTCTCTGATCTACCCCTATGCCAATGCCACTGTGTCTTCATTGGTATACCTTTATAATAAAGAAAGCATCCTCTTGTTGTCTTGAAAATGGTTTGGAATTGACACTTTTTCTCTTACATATTTGTTGGAAGATCAATTTACCAAATTTTACAAAAGCTTTGTAGAAATTTTAGTCCGATTATGGGAGTTCATATGCCAGTTGGAAGGGAGGTTGTCTTTTTACTATGCTGCTCCTTCTATCACTGAACATCCTGTACTTGGATGTTTGTTTTTTTTCTTTTTAGAATTATCATATTATAATAATACATACCACAAATGTTTTATAAATCTTTTAAAGCTTATAATTTAATAATGTATGTCCTACTGTGAATATAATCTTTTTCAATTATTTGGTAACTTACTATAGGTACATAGAATCTTACTGAATTTTTTAAATAGCAAGCAATTGTGTATGTGTGCGCATGTGTATGTGCATATGTGCATGCATGTGTGTGTGTGTGTGTGCATGCATGTGTGTGTGTGTGCGTGTGTGTGTGTGTAAGCTGGAGGACAAATTTTTAGGACTGATTTGCTTTTGCTACCATTTGGGTCCCCGACATTGACCTTCATTTATTTTGCTTGGTGGCAGGCACTTCTAAGCCTTATCGCTGGTCTGTCTCCTGCATTTTTAGCATTTACCGTAAGCCAGCCAAAACTGGTTGAAGAATGGATGTCAGGACCAAGAAGGAAGAAGTGAGGAAAACTCTCAGACATGGGGCTCAAAAAATGGTTGGGGTGTGTAAAACTGAAATTGTCTAGGACTTAGACCCTAGGGAAACAGTGGAGACTAATGGGAGTTAGCCGGGAGAAGTGAGGGGGCGGGGAATTATGGGAGAGATATGCTCAATACATACTTGTAACAAGATATCCTTATGTACCACAAGACATGCACAATGAATATATATGATAAAACTAAGATTGGAAGTTCTCTCTGCGAGAGCAGATAGACTTCTTTCCTCCTGCCTATGGCATTTATACAGTCGCATGTCTATTTAGAGTTACTGTACAACACAGCTTCTTGACCTGCGAGTTGTGAACCATTTGGGGTCACACATGTGGAAGGTGTTGCTGCAAAGGAAAATTGCCAACGGTAAAGGTTTCTAAGATGCAATGACTGAAGATTTTATTCAGGAGCAGACAATGAATCCAAGATGGTTTGGGCCGCACTCAGCCAGGTCACACCTCACACCTAGCGATTTCATTGCAGCCTAGGTTCTGAACATAAGACCCATGCAGTTTGCGCTGTGACTGCTGTCAAGACGCGAATCACCAGCGAACACAGTTTGGAATGTCTTGGTTTGGATGTGAGACTATTGTATGCTGTGGACTAAAGCAGATGACATTTTACTGTGCACATAAGGTTTTCTGCTCTTAAAGAAACATCATAGTTTTATTAGAGAAAACAAAGACTTTCAATATTTTCCTACCACCATCCCTCATTATGTTGAAGTCAAACCAGCATGTCTTTATATTGCATTGTGTTAGAGTATTTAATTTTAAACTTTGCTGTTTAAGTTACTGACTTGAATCTCATAAAAATATCATCATTAATTTTGGCTTGGTTTTAGGATAGAATCTTCAATAATTTCTGAATGCTCCTAAACATACTTCAGCACTGGCGATTATAAAATCAAACTATCATAAATTTCTGAGAAACATTCCCACAGAATCAAATGTTCAGCCAAGATTTAATTATTTATGTAAAAATAAACAATTACATTTATCTCAGTATGTAAATCTTTATCTTTTTTCTTTAATAAGTGGTCAAATTATATATATACCATATATGTACATATACATACCTATATATGCACATATATATTATATTCCAAAATTGTTTTAAGATAAACTTCTTTACAATTTATTATCAGTTAACATTTGGGCTTGCATAAACATTTCTAAGGCACAAATTGATTGCAAGCTCAAAAAATTGAAAGAGCCCTGGCATAGAGTATCCAATGATAGAGAAAAGAAATTTCTAATCCCTTTTATTAGACATATGAACCTCAGCAGCAATTATGGCTACTGTTCTCATCTAGTCCCACAATTCCCTACTGAAACAAGTAGCCTTAATGGTAGCTACTGATTGGTCAAAGATGGGCACTTAATTTATGCAATCAATTCATACACCAATTGACAGTGACAGGATCGGTCTCTGCCCAACATGAGTGTTGACAAATTAACTTGATCAATAGTTTCTCTTTCTGGAATCAAATACTTTTACTACCAGAATAACAGAGACAACATAAAATGAGGCACAGCAGTTCCTTGTTGATAGGGAACCAAATTAAAAATTTATAGTTTGGGGCTGGAGAGATGGCTCAGTGGTTAAGAACACTGACTGTTCTTCCAGAGGTCCTGAGTTCAATTCCCAGCAACCACATGGTGGCTCACAACCATCTGTAATGAGATCTGGCGCCCTCTTCTGGCATGCGGGCATACATGGAGGTAGAATGTTGTATACATAATAAGTAAATAAACCTTAAAAAATTATAGTTTGTTCAGATGAGAATGTGTCAAGATGAGTGGTCCTTAAATCTTTTGTCTGAAGATAGGTTGAAAATTACCTTATGGTGAGCAAATAGTATATATTCCTTTAATTTTTTCATTTGAGGCAGAGTTTGGTTACATATCATGGCCTGACTTGTAACTATGTGGTCTAGGATAGCCTCAGTGCTTGCTGCCTCGGTTTCCCCAACCTTGGGATTATAATTACATGCCATTACATCTAGTGAGAAAACAATTTTTATACCTCCAAACATATTTAAATAGGACTTAAAATTTGGCATATGGAGTGTGATGGCTAGTTATACGTCAACTTTACATAAGTTAAAATCATTTGGAAAGAAGGAACCTCGACTGAGAAAATGCCCCACTTGATTGGCCTGAAGGCAAGCCTGTAGCGCATTTTCTTAATTAGTGATTGAGGGGGGAGTGTCTTGAGGTTTCTGTTGCTGGAAAGAGACACCAGGTCTGTGGCAACTCTTAAAAAGGAAAACATTTAATGGCGTGGCTTACAGTTTCAGGGGCTTTGTCCATTATCATCATGGTGGAACACGGCAGCCTGCAGGCAGACATGGTGCTGGGGTTGGGAGTCCTCCATATTGATTGTTGAATGTGGACTGAGACACTGGGTGTGGCTTGACCCCAACAAAGCCACATCTCCTAACAGCGCCACTTCCTGTGGGGAACTTTTTTCCAAACCACAACAGGGAGGGTTCTGCTCACTGTGGGTGTTGCTATCCCTTGGCCAGTGGTGCTAGGTTGTATAAGAAAGCCAGCTGAGCAAGGCAGTAAGCAGTGCTCCTCCCTGGCCTCTGCAGCAGCTCCTGCCTCCAGGTTCCTGCCCTGTTTGGGTTCCTGTCCTGAATGCCTTCAGGGATGAACAGCAATGTTTATGGTGTTTCACCAGCAATAGTAATCCTAACCAAGACAATCAGAATGTGTATACCTCTTTAAAACAATGTAATAAGTTCCTCCTTCCCTTAAAGGTCAGATTATCACACTTCGACTGTTTCTACGCAAATTTATTGCTCATATACGGGGATGCTAGTGTCAGAGAGTCAATCTGACCTGAACTGATTTTACTTGCATGCACACGAAGTCAAACGGTGTCCTCTGGGTGTACTTTTAGGGAGAATCTCCTATTTGCCCTCTTATGCCTCTGCCCAAACAGGCACAGAGATGATTAAAGTGATATGCATTATGGGAAGGGACGTGTGTGGTGACCAAAGTCTTACATAATCCAAGTCTATTAACCAGACTAGAAAACCACCACGCTACAGCCTTTAGCATCCAAGTTCCTCCCTCTGAACTCAAGCAAAAGGATCACAAGCAATAATCAGAGAACTGGGCCCCTTCAGTATCTCCACTCCTAGGCTGGCTTCACTTGCTTCTCTCTCACAGCAGGTCTTACCCGTTAGAATCTTTTCAATCTCCACTTCGCTTTGCTGGGGCAGAACCTAGCGACTTTGCAATCTGTGTGCGTTTTTATTCCATTCTTTAATAAGAGCCCAGAAACACTCAATTCAGACCCTGACTACCAACCAGGAAGGCCATTTGATAACCAAAAAATACAACTTGATCATCGTTTGGGTTACTTAAGTATCAGGTGTGATTCTCCAGTGTGGACAGAGAAGGTTTGTTGCTGTTAATTGTTTGTGTGTTTATTTGATCAGTCTCAAGCCCAGGGTGGCTTTGAACATGATACCGTTCTGTTTCAGCTTTCTGTATATGGAGATCACAGGCAAGCCCTGCTACACATGTCCTGAAAAGAGAGCACATTTTACTTTCTTGACTTATAAACCCAAGGGTGTAGAGTGAGATTCCTGTTATTATTGTCACATGCTGTTTTAAAGTCACACACTGAAATACTAAAAGAAGGAAATGAGAGAAGTCCGGGCTGTCAGATAACGGAAGAGGAAAAGCGGCTACACCAAGAAATATTTTGAGAAAAGAAATCCTTTGGGTTGTTCAGTGAATCCTATCAGGATAATTGGTTAACAGTTTAGAAAAAAAAATATTTTTCTTTATCATCTTTCTCCACATACATTAAGCAGGGAAAAAAATCAAATATAAAAAACTAGAAAAATATTGATGAATATCAGATGATCTCTAGACAGGGGAAACTGTTCTAAGGATAGGGCAGGGAGAAAAGCCTTGGGGGAAATCTCCGGGAAAAACAAAAACAAACAAACAAAACAACATCAAACAAACAAAACAAAGCAAAGCAAAACAAAAACCACCAAAACCAAAGCTATGGGCTAGCAAGATGGCTCATGGGATAAAGGCACTTGCTACAAAACCTGATGATATGAGTTCAAATCCTCATGCACACATGGAGAAAAAAGCCAACTCCTACAAGTCTTCTCTGACTTCCATACATGTGTCCCTCCCCATATACACACAAAACACAGACAGACAGACAGACAGACAGATAGATAGATAGATAAATTAGAATTGCTTCTAAATATTTTGGGTCAGCTTATGTCTAAAAATGATATATTTATCTAAAATTCAAATTTATCTAAGTATCCTTTTTATTTTTAGTGCTGAGTATTGTTCTTTTTAAAAATAATACCATGGTGGGATGTCCCGGGCAGCTCGCGGAGCAGCTGCAAGTGGCAGCGCCATGCGGCGGGGGGAGTCAGGGTCCCGGGGCGAGCGACAGAGTCAGGCGGTTGGATACGGTGGACGACAGAGTAAATGGACATAAGGCTATACATAAAGCTAGACATTTATTACTTAAAAAAAGGAAAACATAGACAAACATAGAGAAAACAAAGACATACATACATACACACACACACACAACACACACACACACACACACACACACACACACACACGCATGCACGCACGCACCAGAGAGAGAGAGAGAGAGAGAGAGAGAGAGAGAGAGAAAAGATGGCTGCGGGGGAGGTCCAAAAGTGGCTGGGGTGGGCGTGGTTAGTTCTTAAAGTGGCAGCAGAAGACTAACACTGAGAATCAAAGTCAGGACATTGTGGTAAGTGTGTTAGGCAGGTTTCTCTAGAAAAACAGAATTGATTGTGTGTGTGTGTGTGTGTGTGTGTGTGTGTGTGTGTTTGTGTGTGTGTGTTGAGTTTCCCAAGAGAGACTGGGTAGTTCAAAAATGACCACCTGCATACGTGAAGAAGCCAAGAACCTGGTGGTTTCTCAGCCCATGAAGATAGATGCCTCAGTGGGCCCATTCTGATCCTGCAGGCTTAGAAGGTTCCTGTAGCCTCAAACTGATCTTCAGTCCAGGAGGCCAAAGAAGCTTTATCCTTGGACTTCTTTCTCTCTGGACCATCCCTTCGAAAGCGCGGCTCCTTCTGAAGAAAGGCTTTCTCTTAGTTTATTCCAGGAATCCAAGTATCCCGGATCATTTTTCTTTATTTTGGAGACAAGGACTCACTGTGTAGCTCTGACTGGACTGGAAATCACGGTATAGAGACCAGGCTGACCTGGAACTCACAGTGATCTGCCTCTGCCTCCTGAGTGCTGGAATTAAAGGCTTGTGCCTTCACAGCTGTGAAGCATTCTGTATCTTACCTGGAAAACTTACCTACTACATTCGTGGACATCCTCTGAGACTCTCAGGGTCCTGTGCAGTTAGCCTGCAAGCACTGACTTTAGCTTTGCTTTCAGAACGCCCACACAGTGAGGCAGACGGTTAAACCAGCTTCAGCATGGACTTCCAATTGTGTTCATCCAGGTGTTCACAAGAGGAAGCTGGTAGCAATGCAGGGGAACCTCTTTCGTAACGAGGTTTAAGATCACCAGTGATACAAGTCTACAGAACGTCATTTACATAGACTTTGATAGGCACATCCCTACATTTTTGTTTTGACCCAAAGGCTCACTATGTAGCCTTGTAGCCCTAGCTAGCCTGGGGGTTATTATACACCCGCAAGACTGTCCATGAACTGCTGACAATCCTCCTGTCACTGTCTCCTGAGCGCTGCTGGGATTATAGGTATTTGCTGGGTAGAACGTCTTTCCCAAGATGCTAGTTGTGTGGCTTGGTTGGAGCATCCTTTCTGGTAGTTCAGCCTCCCCATAAGTCTGGGAAAGACTCAGGATCTTTTAGTAAACTACTCTGCTCAGTGTTCCCCAGTCAGGCTTGTTATTCGTGCCTAAGAACCCTGACTGGGGGCTGGAGAGCTGGCTCAGTGGTTAAGAGCACTGACTGCTTTTCCAGAGGACTAGAATTCAATTTCCAGCACCCATATGGCAGCTCCTAACTGTCTCTAACTTCAGGAGACCCGATACCCATGGCAAAATACCAGTGCACATAAAATTAAAAAAAAAACCTGACTATGGATCGGACCCTTAAAACATGTAAGTCTTTCGGGTTCCTGTTCTAAGACTCCATGGTAATGTGTACTTCATAACTGATAAAATATTTTGTATGCAAGATGTTCACCTAAGTTTCAATTTAGAAAACTGAGCAATTAGCAGCAATTTAAAACTCTGACATTAAAGGGAAGGTTGAATAAATTTTGGTACATTTACATACTGGGACACTGATGTAGTCATCAATCAGAATCATTAGAGGATTCTTTATGGACATGGAAAAACGTTATAACGTTAAGTGATAAAACGGCAATAATTTGTATCTTGTGATCCCTTACATAAATTAAATCAAAGGAAAATCTGACAAAATAGGTTGTTTTGGGCTGTCAGATTATATTTTCTTGTTTTTCCTCCCAATATATTTGTTAGTGAATAAGAATTACTCTTGTAGCCACCAAAGCAAAGAAACAAACAAACACCCTCCTGCCACCACCAAGAAAACAAGCACCTTTGCTCTAGTCACACTGAGTGACCTGTACCACAGCAGACGTTGCCATTGTGCAAACCCTTGGTGACTTCTCCAGACATGGTGATGACAGAAGCACAGCAGGATTTGTTCCGATTTCTCCGATTAGGACGATTAGGACGGGGGACAGAATAGCTCTCCGCTCCTTTCTGTTTCATGAAAGAATTTCTTTGGCTTGCGATATGGGTCAGCAGTAAAGACACCTGCTGCCAAGTCTGATGACCTAAGTTCAATGCCCAGGACTCACGTGGTTGAAGGAAGGACCTGACTCCTGCAAGGTGTCCCCCGACTTTCACAGGCACGCCATGTACACTCGGCCCCACACAAGACAAGCAAGCAAAAATAGAAGGAAATGAGGTTTTGGAGGAGTACCCCAAACCCCTTAGGGCAATGTTGCTCTTATTGACTGTAAACATTTGGTTTCCACTTGCCAAAGAGCCTTTCAGTTCCTTTGTGGCATCCCTTCTGGGAAACCCTCTTATATAAGGTGTATCCTTGAAGATATGAATTCACTAATCTAGTTGATATCAAAAGCACTTATTTTAAATAAAGTCTGCTTGTCAAATGAGACTAAATGAGGCTTGCGAAGGGCTGGGCAGAATGGGGGGGAGACGGTCATATGTAAGGGACATCTTTCAGGACTGTTGACTTTATGAGACAGCAATTAATTTCAAATGGTACTTTTATATTAAACTTGGAAACTGGGGTGTGGTTCAATGATAGAATGCTTGGCTATAACACAAGTCATGCTCCGGGCTTAATCCTCACCATCACAAATACAAACAAACAAAATCCCACCAAAACTTGGTTGTGCAATGGAAGAGAATGCAAAAAATTGCATAGATTTTGTAAATAAAACATAAAACTTCAACCAAATTTTGAGCTTGCAGCAGAACTTGTACCTCTGTCTTTGGAAAGTTCTGTGGGAAGTCCTAGGCAGGCGTTCATTTTCTTCCTGGATCTGAGCAGTTTTCTTCATTAAAACATCTCTCTGGGACTACTGAGGGTCCCTGAGAGGCTCAGTGAGAATGAGCACCATTTTATTTATCAAGTTAAGATTCATTCAGTAGTCTGGCAGCAGTAATGACGCACACCTTTAATCCCAGCACTCAGGAGGCAGAGGCAGGTGAATCTCTGTGAGTTCGAGACCAGCCTGTTCTACAGAGTTAGTTCCAGCCAGCACTATTCAGAGAAATCCTGACTTCGAAAAAAAAATCAAAAAAAAAGAGATTCATTCAGTGTAACTAAGGAAATGAACAGCCATGATTTCTTAATTTTACTCAAAACTTGTGCAATGATTTTTCGCCCTTGCCTACTTGGTTGGTATCCTGGAGTTTTTGTGAAAGATGGACATGTTTCTTTTTTATTTTTTTAAAAAGAAAACAAACTATCTTTTTTCATCTTGCATACCAATCCCAGTTTCCTCTCCCTCCCCTCCTCCCATCCCTTCCACCCATCCCCCAAACCTCCATCCACTCCTCAGAGAAGATAAGGTACATTGCTTTGGGGAAGGTCCAAGGCCCTCCCTACTATATCTAGGCAGAGCAAGATAGCCATCAAAAGAAAATAGGTTCCAAAAAAGCCAGTACAAGCACAAGTGATAAATCCTGGTGTCATTGCCCGTGGCTCCGCAATCTGCTCCAGCCATGCAACTGTCACCCATATTCTGAGGGTCCAGTTTGGTCCCATGCTTGTTTCTTCCCAGTCTGGCTGGAGTTGGTGAGCTCTCATTAGCTCAGGTAAACTATCTCAGAGGGTATCTCCATCATGGTCTTGACCTCTTTGATCATATTCTCACTCCTCCCTCTCTTCAACTAGACTTTGGGCGCTCAGCCCAGTGCTCTGCTGCGGGTCTCTGTCTCTGTTTCTATCGGTTCCTGGATGAAGGTTCTATGGTGACATTTAAGATCTAAGTACAGGGCAAGGGCAAGGCCAGTTCGGGAACCCTCTCCTCTATTGCTTAGGGTCTTAGCTGGGGTCATCTTTGTGGATTCCTGGGAATTTCTCTAGAGTCAGGTTTCTTACTAGCCCCACAATATCTCCCTCAATCGAGATATCTCTTTCCTTGCACTCATACCTGTCCTTCCTCCATCTCAACTATCCCAGTCCCTCAGGTTCTCCTCCCCCTCCCCTTCTCCCATCCTCTTCTTCCACCCTCCCTTCTCCCCCATCCCCATACTCTCAATTTTGTCAGGAGATCTTGGACAGACGTGTTTCTATTCGACTTTACTTGATGATGACAGAAATGAAGTGTAGTTTTCAAGTTCCTTCTTGTCCAGGCTTTCCAGATACAGTCTGTGCTCGCAGCCACAGTGCCAGCTTGTCCGTTCCCCTTTCAAAAGTCTCTTAAACCGGCTTTGACACTTTTGCACCATTTTCTTCTTAAATTGCACAGTGACCTCTGTTCTACAAAATGATTTCAGGGCATTCCTGACAGAGCTGGGAAGCACTGGTCTTCCAGACAGAAAATGGTGTGGCATTTGAACAGGAACAAAAAGAGAGTCTCAGAGTTCAGAGCCAACCTGGGCTAAGGGGGGGTGGGGAGAGCATGACAGAGACAGCCGTCCTGAGCTAGTGAGAGCTCACAGACTATGGACTGATAGCTGGAGAATCCGCATGGGACCGAACTAGACCCTCTTAATGTGGGTGACAGTTATGTGACTTGATCTGTTGGGAGGGGTCCTGGCAGTGGCACCAGGACCTATCCTAGGTGCATGAACTGACCTTTTGGAACCCATTTACTACATAGGGATACCCTGCTCAGCCTTGATGGCAGGGGGGGGGGAGGGCGGGGGTGGTACTGCCTCAAGTTGGTAACCAGACTTTGTTGACTCTCCAAGGAAGGTTTTACCCTCTCTGATGTAATTTTATATATATATATGTGTGTGTGTGTGTGTGTGTCTGTTGTATATTTGTAAAATATGTGTTTATGTGTGCATGGGAGTGAATGTGGAGGTCAGAGGCCACCTGCCGTTGTGCAGCAGAAGCATTGGGATTGGAGATGTGTACCACTTGGCCTGGCTTTTAAGGTTTTATAAAAGGTATTTTATTTTATGTATTTGTTTTGCCTGAATATATGTCTGTATACCATGTGCATGCCTGGGGACCGTGGAGACCAAGAGGGTATTAGATCCCCTGGAACTGGAATTACAGACATTTATGAGCTGTCGTGTGTGTGTGTGTGTGTGTGTGTGTGCGCGCGTGCGCATGCACGCGTGTGAGTGCACACTCGCACTTAGAATTGAATCCAGTTTCTCTACCAGAGCAGAAGTACTCCCAGCTGTGAAGTCCTCTCTCTAGCCCCTTTGGCCTGGCTTTATAAGGGATCTGGGGTCTGGAATCAAGAGTTCCATGCACTTGTGTTCTGTACGCTTTATCAATCTCCCCAGCCCATGTTGTAGGACCTTTATAAAGAAGATCGTTCTTTTCTGAATCAGTATTTACCGTGATGGTCACAGAATTCTGGCTGCCCAGTTCTACCATTTCCTCCATACTCAACACTGTAAGCTGTAGGTACCCAGGTCTTTTTCCCTTTTCTTCCTTGGCATTTCGCAGGGCTGTTTGATCTCTGGTCCCTGGAGATTCTGCAGGAGCACTGGCTTGAGGGTAGCTTAGAAAGAACTTGGCTGTCTTTGTTATGGTAATTCCACCTGTAAACAAGGCTGCAGCTGCAGGCCCTACATGGCTCCCACGCCTACCTCCCATGTAACTGATTCTGCCTGAGGCACTGGGAATGTATCAATCTATTCTACTGCTCCTGATGGGAGGGGGCCTTGCCTCCTGGTATAAATACCCGACTTGAGTTTAATAAAGGGCTGCTTTTTTTTACTCTCTGGCAAGGGAGCAGGTCTCTTGTATCTTTGTCTGCTTAAACCCTTAGGACAGTTGTCCATTCTCGTGGCCCTGGTTCAGGAAAGTGCACTCCTGGATCAGGCCTGGGTATCCACAGAAAAGTGCGGAAGCTAACAGATGGCATCCCTAGGTGGACACTTAAAGAAGGACTGAAGAACCGCGTTCTGCCGTCTGTGGATCCACCACGAGAGCCCAAGAGGTAAGGGTCCCCCCACGATCCGGAAACTGGCCAGTTTTGTAGTGTGCAATTGTGCACGTATGATAAGGGGGTGAATAAACTTGATTTTGAGGAAAATGGGTGCCGAAATGTCCACTTCGGAGTTAGAAGGGCAGTTAGCAGATCAGCTACTGCAGCTCGTGGAAAAGCTAGGCACCAGGATCAAAGGTGACACAGCACAAGGGACCATCAAGGTAATTTCAGAGCTCAGTCCTTGGTTCTCGTTAACAGGAAATCTTAATATCGAGGACTGGGAACAAGTTAGGGCTGATTTACGTGTTGCACAGAGAGAACGGGGAACTAAAGCCGTCCCCCTAGCGATCTATTCGCTATGGCGTCTTATCAGAGATGCCCTCCTTAGTGAAGATGTTTTAGTGAAGGAACAGTTAGAGGTTTTGAACAAAACCCTTGAGGAAATTCAGAGAGTAGAATCTGTGAGCTCTATCAGGAGTTTTGAGGATCAAGAAGTCAAAAGCATTGATAATTTAGATGAAGAAGAGGAAATATTAGAAGGCGAAATCGCACTTCTAACCAAACAGCTAGAGAAGGAGGAAGGCGGGGCCACTAGTAGAGATGCCCCCATTAGGCCTCCTCCGCAAAGAACATTTTCTGCCACCCCAAACCGTTGCTTATTATTATTT
The DNA here is from genome assembly GCF_982192425.1 of Myodes glareolus. Lineage (NCBI taxonomy): Eukaryota > Metazoa > Chordata > Mammalia > Rodentia > Cricetidae > Myodes > Myodes glareolus. Next base: position 27,541,979 of record NC_142053.1, on the reverse strand, counting down.
ATTATTATTACTTATTTCTATGCACCAATCCCTGTAAGCTTGATAATCATTACCCTTCTAATAAGCTAGTCACCTTTTTCAAAAATCATCCGGTGTGTTTCCCTAAAGTTATTTCCTTAAGGCCTTTGGCTGGGGCTAGGAATGTATTTCTGACAGCTCCTCCCCGGGGAGAGCTGTGGTGTTCTCCCCACCTGATGTTTGCACTCAGACCGTTGATACCAACTCAGCTCAGGTAACTGAATTAACCGCAGTACAACTGGCTCTGGAAAAATATGCTGACATTCCATTTAACCTCTATACTGACAGTCAGTATATTAGCAAAATTCTTGCACCTTTAGAAACTGCAGCTTATATTGCTTCTGTATCTCAAGTCCAGATTCAGCTTCTGGCTATTCAGGCATTGCTTCGGGCCAGGTCTGTTCCCATTTACATGGGACATTTGAGGGCACATAGCGATCTTCCTGGCCCCTTGAGTGAAGGCAATGCCTTGGCTGATGAACTCACTCGCCAGGTTTATACAGTTAGTCAAGAATCTTATGAAGCTGCTAAGGAAGCTCATAATCGCTTTCATCTCAATGCTGGGTCTTTGAGATTTCATTATAAAATATCTCGGGAGCAAGCCACTGATATTGTTAAGAAGTGCCCTTTATGTGTAGAATTTTTGACTGCTCCCCATTTGGGAATTAACCCTTCTGGGCTGACTCCCAACCATTTATGGCAGATGGATGTTACCCACATTCCTTCTTTTGGACGTTTGCAGTATGTTCACGTAACTGTGGACACATATTCACACCTTATCTTTGCCTCAGCTCATACAGGAGAAAAATTACGGGATGTTAAAAGCCACTGTCTGCAAGCCTTTGCCTACATGGGGGTCCCTAAATCTCTCAAAACGGACAACGGACCAGCCTATACCAGTGCTGGTTTTGCTAAGTTCTGCTGTGAGTTTCATATTTCTCACAAAACCGGTATACCCCATAATCCCCAGGGGCAGGCAGTCGTAGAGAGGACCCACCGAACTCTTAAGGCTTATCTGCACAAAACTAAAAGGGGGGATTACAGTTCTACCCCCAGAGAGCATCTATCGTTCATTTTATACATTTTAAACTTTCTGACTGTGGATGCTGGCACCCTTACGGCGGCCGAGAATCACTGGCAGCCTAGCTCCCCCGGGAAGCCCTTAGTAAAGTGGAAAAATCTGGCAAACGGCACTTGGTGTGGTCCGGACCGGGTCTTAACTTGGGGCAGAGGAGCAATTTGTGTATTTCCACAGGATGCAGAGCTCCCGATCTGGGTCCCTGAACGTCTGATGTGGACCGTGAATTCCCCTACTCAGAGTCCTGAGGATGAGGCGAGATCAAGAGTTCCCACGGACATGGCGGCGGACACGGCAGCGGAGTTGGCAGATTCCTGAGAGATGATCCAGTGCCTGATTTTCCCCCTTTCCCAGCCTTCTGTCTTGCTCTGCCTTGATCTGCCCAGGCTGCTTGACCCCCTGAGGGGAAAACAGCTACCTCCCCTGCCCTGATTGCAACGTTGGGAGCTCATGGCAAAAACCTTGCCAGACAGACAGAATTACCATAACTATTCAAAGTAATCTAAATTCTCGATTGGATGCTGTAGTTGATCTGTACAAACTGGGTGTGGATTTTGACCTCTGCTGGTCACAGGTCAAGATTTTGCTGCTTTTCCTCGGACCCCCGAATACAAATTACTAATTGGCTCTAATTTAGTTTGAATAGTCATGCCGGGGGGTCCCATTGGCCGGTGCTGTAGCCTTACTCAAGGGGCTCTATTCTGAGCAAACGTTTCAGATATTGTGCAAGCACTATCTCTTCCAGGAATGCTTATGTGTATGCTGGAGTGTCTTCATCTGGCCAATGGCTCTCAGGTCTGCCATGGCCTGGCCCTAATAGGCATTCGCCTTGGAATATCTTTCAGCATAATATCGGCTGAATGCGTTGGAGGATGGCTTTAACCAGAGACGGGCCTAGATCACTGGGCAGGCTTTTCCAATCTAAGACATGGGACACGTCTGGACCTGAGGCGTGATCCTGACGACGGATCCGGATTTGTCCTGGATCCCGGTGACACCTAAGACAGGTTTCTGCCATCACATTTATATATATTTAAAGGGAGACTTGTAGGTACCCAGCTATTTTTCCCTTTTCTTCCTTGGCATTTCGCAGGGCTGTTTGATCTCTGGCCCCTGGAGATTCTGCACGATCACTGGCTTGAGGGTAGCTTAAAAAGAACTTGGCTGTCTTTGTTATGGTAATTCCACCTGTAAACAAGGCTGCAGCTGCGGGCCCTACACGGCTCCGGCTCCCACGCCTACCCCCCAAGTAGCTGATTCTGCCTGAGGTGCTGGGAATGTATCAATCTATTCTACTGCTCCTGATGGGAGGGGGCCTTGCCTCCTGGTATAAATACCCGACTTGAGTTTAATAAAGGGTTGCTTTTTTTACTCTCTGGCAAGCGAGCAGGTCTCTTGTGTCTTTGTCTGCTTAAACCCTTAGGACAGTTGTCCATTCTCGTGGCCCTGGTTCAGGAAAGCGCGCTCCTGGATTAAACCTGGGTATCCACAGAAAAGTGCGGAAGCCAACAGTAAGCAAGATTCCCCCTTACCTTATTTTATTTGTTGAGCTATTATCTGGATATTATTAGTATAGAATCGTGGCTTCCTATTTTCTATTTTTAATACTTCCCAGTGTATTACTGTACTTCATTTGGTTTTAGTTCGATGTTTTAGCCTATGGCCCCCTTTGGGCTGATTCATGCTCTTGTAATTTACCCCATCACTTATTTTGTGCACCTGATAATTTCTGGACCAACAATATATTCCCCGTATGCCTACATCACCATGCAGTGGAATCAGCTAGTTACTTCTGGTGCCATACAATCTGTGGACTCCAGCACAAGATTCTTTTCTTTTCTTTTCTTTCTTTCTTTCTTTCTCTCTTTTATTATTTTTGCGTTTTTGTTTCTGTTTTTCTGTTTGCTTGTTTTTTTTAAGACAGGGTTTCTTTGTGTAACATGACAGTCCTGGAACTTTCTCTATAGACCATGCTGGCCTCCAGAGATCTGCCTGCCTCTGTCTCCCAGGTTCTGGGAGTAAAGCATGCACCACCATCTGGCTAGCTCTAAGTCCTTATTAGATGACTGGGTAAAATTATTTTCAATATCTGTCTTACAAGCACCAAGATTATGTTTGTTGGATTTTCATGTAAAACTTCTTTCCTGGAAATGCAAGATATTTTTCTAGAGAGTAATGGCAAACAAAGTTGATTAGAAAGTTCTTCGGATTGTCAGAAATTTCTGTGCTGATCACATGGGGGAATCATAAAGTTTATGACAGAAATTTGCAGTTGTAAATTCTATTAAAGAGAATGAGAAGTCCACATGGATGTCAAGCCTTAACAAACACTGGATTTATGGATTTATTGGTTGAAGACATTATACACACACACATTTTTTATATATTAATTAAAAAGAAAATTATGTAAAACATGTCCCTCATATTTTCTCTGGTTAATACAGGCTCATAGATTAATACAAATACAAACTAACAGAAATCAGAAATCTCAATTTCATTTTGTCCTCCCTGTAACATCAGTTCCTTCTGCTTCCTTTCCCCCCCTTTCTGAGACTGTCGGTGAAAAACACAAGAATTTGGTTTGAGCCTCTTCTCCTTTCCCTGGCCACCCCCTAGTGGAAGTGAACTGGAATTAGGCAGTGGCTCATAAACTGTAGAGAAAAAAGAACTTATTAGGTTTGAAAACAATAAATGAAGAAACCTGCCTGGCAAACACACACACACACACACACACACACACACACACACAGAGATGGAGAGAAACAGAGAGAGACAGACAGAGAAAGAGACATACAGAGACAGAGAGACAGACAGACAGAGATAGACAGAGACAGAGACAGAGAGACAGAGAAGCAGACAGAGACAGAGAGGCAGACAGACAGAGACAGACAGAGACAGAGAGACAGAGACAGGCAGACAGAGACAGAGAGACAGAGACAGACAGAGATAGACAGACAGACAGAGACACAGAGAGAGACAGAGAGAGGCAGAGACAGACAGAGAGAGACAGATAGACAGAGAGACAGAGACAAACAGAGACAGACAGAGACAGAGAGAGACAGACAGAAATAGACAGAGACAGAGAGAGAGGCAGAGAGAGGCAGAGACAGAGAGACAGAGAGAGACAGAGAGACAGACAGAGAGAGACAAGGACAGATAGAGACAGAGACAGAGAGAGAGACAGATAGACAGAGACAGAGAGAGAGACAGAGAGAGACAAAGACAGACAGACAGGGACAAAGACAGACAGAGACAGAGAGACAGAGAAGGACTAGTTTTCTGTGTTTTCCTGTGCTCCTTGGCCTGCTCACTCTGCAGGTCCTTATCTGCAGTTCTGCTCTGTAGCGAGTTGTGGGGATGGCTGAGAGCTATGATTTTCTTTTGTCAGGGAAAATAACAAAAAAATCACAAAAGGAAAGGAGAGAGAGAGACTCTGATTGTTACTTGCTTTCTTGAGCAGATAGCTTTTGGAAAGTCTGAGGCCATGAAAGAATGAGCTGGAAATTGATTTCTTCAGAGTGGGTTGTTCCCAAAGGTGGCATGCCTCTTAGAAGATTATATCCTCGTCGTTTCCAACTGCTTCAATCCAGGGATTCTTGAATTTGGGTGCTGATCAAATTTGCTTGGAGAGGCTAAGGATACACATTCCAGACCTTGTTCCCGGTCGTTCTGAGGCCTGGGACTCTGCATTCTGAACACTGCTCTTCTCTCTAGGTCATCTGGTGGTTGCCTGTGCTGTGATAGTTTGAGCTCCAATAGAAAATGTAGAAGCCAGCTTGCCTGTTCCTAGCTTGCAGATTCTTCGGTTTGAATGTGTGAAACAATTCCCTAGAAAATTGTTGAGACAGATCCCCACCTCCCTTCCCACAGAGATTGGGACTCACTGTGTCCCAGGAAGCGAACAAGCCCACCTCCCCCAATGTTGTTGGAGGCTGTTTGTGCATTCCTGGCCACTCTGACTTGACTCAGAAACTATATTCATTAAATCACTACTTGGCCAATCACTTAAGTGTATTGCTAGCTCACTCATATATCTTAAATTAACCCATTTATATTATTTTATCTTTTACCATGAAGCTTGTAGTCTACCAGCAAGGTTCTGACTGGTGACTCATGTTTTTCTCTTCTAGTGGCTCCATGGCTTCTCCCTGACTTTGCCTTCTTTCTCCCAGCATTCAGTTTAGTTTTTCTGCCTAGCTCTATTCTGCCCTATCACAGGCCAAAGCAGCATCTTTATTCATTAACCAATAAAAACAACACATATACAGAAGGACCTCCCACACCACCCCAACCCAGGATTCTAAAAGGATGGTGTAGAGAGAGCAGCAATTGAGAAGTTCTCATTAGACCGAGAGGATCTTGAAAAAGGAAAAACAAAATGTCCTGTTCTAGGCAATAACGCACAACAATAAAATACTTTTATGTGGTTGTTTATATTTATAAGCTTGAAACAAATTATTTCCCCAATGGAGAAGCTTGAAAGGTTGTCTGACTCACCCCAGTTTCCAATGGACTATTCTTTTTATTTAGTGAATGTCCACAACAAGGCAAAAATTGAAGCCAATGGAGTCACACAGGGATGTTGACATCCCTTCAGTTTTTCTAACTTTTTCTTGTTTCCCTATGCACTATTGTAGATAATCTTTGGATATGACATTTGTGGAGTGACTCCTACTTCTAAGGCCATATGGTTGGCTTTCAGATACTTTCTATGGGTGAAGTTCAGCCAGAAAATCAATAATCGTATGAGACAGTTCTCTCCTTTATCCCTTTCAATCTGACTCCCAGTGGTTTTGAAGGCTTTCTACAACTTTCCATGCCCACTGCTGCCAGCGTCTGGCCCAGTTGCTGCTTTCTCCTGCAGTCTGCCTGCACCCACTTGTAACATGACAGGCCGGCTTGTTGGGGTTTCTGTTCCTGCCCGGTACCCTACAGCCGGCAAATCCCAAAGAGAAATCACACACAGGACTCCATAAGGTTATAAACTGATTGGCTCATTAGGTCAGGCTTCTTGTTAACTCTTATAACTTATATTAACCCATTATTCTCATCTATGTTAGCCATAATGGCTCCATACCTTTCTCAGCTGGGCAGGTTACATGCTGCCTCTTCAGTGGTCTGCGCAGGAGTGGCTGAGGGCTTCCTGTGTCCCAGAATACTCCCAGTCTCTTTGCTCCACCCCTCCCTACTTCCTGTCTGGCTTTCCCGCCTATACTGCCTGCCTGACCAATCAGCGTTTTATTAAAATATGACTGACAGAATACAGACAATTCTCCCACACCACCCACTCTGGTCCCCACCTCCAGCAGCATTTACCTTTTCTGATATTGCCATACACAGAGCATCTTCAGGACCAAGTAAGCATGCCCTTTGTTTGGTTGCATCCAAAATTTACCTTGAGGAAAACTACTCTGATTAAGGATTCTGACTTAAACAAGATTAGGTTCTACTTAAATCTTCTTTGACCAAGCATTTTTCCCCCTTGAGACAGCATCTTGCCATGCTGTGCAAACTGGCCTCAAACTTGTGATCTCTCCCCTCAGCCTCCTGAGTAGCTATGATTATGACACACTTGGTCATCATTTTAATTGTTGAGTCTTACTGATGCTTAACACATTTAGGAAAACTGTTCAGTTGTAGTTTACACACTTTACTAAATATCGAAGGTTAATTTCATTGTTCACTAGAAACTTAATTTGAAATCTCTTTGGGCATCAGAAGATAGGGCCAGTTCATTGCTACTGTTTGGTTCCTGTTCTGTTTGGTGCTAATCCTAATGGAAGCAACGTACCAACATCTGCTCCAGGATTCCTTCTTCTCTAACCAGAGACGGTGAGCATGTAAGGCATTTTGTTGCAGCAATTTTAAATTCTGCCATTGGTCTTTCTATCCAGGTAATGAATACCATGCACTAAAAGAGTCTAACTGTTAGCTCGATGTGGTGGCACATGCTTTTAATGCTAGCACTCAGGAGGCAGACACAGGCAGATCTCTGAGTTCAAGGCCAGCCTCCTGGTCTACAGAGTGAGTACCAGGACAGCCAGAGACATACAGAGAAACCTTGCCTCTAAAAATAAACAAACAACAAACAAAACAAAAAGGATTCTAAATGTCACCGATTACAAGAACCAGGACTTCAAACCAGGGGTCTCAACTCATATGCTGGAGCTTTATATGATCATGCATCACCTTTTTCCTTAACGGTTTCTGCTTTACATTCATATTTTAAAGATCTACCTCAAGTCACCTGTTAGAAATCCTGGGACAAACCAGGCGGTGGTAGCGCACGCCTTTAATCCCAGCACTTGGGAGGCAGAGGCAGGCAGGTCTCTGTGAATTTGAGCCCAGCCTGGTCTACAGAGTGAGTTCCAGGACAGCCAGAGCTACACAGAGAAACTCTGTCTCGAAAAAAACCAAAAACCAAAACAAAAGCAACAACAACAACAAAAGATAATAAATAAATAAATCCTGGTTCATTGTTTCCATCTTCCACTGTTACAATGATACAGACAGGTGGATATTGAATGTGAGAAGGTTACCTAAATTATGCCTATAAGATTCCATGTTTTGGGGCAGGAGAGATGGCTCAGCAGTTACAAGCATTGGCTTCTCTACCAGATATCCTAGGTTCAATTCCCAGAACCCACATGGCAGCTCACAACTGTCTGTAACTCCATTTCCAGGGGATCTGACACCCTCACGCAGACATCCATGCAGACAAAATACCAATGCACATAAAATAAAAAGAAATAAATTACTTCAAAACACCATATACATAATCTTAAAAAATTCTAAAATAGTAAGACCATCTCTGAATGGTATTTTAGGTCATTATTTATACAGTTGGTAGAAATGCAAAAAGTCAGAGTTGCAAGGAACATCTTGATAGGTCCTCAAAAAAATTAAAAATATGACCCAGGAACTCTACTGCTAGGTCATACTCGGGAGAAATGTAAGAAAATGCTCACACGAAACACATTTGCATGAAATGATCTGAATAATATTACTCATAATAGCCAAAGACTGGAGGCAACTGCTTACCAACTGATTAATGGATAAACCAAATGTGCTGGGAATCACTATTCAGCAATTAGGGAGAATTAAGTATCAATCTGTGCCGCACGGGAGAAGCTAGCACAGAGGGCTACATGTTGTTTCATTCCCCTTCCACAAAATGGCCATGGTAAGCAAGTCTCCATGGAGACAAGCCGTTTATCAGTCAGATGAGAGAAGGGAAAAGTGGCTGCTAATGGGTACAGTGTGTCTTCTTGGAACGATGACGATATTCTAAAGTTAGAACTGATGGTTGCACAAATCAGATTATGTGCAGGAACCAGTGCACTGGTCTACTTTAACTGGGCATATTTTTGCAGTGCATAAATAAACCCCAAAGGCTTTATAAAACGCACCTGAGGGAATGAACTGGGGTTTGAGGTTTTTTTTTTTCAGTATGCTTATTCGCTCCTCATAAACCCCGGCATTCTATGCTGTCAACCTGCCTCATCTTAGTCTGATTTGGATGTATTACATATGCAGCCTTACACCCTGAGCCAAAAAGGCAGTCACAGGCTATTTCTTTTCACTTACAATTTTCCAACTTACCATTGTTAATACAGTTTCATCACGCTAAGATTTTATTTTAAAGCCGAGTATGGTGGCCCAGCAATCTGGGGGACTAAGAGAGAAGGAGCATTTGAGCTGCAGAGTTCAGGGTCAGCCTGACCAATAGAGCAACATCCTGTTCATTAATTTATTTTTTTGGAATGCAATGATTACTTGGGGTAGTGTTATGGACTGGAAATGGTCTTTAAAGAGGAGACTAAATTGAAATGATGTTCCGGGGCGAGCCCTACCTTGTCCAAGTTGAATAGTGTCCTTACCAAAAGAGGAGACTGGGTTCAGACATACAGGAAGAGGTCTCTTTAGGGACAACAAAGAGTGTTCTCCTGTCAGGAGTGAGTCACCTGATATTTGGTTGTGGCAGCCCTGGCAGATGAATATAGCAAAATCATTGCCATCAACCTATGGCTCTTCCATACTTGTTCTTACCAAGATCTAGAGTATGTATATCAGTGGGAGACGCTGCATCCTGAACTTTTTATTAGAGCACCCATTCGAGGGGCTTTGCCTCTCTATCTTTTCACCAGGAGGGCAGAACACTTAAATTACAGAATTGGATTCCTATTTAACCAAACTCTTAGCACCCTCCCACTCCCATGGACACTTGAGCCATGGCACAGAAAATAAAATGACAGAAGAGCCCTTTCATCATGCAAATAGATATTCCAGGCAGTGTCTTTCCCCAGGTAGGTTTGTTCAAGGTCCTGACATGGAGCAAGCACTTGCTATTGGCTGAATGAACAAAAAACTCAGTGCTTTCAAACTACTGCAGGCTAATGGTTAGATCTGTGAATCTAATTTACTAAGTACTGCTGATCGAAAATAGTCTGACTTTGTAGATGATCGAATCCCAAAAGATTGCATTAGAGGAACAAGTAAGTTGAATTGAATTGAATATTTATCTATTCGGCAAAATAAAAAGATTTTAATTTGGGGTTCATCATTAGAAAACCCATTAGCAAGTTGGGCAGTGTCCCCATCTGTCTTCATAGTTTCCTTGGAAGTTTCCCACCGAGTGATGATTTCATAGGCTCCATTGCTCGCTTGTGTGGACTTTCTGATTTTACATTTGCTCTCCAGATGCAAACAGGTCACTTCCTGCAATGTTGTTAGCAACTCACAGTTTTGTAGCAGTAATTAGTGTCCATCAGAAACCACTCTGTCTGCTAAACAATATCCTGACTGCAAAGCTTCTCTGACTATTGGTGGATCGATAATGACACGGCACAGCTCTTATCTCCATGGCAACAGTACTCAGGCCCCATCAGAGGAAAAGTGCTCATGGAACCACTGGCTCTCAAGCAGGCGTGCCTCAGCTTCCTCTAGAGCATGATTTTCCCACAAATCTGGTGTGCTGTAGGGTACCACCAACCCCGTGTGAATCCAACATTACAGCTAAATCCTAATATTTGAAACGGAATATAAATAGAGAAACAGGTACTGACTTTTTGTGTGACCAAGTTGTTTCTTATTAGGGTAGGGTACAAATTGGTGATCTTGAAACTGGTGAATAAGCTGTGTTGGGATTGAACAAACAAGTAACTTGATGGTAAGTGTCAGCTGGTTTTCAATGCTGGAGGAAGAGGTTTCAGATAAGCAAGGAGAGGGTGCTACAGTAATTCGTGCGCCAAAGGACTCTAATAGAAATGGTCAGCTATGCCGGGCGGTGGTGACACACATGCCTTTAATCCCAGCACTCAGGAGGCAGAGGCAGGCGGATCTCTGTGAGTTCGAGGCCAGTCTCGTATACAAGAGCTAGTTCCAGGACAGAATCGATAGCAACAGAGAAACCGTGTCTTGAAAAACCAAAAGAAAGAAAGAAAATGGTCAGATATAGTTATACATGTGCATTGATATGTGTATATACACATATTAGTGTGTATATATGCAGTGCACCAAAGAACTCTAATAGAAATGGTCAGAAATATTCACATATGTGCATTAATGTGCATATATACACATATTAGTTTTTAAATACAGGTTAGTGTGCATATGCACAGATTAGTGGACACCTATCTTTGCCAGGCCCACTTTGATAGCTTAAGAGATGCATATGGCTATCTTGGTACCTAGTATACTCTTTTAAATTTTATCTTTTAACTTACTTTTGATGTGTACATGTGTTGCCTGCATCTATGTCTGTGTACCATGGCCATGCAGTGCCCATAGTGGCCAGTAGAATGTGTTATATGCCCTGGTGCTGGAGTCATAGACAGTTGTGAACTGTCACCTGGGTCCCAGGGACCAAATCAGATCCTCTGGAAGAGCTCTAAGCATTCTTAACTTCTGGGTCATCACTCTAGCTCCAAACAAGACTTCTTAACGACCGTGCACATGTCTGACTGTTACTCCAGCTCCAAACAAGACTTCTTAACGGCCGTGCACACGTCTGACTGTTGCAACCATCTAATCTTCCAAGGCAGTTCGTAGGTCATGGAATCAATTGTGTCTTAAGGATCAAGATTGAAACAGCATTTAATATGATTAAACAAGGCTTGTCCTGGGCAAGGTAGTGTGCAACTTCCATCCTGGCACTTACAAGGGAGATGTAGGTGGGTCTCAGTGAATTCAAGGTTAGCTTAATCTACGTAGTTCTGGGCCACTGCAGGCTACATAGTGAGGCTGTGTCCCAAGAAAACAAAATAAGCAGAGAACCAAAACCAAGACTCATAAATTTATGGGAATTTTTAAAAATATTTCTTTCCTTTCTATCCTATTAATCCTCTGAGTTAAAAACTTTTTTCTTACTGTGTAATAAAACAATAAGATCAACTCTTTCAAAGGGAAATGTGGGTTTTTTAAAATTATTTATTTAATATGTATACAATGTTCTGTCTGCACGTATGCCTGCATGCCTGAAGAGGGCACCAGATCTCATAGATGGTTGTGAGCCACCATGTGGTTGCTGGGAATTGAACTCAGGACCTCTGGAAGAGCAGTCAGTGCTCTTAACCTCTAAGCCATCTCTCCAGCCCAAAGTGAATATTTTTTCTTTTTTTTATTTACTTATTATACAATATTCTGTCTGTGTGTATGCCTGCAGACCAGAAGAGGGCACCAGACTTCATTACAGATGGTTATGAGCCACCATGTGGTTGCTGGGAATTGAACTCAGGACCTTTGGAAGAGCCGGCAATGCTCTTAACCACTGAGCCACCTCTCCAGCCCCCCAAAAGGTACAGTTTGAAGGTTCAGCTTCTTTTTTTCAAAGATTTATTTATTTATTATGTATACAGTATTCTCAGTATTCTGTCTGCATATATGCCTGCAGGCCAGAAGAGGGCACCACACCACATTACAGATGGTTGTGAGCCACCATGTGGTCGCTGGGAATTGAACTCAGGACCTTTGGAAGAGCAGGCAGTGCTCTTAACCACTGAGCCATCTCTCCAGCTCGTGGGTTTTTTTTTTTTGAAAGATGTCACACAAGAGATTTATGAATGTAACAATAGTTACGTCATTTACGGAGTGTTAATTCCAAATTTGTTTTTATTATAAAATCTATTGGAGGGGATTGTATTCTGTAGGTTTTTCACGTTTTAAAGATGCCTTTTAAAATTTTATTTAAGATTTAAATGTATTTCTGTTTGCATGTTAGTGTGTGCAGGTGCCCCCCAGGGCCAGAAGTGAGGTGGCACACCCCCTGGAGCTGGAGTCATAGGTAGTTGTGAGCCACTCACTGTGGGTGCTGGGAACCCAACCCACTCTTAACCATGAGCCAACCCGAAAGCTTCTCCCAAGCTTTATTTCACAGCAATGACCACTAACAAGGTAAATGTGAAAATGAAAGCATCGAAAAGCTGGAGAAAAATAAGAATGGAGAACAAGTTGCCTTATTGTTACTATTCTATAGTATTAGAACTCAGGTCCTGTTCTTACTCGTGTGTGAGACCTGCTTTCCACTGAGTTTCATATATTTGATTTCACAGAAGGCCACTGGTCGTGCTCCTGAGTTCAATGAGATTTTGGAAACGCTAGATGGGACAGGCAGACTTCCAGACCCTTTCACTTGCATCGCTGATCTCCAGGGAGACTGAACAGCAATGTAGGCAGGCCTTACAACTTCAGAGCCCCAGGCAGAAAAGAGGAAAGAGGCAGCAATAGAGAATACTGCAGTGAATGGCGCCATCTAGTGGCCGCACTGCTGTAGAACTGAGGATGATCAAGACTTTTTTTTCTCTTAAAAAAAGCTACAAATCAGGGCTTTCATTGCTGTATAGTTGTCTCGAAGCCAAATTGCTCACCTCCTGTTGCCAGAGTAGCAGCGAGTCCCACACTTGAAGAAGGGAACTGTTCATCAGGCAGGTCGAGGCACAAACTACTAGAAAAAACAACCCAGCCGCGGGAGTGTGGCGCAAGCCTTTAATCCCAGCACTCCGGAGGCAGAGACTGGATCTCTGAGAGCATGAGGCTAGCCTGGTCTACAGAGAGAGTTCCAGGACAGGCTCCAAAGCTACAGAGAAACCCTGTCTCGAGAAACATCAGCAACAGCAGCAACAACAACATCAACTCAATAGATCAATTGGAGCCCAAGTTATACCTACAAGGTCAAGAAAATTGACAGTGCAGAAAATGGATAGCAAGGATTTTTACTCCATATATGTTATTTTGGGGGTTTGCCAACAGGAAAAATGGAAAAGAAATGCTTGCCAACTTGGTAGAAATAAAAAGGGAAGTGGCCCTTAAACCATCCAGCCCTTGAGATTGGGCAATGATTAAGTGACTCACTTCCACTCTGGCTTGGATCTTACCTTTGCTCCAAAGTCCCATGTGTTAGAGGTTTAATCCCTAGAGTCCATGGTGGAACTTTGTAAACAACAAAACATAAAAAGATTTGGTTTTATGTATATGTGTATATTCCAGCATGAGTAGGTACCCACGGAAGGCAGAAGGCGTCCGATCCCGGAAGGCAGAAGGCGTCCGATCCCGGAAGGCAGAAGGCGTCCGATCCCCTGGAACTGGAGTTGTCAGCAGTTGTGAGCTACTTGCTATGGCGGCGGTAGGAACTAACCTCAGATCTGCAAGGGCAGTAAACACTTTTTAAAAAAAAATATTTCAAGACAGGGTTTCTCTGTGTTGTTCCTGTTCAACACAGAGACTGTTCCTGGAACTCACTCTGTAGACCAGGCTCGAGAGTGCTGGCATTAAAGGCATATGCCACCGTGAGTCCTGGCAACAGCAGAAAGCACTCTGAAGCACTGAGCCGCCTCTCCAGACCCTATGGTGGAACTTTTAAGAGGTGAGACCAGGTGGGAGAAAGTGAAGTCACTGAGGGCATGCCCTTGAGGATGCTACTGGGGCCCCAGCCCTTTCTTCTGTCCCTGTTTTGCTCCATTCCCATGAGGTAAAAGGCTTCACTCTGCCACATGATTCCTTCCACAGAGAGCTACCTCACCACAGGTCCAAAGTAGCAGGTCCTGTTATCAGGGACTGGAACTTCTACAATTTGTGAGTAAAACACATTTTCTTTTTAAAGTTGGTTGCCTTGGGTACTTGTTATAGTACCCGAAAGCTGAGGGGAAGAACTCCCAAAGAACTCTAACTGCACAGAAGAGAGAATGGACAACTAGTGATTCCCGCAGCTAGGTGATAAGTCATGTTGAGTGATGTGATATATTTACCTCAGTGGTCTTCTTTGCAAAAGTCCATAACCCTTAACTGCATCATGAGAAACATAGCAGATGAGACCAAAGTGAGGGATACTCACAAAATAATCAAACCAGGTTATGCTTGGTGGCAGGTGCCTTTATCCGATGAACCATCTTGTTGGCCCACGCAGTTTCTTAATTGTGGGGGAAAATACCATATTAATGTAAGCCTAACAGTAGGGGGAAATGGATGTAGGTGGACGCAGGTACAGTTTTCAACTTCTATGAAAATCTGAAATTTGACATTTTAAAAAACATGTCTATAAATGCAACATGGCATCTAGGCTGGATCAGAACAGTGGAAAACTGGTAGAATCCAAATAAAATCTGACTTTTCCCTAATAATGATGTATTGGTGGTGTTTCTTACTTCTGATTAACGCATTCTGGTGATATAAGACAAACACTAAGGGAAGTTGGGTAAGGAGTGAGCAAGAACAACTGTCTTTATTACAGATGTGTCTAATGAGCATTGTGGCGAATGCACATATTTATGCAGGAATGAATGCCTCCGCAAAGAGTCACAGAGCAAAGGAATACGTCCGGTCTCCTGCTCTACTCTGTGTATACCCTTGAGACACTTTCTCACCAAACCGGAACTAGGCCAGCAGCCAGCAAGCCCCATTGATCTTCCTGTCCCCGCTCCCTAGAGAACTGGAGTTGTAGGCACCTATGTGGCCATGCTGGGCCTTTTCACACGGGTTGTTGAATCTGAACTCAGACTCTTGTGCTGCAGCACCGAGTACTCTTACTAAACCATCTCCCCGGTACTATTATTTTATAATTTTATGATGCTGAAGATTATGCTGAGACTCCACACATGCTAGGTAAGCATGTCTCTGAGAATTCTCGACTTTTTGCAACATTTCTATAAACTGAAAGTGATTGTAAAATAAAAGAAACTAATGTAGTGCAGGTAGATGAATGTACCAAAAAATCTGCTTGGCTCACTCTGGTAGCCCGCAGAAGGGCGCCTGGCTTGATTGGGACTTTGTGGTAAAGTCTTTCCTTTGATAGGAATCTTCTTAAGAATATCCCTGTTAGAACAGTGCATTACCTGTGCACGTGGAAAAAACGTGGCCGCAGTGAACAATGGAAACTAGATGACCCAAAGCTAGAGAATAAAACAAAACGAAAAGGGGCCAGCTTTCAGAAGGGATGTAAAGCCTGGAGGTGGTGGCACACACCTTTAATCCCAGCACTCAGGAGGCAGAGGCAGGTGGATCTCTGTGAGTTCAAGGCCAGCCTGGTCTACAAGAGCTAGTTCCAGGATAAGCTCCAAAGCTACAGAGAAACCCTGTCTTAAAAAACAAACAAACAAACAAACAAACAAAAAAAGTGATGTAAAGACAAAAGCAACTGGGAGATCTATTAACCACTGAGTTCTCTCAAAACAGAGATGGTTAAGATTCTTAAGGAAGCCAGTGGTTCTCACAGCTGGAAAAGGGGGAAGGACCAGAGACTAAGGAAAATGTTGATGGCTTGGGTGATACTCCATTTTGTGTGCTTTATATCATCCTTAGTGCTTTATATGAGATTAGCAAAGTTCGGCTTGATAACCTAGTGTCCCCCACGACTTACTAAGGGTAAAACACACAGGGATTGGAAGAATAGGCAACAGTCACAAGATAGTTGCAAGCTTCTCATTTCTGCAGCCATCTTCTCTCCACACAGAGTTTGTCTGGCACATGAATCTGCCTGTTTATTGTCTCCGCTCAGCAGTTTTCTATCACAGTAGGTACTTAATACACATTGTGTGATTAATGAGCAAAGTGGGAAGCCAGAAACTAGCGTGACTGGCAGAAATGATCTTTTGAAATTTTTCTAATCATTACACTCTAGGGATAGAGAAAAGAGGATCAGGGGTTCAAGGTCATCATTTACTACGTAGAGAGTCTGAATTCAGCCTAGGTTTGCTGGTCAGTGTTATGTCAACTTGACACAAGCTAAGGTCATCTGAGAGGAGGGAATCTCAATGAAGAAAACGCCTTCACAACATTGGGCTTGTAGGGTATTTTCTTAGTGATTGATGGGTGAAGGCCCAGCCCACTGTGGGTGGTGCCATCCTTGGGCTGGTGGTCCTGGGATCTATAAGAAAGCAGGCTGAGCAAGCCATAAGGAGCAAGTCAGTAAGCAGCACCCCTTTGTGCCATCTACATCAGCTCCTGCCTCCAGGTTCCTGCCCTGCTTAAGTTCCTGCCCTGACTTACTTTGACGATGACCAGTGATATGGAAGTGTAAGACAAGTACATCCTTTCTTCCCCAACTTGCTTTTTGGCAGTGGTGCTGCATTGCAGCAATAGAAACCCCAATTAGGAGAGTAAGCTACATAAGACCCTGTCTTTAAAAAGCAGGTTAGAAAAAAAAAGCAGGTTAGGGAGATAGTTCAATATTTGAAGTGCTTGCCCTACAAGCATGAAGACTGGAGTTTGGATCTTCTAAAAGCCATGTAAATTGCTAAGTGGATGTAGTGGTCTGCCAGTAATACCAACCTCTGAAGGGAAAGACAAGGGATCCCCAGAGAAAGCTGGTTAGCAGGACTAGCTACATCGGTAGGCTTTGGGTTTGATGTGGGAGATCCTGCCTCAAAGAATAAGGTGAAAGAGTAATAGATGATATTTTTTGTTATTTTGAGACAGGGTTTCTCTGTATAACAGCCCTGGCTGTTTTGGAACCCACTTTGTAGATCAGGCTGGCCTTGAACTCACAGAGATCCACCTGATTCTGCCTCCCAAGTGATGGGATTAAAGGCGTGTTCCACCATGCCCGGCAAAGATGATTCTTTCCACCATGCCTGGCAAAGATGATTCTTGATCAACTTCAGGCCTTATGAGCACATGATGTATATGCACATCCACACTCCACAAATGCCCACACATGCCAAAACATGTATACACACACACACACACACACACACACACACACAGAGGAAAATATAAAAAAGAACAAAGTAATGATAAAACAACAAAAAGAAGACTAAATCTATGAGGAAACAATCTCAAATATGTTGCTATATTGAAGTAATTAAAATATTTTAATTCACTTTTTCATTACAAAAAAGAGAGACATCAAGTTAAAAACAGAAATTGAGGGATGGACATGCAATACTAAGTAAACATTTCAAAGGATAAAAGTTACTGCCCAATTGTGTTATCTGAAGATTAGTAGAAAATGGCATGTTAAATGATGTTGGGAAGTTAATGTTTGCATCCCAGTTAAGGCAAACAAAATGAAGATGAAGACTCCATACAACTCTATAAAAGGGCTCTGAATGAAAGACTCAATCTGTTCATGGTGGTTCTCAGCCTGCCACATAACACAATGAGATTTTCATGAAAAAAAGGGAAATAGAGGAATAAAAATACTTTCTTTCAAAAGCCAGATTTATTCACTGTTTCTACTTTGTTTTGGCCTATCAAAATATTCTTTCTTTTTTTAAAGAAGATAATAGTTAAAATAAAAAGGGTTTGGGGTTGGTCTTTTTAAAAAGTTCCACGTTAATCCTTGAAAAGCTCTTGTTGACTAAGCATGATGGTGCCCTCCTTTAATCTGAGCACTCAGGAGGCAGAGGCAGGTGCATCTCTTGTCAGTTCTAGGCAGCCTGGTCAACAACAGGCAGGGGCACACAGTAAGGCACTAACTAAAACGTAAAACAAAATGCATGATTGTGTACGTGTCCATGAAACTATGCATTTAAAAAGTGTGTGCAAAAATGTTTTGTTTGGTCTAGAAGGGGAATTGAAAAGAGCAATGAAAAATGCACATTTACTGAGTACACCTACTAGCTAGATCTCATGTTTCACACATATGCAATTTAACCACGGAACCTTGTATTTTGCATTAGCTATTTCCATATTACATACAAGGTAAACCACAGTAACGTAGGATAAATAACTTGGCCAAGGAATCACATCACACAATAGAGAATTTCTAATACTCATTTTAGGGAGAATGGTGTTCAATTGATCTTCATATACATTGTTCTATTTAGGTTTTTTTTTTTGCAGTAGTGGGATTGAACTGAGGGTCTTCCACATGCTAAAAAAGCACTTACTTATCGAGTTATATCCACACTCTTATTTTTCATTTTAGTCAGGGTCAAAGTTTCCCAGACTGGAGTTGAACTAACTTGCTCTGTAGTTTAGACAAACCATGAACCTATGATCCTCCTGCCTGAGCTGTGATTATAGGTGTACACACCCTGCCTAGCTTCTTTGTATTTGATGCTTCCTCTGCAAATGCACTTTCTGACTTATAACTTCAGTGTATTTACATAGCAATTGGAAGTGTCAGCATTATGTACTTAAGCAACTAGTTTAGCCTCTTCTCTAAGCAACTGTGTGACAGGTCTCAGGAAGTATTCTTATAGAAACACCCTGATTAGAAACACCAAGCAAGACAGAAGTATGCTGAAAGAAGTCAGACAAAGCCAGGTGTGGTGACACACACCTTTATCCTAGCGTGAGGCAGAGGCAGAGGCAGAGGCAGAGGCAGAGGCAGAGGCAGAGGCAGAGGCAGAGGCAGAGGCAGAGGCAGAGGCAGAGGCAGAGGCAGAGGCAGAGGCAGAGAGGCAGAGGCAGAGAGGCAGAGGCAGAGAGGCAGAGGCAGAGAGGCAGAGAGGCAGAGGCAGAAGCAGAGGCAGATGGATCTCTGTGAGTTTGGGGCCAGCTTGCCCTGCTGCTCTACATAGAGTTCCTTGATAGGACTAGACAGACCCTGTCTCAAAAAACAAACAAATAAAAATAAAAGAAGAGGAGGAGAAGAAGGAAGAAGGAGGAGGGGGAGGATGAAGAAGAAAGAAGGAGGAGAAGGAAGAGGAAGAGGAGGAAGAGGAGGAGAAAAAGAAGGGGAAAGAGGAAGAAGGAGAAGAAAAGAAGTAGTCAGCACTAAGCTGCTTCAGAGTTTCAGAGTGGAGACTGAATTTTAAAAAAGTGTCCCTGGATCAGCCACACAGACCTTAAGACTAAAAAAAAAAGAAACGCAAATCAAAATCCTATGATTAGTTGGAAAGACAATGATATAACAATTCAATTTATCATGCAGAGTATAGGAGAGTGTGAGATCTAAGAAACATGAGAAGAAAGGCGAGAGGGAGAGGAGAGGTAGGCAAGGACAAGGAGGGAAGGAGGAGAAAGAGCACTGTCTAAACAAAGGGGGCAATGGAGGTGAAGACCAAGGTAGAAGAGAAGCAATCAAGTACAAAGCCAAGACCTCTGAAGATCAAGAGCATGCTAGATTGGAGATACGATGGTGACTCCTCAGGCCCTCACGTGCCAGAAACAAATGCAGAAAGAGCCTGTGAGTGGACAGTACTGCTCACTTCAGGATTCAACTCAGGAAAAGCTTTAAAGTCATGTAGCTAATGCATCATAACTTAGGGACTTAAAATCTGTTTGCTTAAATTCAATTTAAGACAAAAGTTTGCTTTTCTTACATCTCTTTGTTTACTCAAGTCATCTAAAAATAATTCACCTTTGACAAGTGTTGATGACCAACTTTAATGATACATATTTCAATTTCATAAACATATGCAAACCATCAACAACATTACCAGGGTTCCTTTGTCCCAGATGTTATTTCATTGGTACATTATACTGGTATTTACAAAGCTTTTCAAATTCAACAACATAAAACAAAACAGCTTAATTTTTAAAAACTACAATGCTTTAAAAAAATGTAAACAGTTCATTTTTACATCATTGTAAAAAAGAAGACTCACTCCTTAATGTGGCTTATTTTTAAGTGAGCAAAGCCTGGTGCTCACGGATAAAGTAAAGAATTCTTTACATAGAAACATTGTGCTCCAGTGTGGCAAAGAAAAAAAATTATATATATATATATATATATATATATATATATATATATATATACACATACAAAGTAAAGAATAAATCCACAATTTAGATCACAAAAAAAATCTTGTCCCCAAATTGAGAAATTTATAAAAAACCATTTATACATGGTTATTGACCTATTGAAAACCTATATAACATTTTCAAAACAATAATTCAGTCAAAAGATACCACGTTTCTTAAAAATGAAATTTTGTGCAAAAAAAATTTTAGAGCTAGAAACAAGACTATCACCCAGTAGGAGGCCAAAAGAGCCACCAAAATAATTTAACTTTGTTAGATTTAGTGCATGTAACCAAAAGGCACGCACATGTGATTAATATATTAATATCTTTTCATGCAGAAACCTGTGCATGTTTATAATTATATAACAAAACATAAACATAACAAAACATAAACTCTATGCTTGGCAATGTTAATCTAGCCACATTCTTTCTAGTCTATCAGTCTAGAGGTTCCTAGATCACTAACACTGCCTCTCAAAAATATATATTATATTTGAACAACTTTCAATAAAAGTTAAAAAAGGATGTTAGCCTGAAACACTATAATACTTTTCTCATTTATGATACATATAGAAACTTACTGATAGGCTTATTTTAAATATAATTTCAAATTAAGATACAGTTTTCCTTCTGTTAATAAACACTTTGATTGCTCCAGTGAAGTCAGCAGAGAGAAGAACTTCTGTGTTATCTGTCTTCACAATACCTGAAATGCATGAAAAAAAAAGATATTACTTGATTTTAAAGGACTAGGAAGCCTGTTGCCATAATACTACATGCTCATGACCCTGTTTCTATTTTTGGGAAAGATCCTCTTCCAACCATCTGTTTTTTTGGGTTTCTCTAGAATTCTTACATTCTCTGGTACCTTTCTGCCTGACTAAAGCATACTTTCACTTACCTTCCTTTTAGCTGTTCCTTTCCTGTCTTAGGGTGATGTAGGAGGGTCTCCTGTCTATGTGTTACTTTCATTGGTCAAATAAAGAGACTGCCTTGGCCTTTGATAGGACAGCAGCTTAGATAGGCAGAGTAGACAGAACAGAAGGCGGAGAGAAAGAAGCAGAGTCAGGCAGACGCCATGAAGCTCCTCTCCAAGATGGATGCTGGCTAGACTCATGCCGGTAAGCCATGACCTCGTGGTGGCATACAGATTATTAGATATGGGTTAGTCAAGATGTGAGAATTAGCCAATAAGAGGCTGGAGATAATGGGCCAGGCAGTGTTTAAATGAATACAGTTTCTGTGTAATTATTTCGGGTGTAAACTAGCCAGGGAGCAGGGATCCCAGTGGGAATGCAGCCCGCTGCTCCTTTTACAACAGAGTGGCGCCCAACGTGGTAACTAAATCCACTTAAAAACCCGAGAGGGCTTTAAAAAAAGGGAAAGAGAGTTTAACACAGCTTTTTGCTGCTTGCTAGGGTGTGCTGCAGAGAAATTTTCCTGACTCAGCAGCCTCAGCAGGAAAAAAGCTGTGCCATTTTAAAACACAGCTTCCTGGACTGTGCTGCCAGTGCAAACTCTGGCTATGGAGCATTTCTGGGCCTGGATGTTTGTGTGCCCGCTCGGGATCGGGAAGAAAGTACTCTGAGACCATGCCAATGACTTAGCACTCCCCGCCTGCACCTGATCAGGCTTAGGGAAGCGGGAGAGCATGGCGGATTCCTGCTGCCATACAGAGAGATGTTTCCAGGCTGCGCAGTGCTCTGTGCATCAGATTTGACTGTAACTTGGATAAAAGAGTTTCTGTGCTACAAGCTCAGTCTCAGAGTTAAACTGTACCTGGTGGCCCCAGAGCTAGCAGAAATGGTAAATTTTGAAATTGGAGAGAGGTGGAGCCAATATCCAGAGCAGCCTGCTGCTCTGCAGCTCAGAGGCGAAACTGATTCAGAGTCACAAGTGGCTCTGTCATGTTGGACTGGGCGGGGCAAGCCCGCAACCCTGTTTTTGACCTAGGAATGTCACAACTTAGATTCTTAAGCACTTAGTGATTTAAAAGCGCAAAGCAAAAACAGACAATGCAATAGGGCAGATTCAAACATAAAAGACCTCTAAATGGGTCATACCGTTAGACAGACATACATAGGCTTGGGAGAGAGAAGAAAAAGAGTATTAAAAAGTCATAAAGTAAAGTTAATGCTTAAAAAAAGGGTAAAGTCTTTAAAGAGACAAAATAAAGTAAAGTGATAGAGTAAAAATAAGACATGTAAAAATGGAAATTTCACAGAGAGTTTGGATTCTGTATACTGTATTTCCTTTGAATTTTTTGACTGTGAAGGACTTAAATACAGAGAGACATTTCATTGTATGGGTTGCTAGGCTAAACCACCATGTATATTATTCTAAAAGTATTATGACTGCAGAATTTGGGTCTAAGGACATGATGCTTTGGAAAGGAGGTCCTTCTTTTGTTTTCACAGAGGATGAGACCCTGTGGATTGCTTCTATCCCAATATGGTATGATAGACCATGCCCTCCTGAAAGGTTGCTGTGAACACCTCCAGAAAATTACTTCACTCAACTGCCGACTGAGATGAACCTGGCACACAGGATACACCATAAAAGACCTGATTAACAGTGCACCTATACATCAGGAAGAAGCTTGGAGAGAAATAAATACGTCCATATTCCCAGATATTGTTTATAAATGTTCTTTTACATTTAAAGGGGGATATGATATAGATATGAATAATTTACATTGGTATGGACTTTAAGGTCAATTTTGTTATATGTATATGTATTTCTAATCTTGATTAAGGTATTGTGATTGTGTAGTTCATTTAAAAATATAATGTATAATTAGGTTGTTAATGGATAATCATCAATAATAGTCAAGCTTGTAGTCATGTTAGTTAGATTTTCTAGACATATATAGATATATTTCAGTTAAACAGGCATTCTTCATATCTTTCAAAGACTACAGAATATGGCATTTTTAAATGTTTTAATAACTCAGGGTTTTTCATGACAATGAGACATGTCTGCTCCTGGCAGCACCAATCTACTTCAAGAGGAAGATGGGCATCGAAGAGGGTCCTTATGGAGTTGGCTAGCCATTTGGGCAAGAAACTGCTCTTGCCTGGACTGATGCATAAACTGGTCACAAAGAACCCACAGAGAGGGGGCTGCTGAACTTGCCTAAAGGTGAGATGATCCTTTGGGGTTCCTGTTTCATGAAAGAGTCTGTGAGACATTCTGTAGTACACAAAAGAAAGTGACTGAACTGTCTTTGAATTTTCCTGCTTCATGGAAATGTCTGCTGGATACTATGGGCCTGAAGGCCGAAGATGGATGTCCCAATGGTACAGGCAGCAAGATGCCTCTGTCATTTTTAGAGTTTTAGAAGTTGATTACTTCTTGTTTACTTAGGTAATATTATATCCTTCTGGAGTCTTTGATGGAGTTGAAGAATGGTTAGTTATAGTTATAGTTTTCCATTGTTATGATAAAAGAGAAAATAGATTTAAATGTCATAATTGTAATTCTTGCTTGATAACTGTTTTGTTATATGTAATTTTACTATGTTAAAGTGAAAGCCTTTTTTTGTTTAAACAGAAAAAGGGGAAATGATGTAGGTGGGTCTTCTGTCTATGTGCTACTTTCATTGGTCAAGTAAAGAGACTGCCTTGGCCTTTGATAGGACAGCAGCTTAGATAGGCAGAGTAGACAGAACATAAGGCGGAGAGAAAGAAGCAGAGTCAGGCAGACGCCATGAAGCTCCTCTCCAAGATGGATGCTGGCTAGACTCATGCCAGTAAGCCATGACCTCGTGGTGGCATACAGATTATTAGATATGGGTTAGTCAAAATGTGAGAATTAGCCAATAAGAGGCTGGAGATAATGGGCCAGGCAGTGTTTAAATGAATACAGTTTCTGTGTAATTATTTCGGGTGTAAACTAGCCAGGGAGCAGGGATCCCGGCAGGAACGCAGCTCACTGCTCCTTTTGTAACATTAGGGATGTTACAGTTTCTTGGAGCCTGAATGGCTAAATCCCTCCAAGGTAATCTAGGTTTCTAAGTCATCTATTGCTTCTATTTCAATCTTAGGATTGAAATGCTGGAAGAATGCTACCAGCTGGGCAATCTGTTCTTAAGAGGAGTCTCTAAGGTGATTGATAGGGCTGGCTGTAGCACAGACACACCGAAACTGCCATGAAATGAGTACGTTTGCTCTGGGAATGCTGACAGCCCTCTGCCCTTATGGTCTCTGCTGAGTATCTATGTAGCTATGCCGAATGGCCAAAAAGCTTACCTTTTACATTTGCCAGCTATATAATAACATTTGACAAATAAACTCTGTGTTAACTAACTTGATTATATGTAGACTAAAAACTGGAGATGTAAGAAATACTGATTACTTAGAGATAGATGAATTTAAATTTTCATTGAAAAGTTGGTTACAAACAGGATGAGCAAGACACAATGTTTTCACTCTAAGTGTGTTACTACCATCTTGTGAGTCATTGAACACTCCTTATAATCATTCTGGAATATCTTAAAGGCAGGCAGTGCAGCAGTAGTAAAGGATTTAGAGATAAGAGAGCAGGAGAGGAAAATGAAAAGTCTTTATTGAGACTCAATTCTAGTGCCTGACAGTGCTGGAATCTCAGCACCAAGCATGCAAGGCAGGGGTTTGAGAAGGCCAGCCTCAATATGTAATGAGTTCCAGGTAAGCTTGAGCTACAGAATGAGACTACTGTATTACACTGCCTTTAATTCTTGTTACATGCTGTAAACCACATCACCCCAACCTGGGGTGGGGGTTAATACAGAAAAGCTCAAACTGCCAATGTCAGGAATAAAGAGAGAGGGCCATTGGATGTGTTTTATGGTCCAATGCCCTGGGTTACCAGTTTAATCTTAGATAGACCTTGACAGGTACACATTTGGAAAGAATCTATTAAAGTTGCATCACTTTCAAAAGAATCTAGACTTTATGCAATCTCATTAATGTGATATAGTTTTAAGAAGGCTTTTAAAAAAATATACTATACATTGTCTCCAAGTAGGCATTTAGTAAAAGCTTAATAATTATGATTTGTGTTGAAAGAAGTGCTAGGCTGGAAATCATCCTTGTATTCTTCAGAGAGAATAGCACATTAAGTGGAATGGATAGTATAAATGACATTATTGGGACAGTTAATTGAAAGTGCTTAAGAACTATTCAGCAGTTCGTGTACTTTAAGAAACTCCCTCTGAAGCCAGGTGTGGGGGTGCACACCTTTAACCCCAGCATTCAGGAAGGCAGATCTCTATGAGGTCATCCTGGCCAACAAAGTGAGTTCCAGGACAGTCAGGGATACAGGAAGAAACCCTGTCGCGAAAGACAAAGACAAAAACAAAAACAAAATAAAACAAAAGCCCCTTCTGTGCATCCTATTTATTGCTGTGATTTTATGGCTCTCTAAAAGGTCTGTCTATAGTGTGCAAAAATGTTTAAGGAAGTATTTCTATCACTGCTTTTCCTAATACAAGCTTATTTTCTCTAAAAACTGGTTCACATGCACATGCTCTTAACCACATTCTTAAGGACAAGTACAGAACATTTTTATGATAGCTTCATACAATCACTCTTCCTTTTGACAGTTTCCTTTCACTTCCTCTTCTAAGCATTTTAAATACCTAAAATTGATGTGGGATTCCCCTCTGTATGCTATGAAAATGTTTTATTACCATTGGTTAATAAAAAAGTTGCTAAGGCCTATGGCAGGAGAGAATAGAACTAGGTGGGGAAAACCAAACAAAAATATATTGAGAGTGGCGGAATCAAAGAGATGCCATGTAGCTGCTAAAGGAGGAAGACGTCAGAACCTTACCTGGTAAGCCACCACAGCCTCATTGTGATACACAGATTAATAGGAATGGGTTAATTTAAGATGTAAGAGTTAGCTAGGAATACATTTAAGCTATTGGCTAAACAGTGTTGTAATTAATATAGTTTCTGTTTGATTATTCAGATCTGGGTCGCTAGGAAACGAACGAGCAGTCTCTGCTTACATGAAATTGATTACAGTACTTGGGAGGCTTAGACAGGCAGATCTCTGTGAACTCAAGACCAGCCTTGTCTACAAAGTAAGCTCTAGGCCAGCTGGGCTACACAGTGAGAGCCTGTCTCAAAACAAATAAGTAAATAAATAACTAACTGAAATTACCACTCATTCTCAGTGCAAATGCTAAGGATGACACAAAATTGCAGGTGTGTGAATAGCTACCTATTTTCTTTTTTAAAGAGATTTTATTTATTATGTATACAGTGACCTACATGTGTGCCAGGACACCAGATCTCATTATAGATGGTTGTGACCACCATGTGGTTGCTGGGAATTGAACTCAGGACCTCTGGAAGAGCAACCAATGCTCTTAATCTCTGAGCCATCTCTCCAGCCCCCTATTTCAAGATGGTAGGCATCCGTAGAAAGCAGAAGAATCTTGCTTTCATTTGAATCATTAATTCAGGCAGCAAACAATTATTAAGCACTGACTAAAAGCAGGCAAACACTGCTCTAGGCACTGACAACACAACATTAAATAAAGCCCTTAGAGTCTCTGCTATCTTTGTCTAGAAGAAGAAGATTAAAGTTGTATTTATAAAGTTTTGTTTTCATTTAAATTTCTGATTCTATCACTTATCCCTCGGGGTGCATGTGACAATATTGTTAGTAGGTCAGAGTACTCTCTCCCTCTACCATGTGGGTCCTGGGGATTGAACTCAGGAGTCAGGCTTGGCAGCAGGGACCTTTACCAGCTAAGCAACCTTGCTGGTCTCATTTTGATTTCTCTTCAGAGAACGCTGCCTGCAAAAATGCTGAACTCCCAATTTTCCAAAATTTCTAGAGGAATTTAAAGGTGTAAAACTTTCAAGAAACATGTTATTGGAATGTTCAGAAATGGGTATCTAACAACTGTTACATTGTCCACAAGAAATGTTTTTTATGTGCATGAAAATCTTACCACCAGGGGCTAGAAAAAAACAGGACAAATAAAATATAGGTACCTACCAGTAGACGTGCTATCCAAAACTTCAGCATCTTCACTTTTATCAGTCCCTTCTAATTTTTCAGTTTGTATATCCAGGGATAACATCAAACTCGGGTTTGGAGCAAAGATGGCTGATGTAACAACTGCATTATGTGCTGGGAAAAAATTATTTCAGGATAACTGAGAAATTTTATACTAAACATGAGGACAAAAAATGAGAATATGAAAAAGATCTTTTAAAATATATAAGACTAATTTAAAACCCAGAAGTATTTTTTAACAAACTATCTCATATAGGTTCTGTTTCCATATTTTTCAAATTTTAGGCCAAAAAAAATTCTTTTTTGGTACAGATAACTGAAATAGTTTGCTATTGAAATACAATGAGTTATAATTGCTAAACTGAGAATATGTCTTGAAGATCAAGCTATGCCTTGCTCCAAGTTTCTCCAAGTCTTGCTCTAGATGGCTCCATCTTACAAAGCAGTATTTGACTACATTTTGAATAGAAATGCAGAGGCAGGATGACTTTACATCTCATTTGTACACACAGACACCATCACCCGTCCAGCACCAACTACAAGCACAGACTGATACCTTATTAAAGCTACAAGGGTAACACCTACAAACTCATCAAAGTAAATTAGGCCTATTAAAACTTTATCAGAGAAAAAAATGGGCCCCAGAACTTAGTGAACATATCAAAAGGTGGGATACTCTCATCTGGACCCTATAAAAAGATAGAACCTATCACTTTAATGACAGTGGTTACAAATGCAGTGAACTGCTATCTGACAACCTGGTCTATGTCAGAAACAGAGAACTTCTAATCGTCCTGTGAGTTTAAGCTCAGCTCAGTCCCCCTGCTGGAATGTCCCACTTGAATTGCCTGCCTGCCACCTGTTTTTCAGTTCAGTATTTTCATAGTTTGGCTGTGGGTGGCTCTGTTGAGCTTCCGGAAGCTCTTCAGTTGTGTTAGATAATGTCTTATCTAACTGCCTCAGTGACTCTCTTTGCATCATTCTGCCTCTGCCCCAGGAAAGCTTCCTTGAACTCTGTGACTTCTTTAACCCTTTGGTACCCACTCTATAAGCTACTAATTACTGTATCATGTGCAATGTGTGATTTGAAACGTAATATTAGTAATTAAGATAGGAACGAAAGGGCCAGCAAGATGGCTCAGTTGGTAAAGGTTCTTGTGACACAAGCCTAGAGACCTGAGTTTGATCCTAAAACCCACAGGGGAAGGAGAGCACTGGCTCCACAGAGCTGTTCTCTGGCCTCTACACTTGCACAGTGTCGTGTGCTGAACTACACCTCCCACACTACCCAGACACAAGTAACAATTCTTAAGAATTGAGATAAGAGAGCCTGTGTTGGTCAAAGATCAGCTATCAAAGAAGACTGGGACTTCTTGGGAAATTGCAGCCAACAAAACTGTTGTAACTTGTGAGTTTATTGTAATTCTATAAATTCTGGCATAGTGGAGAGACATAAGTATGTCCATCTATGTTTCCAGCATAGTGCAGTCACAACAAATCTCTACTCCTTTATAATAAGGCACATACATATAAGTAAGCTGCATTTGCTTACCTTTAATACCTTCCCAGAAGTCATTACGATCTCTCCTGACTGAAGTAAACTTGCTTAGGTCATGGTAAGTACTCCAGATATAAACATATTTATCTTCTGAACCGCTAACGAGGTAAGTAAAGTCATGGCTATATTTGAGCAGGACAGGTCAAAAAATAAACAGAAAAAAATATCAAGGTTTCCTTCTATCAGTGCTTCCTAATTTAAAATATCTAAAACAACACCTGAGGGAGACTGTTGAAAACTCGAGCCATCTTCTTATTCTGAAGATTCCGAAGGTGGTTTGATTCAGAGCCAGGCTTTTTTGGTGCTGTTGCTCATTGCTACTTACTTGTTCTAGCACTGTTATAATGACTATACTATCTCTTGTGATAACTAGGCTAATCTTTTCAGACATAGGGATGTAACCTGCTGTTCAGTTTTTGAACATTATTAGTGCTGAGCACCCAACCCTGGGCTTCATTATGCTAACCATGATCAGCATTAGTATTTTCATCAAAGTCCTGATAACTGTGATGTTGATTAATTCACTCTAGGAGAACGAGAACTAGTGACTTAAAGGATAGTTCACCAGTTGAATGGCTGGGTAATTACTAGGTACTTCAAGAAGAACTAATTTTTTGAGAAAAGTTGATAGCAGAATTTGAAAGAAGAAAAGCTAGGCAGGTAATCCTATTTCAGGAGAGCTCACAGATCCCAAATTAAGAACTGAAATAATAATGACAAGTAAAGGTATAATGACAAGGTACTTTAGGGTGATAAAATACTTTCTTAGCTCCTGCACCTAAAAAGACAGTATGTATGTAGTGGTGGGGGGGTGGGGTGGGGTGCCTCTTAAAAGCTTACATGAAAGTTGAGAAGCAAATATTCTGGAACTAAGAATCTTCTAAGCTCGAATGTTTCTGACAACTATGATTTTTGGCCAATTATTAAATGTTCTGGGTTTTGCTTTCTTTATTTGCAAAAGAGGGATAGTTTTCTTACCTACCATTCAGGTAGACAAAGTAAACACTGTATGATGATAGCGTGTGATATGATTATAAAAACATATAGACTTAAAACCTTATATAATGAAAAACAGGGAGTGAAGAAATGCCATATTTTTGGGAATTTCCCAATGCCAATTTACCTGAAACTTGCTTTGATCTGGCTGCTGCTATTGACATAACCCTTATACTTCATGGACAGTGATAGGTCTCTGAGATCATATAGTCTGATTCTGGAGTCATTTGAGGTTACCAATATCTAAAAGCAAACCAAAAGCAAAGTTAAAAATATCATCTTTTGCTAGATTGTAGGGGCACACGCCTTTAATCCCAGCTGTGAGTTCGAGGCCAGCCTAGTCTGGTCTACAGCCAGGACAGCTGGGCTACACAAAGGAAATTCCGTTTAAAAGAAGCTTAAAAAATTCATCTTTTAATATAAATTAAGTCATAACATCAAAAGGTGTTAAACACCAAGCAAATAAACAGCAAAACTACAAACAGCAGTGTTCCCCTATGTTATTGCTCAGATACTAAAACTATCTTTCAAGAAACAATACACAGTGTGGAGAGAGATGGTTTTGAATACCATAGTACCTTATTTTCTCCAGGTAAAGGTTCAATGCCAGTAATTTTTCTTCCAATCTTGTTGCGCCGTCTAGTAGATCGTACATGTATTTGTGTATGGTATTTCAAATGCTAAAACAAAATCATAAATTAAAAATATCAGAATTAGAAGAAACCTCAAGGATCATTTGCTCTAAGTCTCAGATATTACCATTTTTGCCCTATTTTACAGAAAAGGCAGTTAAAGGCCAGAGGGTAGAAATTACTTGTCTAAAACCACAAGGTTCTTACCTCTGTATCATAGAAAATACATCTACCATCATACGTCCCAATTACTGCATATTTGCCATTCTGACAGAAGTTGGCAGCTGTGATCAATTTTGTCTGACCATCTACTTCATTCCATAAAGCCACTTTTTTGTCAGGTATGTTCCATAGGCGGAGCTTTCCGTCCAATGACCCACTGAGAAAATACCTGTCATCCTAAAAAGGTGGCAAGAGAGAATGCTTTTATGTTCACATCAGGGAAAGTTCAGCCAATTAATAAAATAAAAGATTAGAAATAATAATCTAAAATGAAATCTTATTTGAAAAGTAATTATTACTGCTTTTTCTTTTGAAGGCTGGGAACTAGGGAGTCAAGTCAGGGCCTCATGCATAAAAACAAGTACTCTATCAGTGAACTACATTTACACCTAGCCACAAAGAATTAGCCTTCAAGCAAGCACCATTTTGTGTACTAAAAATGACAACAATTAAAAATGTCAGATTTCATGTTGGAGAAACAGAATTCGAATCACTTTATCATATCCTTAAACTGTTTTTCCAAAGTATGGCTGTTAATAGAAATGTCTGAGTAAGCATCACATGAAAAAATATTCTACAATCAATTAAGTTTAAAAAATTCTGGATTGTAAAAACTTTATAGGATTCTCTGTTAACTTGTATTTTTTGAATCTCCAAAAGGGGGGTAAAGTGGGTAGTGGCTTTTTAATTTTCTTCACCCTGGATTTTCTTTGGGTATGCTTTGGGAAACACTATCTTATGCCATACATGTCTCAGGGACATGTGTAATATTGGGATACCAGGTTAATGCCAGTTACAAATTGAACTTGCTTTTTAGGAACTCTGATACTGAATTACAGACTAGGAGGAGTTCTATATCTAGAGAAACTGACTCTATCCTAGGCATACAGCAATGTCAGCAGACATTTCTGATTGTCATAGTCTGGTGTAGGGGAGAATGTTACCACTGTAAATAGAGGCCAGAAGTGCTACTAAGCATCCTACAATATACAGACAGGACATTCATCCCTCCCCCATAACAAACAATGTCAGTAGAGTCAGGGTTGAAAAGTCCTCTCTAAATGACACTAGTCCTATCACTCAGCTGGGCTAAATTCTGATAATGTGATAATTACTTATTAGGGGCTAGGGAGATGGCTCAGTTGGTAAAGTGTGAGGACAAGAGTTTGGATCCCCAGCACCCACATACATGGCAATGGCACACATTAGTAACTTTAGTGTTGGGGGTCAGAGAAAGGTAGACCCCCTAGAATTCCCTGGCCAACAAGTCTGGCCAAATGAGTAAGTTCCAGATTAAGTGAGAAACTCTTTCTCAAAAGATAATATGAGAAGGTACACACACACACACACACACACACACACACACACACACACACACACACACACAAAAGATAATATGAGAAGGTACCACCCCCCACAAACACAAGGATTACATATTAATAATCAGGACATTTTCTTCATATTAGACACTTAATTCACTGCTGAAGCCTCTCATGTGGTACAGGTACATAGATATACATATAAAATATCCATATACATAAAACAATAAAAATTCATTAGTTATTAAAAAAATAAGGTAGAGTGTCACAGAGGAAGATAATTCAAGGTTGACTTTAGCCCCCGCAAGTGAATACAATGGTAAGTGTACCCCCATGTGCACATGTATACACGTGAGTGCACACACATGCACGTAAGCATACACACATAAAACACACACACAAAATATTCATTAACAATGTTTCAAGAGCCTATTAATTTAGGATATTATATAATGAAATGTGGTCGCTACCTATTTCAGTCTTTTGTACTTTGTCCCCCTTCCACAATTCTCACCTATGTACTTACCATTACCATTTTACACCTATTGTTTCCTCCTTTTAGACACAACGTCTTATCATATAGGCCAGCCTGTCTTAAACTAGTGATCCTCAGTTTAAAGAGAGCTGGGATTACAGACATGCACTACCATTTTTAGCTTCTATTTTCTATCACTTTCTCTAATATCTTCCATATGTAGTGTATATTGTTATTTATAGTTCATGAGCTATTAAGGATTTGTGATAACTTTTTACTACTGTATTTAGAATATAATTCCCCACTTGTAATATAAATTAATAGAATATTTCTTTTCCAACCACTGACTGATTGATTGGCAGGGTCTTCTTAAGTATCCCGGATTGGCCTCAAACTCCCTGTGTAGTGGAAAGTGACCGTGAACTTCTGACCTTTCAGTCACTACCTTCCCAGAACTGTGAGGACAGGCATGTGTCACCACACCCAGTTTTTGAGTACTGACAACTAAACGCAGAGCTTCCTGCTTGCTAAACAAATACCTTACTAAGCTACATTCTCAGTCCCTTTCCCCAGTTTTTGAGACATGGTCTCCCTAATCAGCCTTGGCTGTTTGAAAACTTACTCTATAGACTAGGCTGGCCTCAAACTCACAGAGATTCATGTGTGTCAGCCTCCCAAGTGCAGGGACTGTGTTACAACATCCAGCTCCCTTCACATTTTTAAAGTAAAATGTGACACTAATTTGTTTTCAGTTATGTGGCCAATAATGATTTTTTTATCCTGTAGTCCTAACTGTTCTCCACAGAAATCAAATTCCTTCATCTCATGACAAAGAGTGAATGGTTACTTACTCTTGGATGGAAAGCGATGGCAGTGACAAAATCTATATGTTGAAAACAGCAAAGGCATTCTCTTCTAGAAATGTGCCATAACCTGACTGTTTTATCCATGGAAGAAGAGAGCAGAAAGTAGTTCTATGGAGAAAATGACATCAGTACTTTATTACTGTATATATTAAAACACTACTTATACAATAAAATTTAACTAGAATCACAGTTTTATATTTTCCAGTTTTTAGTTTTATATACTATGTTATTGCTATATGCAGCATCACAAAGAACATGACTATTTCAATTCACTTGGAAAATGTATTATTTTCTCAAACTAGTATCTAGTGTATTTCACTGAGTTTAAGACAGTTCAGCATTGCCTGTTGTTACATTACTATGAATCTTATGATGTATGATAGGAAGTATGCCAGGTATAAGCAGAGTATTAAGGAACACTTGAGCTATTTTAACCTGCACATGTTCAAACTTAGCTATGAATATATGGTATCTACTAATTTGATTATTTTAGTTTAGCTATTCTTCACACCAAAACTGCAGGTGAATTCTAACTTACATGGATCTTAGTTGTCACTTAAAATGTCTTCAAAAATATTACTCTGTAATGCAGCAAGAAATGAAAAGTTATTGTGCTCCTGTCACACGCTAGGCAGGAAAATTAGAGAACAGAAGCTGTCAAGTTTCTCAGAAGATATCATAGAATTTTCTGAGCTGGAAGAAGTAGGCTAACTGACTTGGGCATTGTATTTGACCAATTACCCTGGAAGCAAACACCTACCCACCAAAAGCACACAGCTGGAAAAGCCCAATAACTTTTAAAACTCATCTCTGTAAAGGGTGGAACTATATATTACACTGAATGAGGAAACTCAAAGGGACTCTAGTATTTTTTGAAATGTCTAAGACGATCAACAAATCAAGGTAGTAATAACATTTATCGAGTACATATAGTTGGCTAAAAGCTTTGTTCTTAGCACTATAGAAACTCTGTAAGGTAGGCAGATTCTTTTCATCCTTTGTGACAACTGAGAACAGTGGAGCATAGAAAAAGAACTTGCCTAAGATCACACAGCCTACAGCTAGGGCTTAAGAGCAGGTGCTCTGACTCTAGGTCTAGGCCCTGACCATGCTTTCCAGAGTGCAGAAAAGCACCAAAATGCTTTGTCATTTGCTCAAAGTAATTACGGACACTTAATCTTTATCTGTGTGACAGCTCATACTTGTAATTTTGGGGATGTGGAGGCAAGAGAATCAGGAATTCAAAGTCATCCTTAGCTACAGAGTAAGTTTTAGGATAGCCTGGCTACAAGAGACCTTGTCTTCAAAAAATCATAAAAAAATAAGCAGAGGGCTGGAGAGATGACTCAGCGGTTAAGAGCATTGCCTGCTCTTCTGAAGGTTCTGAGTTCAATTCCCAGCAACCACATGGTGGCTCACAACCATCCGAAATGAGGTCTGGTGCACTCTTCTGACCTTCAGGCATACACGCCGAAAGAATATTGTATACATAATAAATAAATAAATAAATATAAAAAAGCAGAAAGACTAATTGCAAATATTTATTTGGCTATATAACTGTAATGAGCTACTCTATAAAACACATTTAAAATACCTATCTTTAAATAGATACTATACCTTATTACTAAAATAAATCTTTGGAGCACATGTGGTGGGAAAGAACACGCAAGACTCTAGGACTGACTCTCAGTATTGAGAAATAAAGCAGAAAAAAGGAGGAGAAATTTGGAAGATCTATAATAGACTCTGGGGGTATCTAATAATTATTTTTACTTTCAAAGATAATTCAATTCCAGAAAAGTTTTAACATATATAGTTTGCATTCTAATTTTCTAGTTGATTAATGGCACTAAACTTATGGTCCAGTGCTCCTGAAAACTAGCCTTCTTCAGAGCTGCGGGTGTAGCTCAGTAGCAAAGTATACGATTAGCATTTAAATAAGCCAACTAAGCAACCAACCAAACCAACTCAAATAAAATTTAGCTTTATTCAGCTCTTACTTTAAGAATATGACATATGAATATATTCTTAAAATATTAAATGAATGTGCTAAAGACATGCCAATTTTATTCTACTATGCCAAGAATTTTTGTTCAATAAATTCTTACTAAATAAAATTAATTTCTTTAATTTTTTTATGTGTATGAATGTTTTGTCTACATGTATGACTGTATACCATGCACATATGTGGTGCTCAAAAAGGCCAGAAGAGGGTGCTGGATCTCATGGAACTGGAACATATAGTTGTAAGCCATCATGTGGATGCTGGGAATTGAACCTAGGTTCTTGGGAAGAGGAGCCAGTGCTATTAACTGCTGAGCCATCTCTCTAGCCCTGAAATACTTTCTTCAACTCATTGCTGAACTTTGGAGTCACATAAAGTATATTAAACTGAAATTCTGTATGTAACTAGACTTATAATCTTTAGATGGAATGAAAAGATCCTGCCAGGAGGTGATGGTGCAGCCCTTTAATCACCTTACTCGGAAGGTAGAAGCAGGAAGATCTCTGTGAGTTCGAGGCCAGCCTGGTCTACAAGAGCTAGTTCCAGGACAGGCTCCAAAGATACAGAGAAACCCTGTCTCGAAAAGCCAAAAGGATCTTTCCTACATGGGATTTTTTACTCTAATATTGTGTTAGCTGCCATAAAACAAGTATTTAAAAAATAGAAAACTCATTACAAACAAAGATTCTGATAGACACTGGAGAGAAATAACAGTAAAGTAAGATTTGGCTGCTATCTTTTAACAGATTAGACTCTTATTGTAAATAAGATCTAGAAATCTTTGGTGGTTTGAATGATAATAGACCCTACAGGACCATGTATTTGAATGCTTGATCCATAGTTGAAGGAATTGTTTGGGAAGGATAAGGAGGTGTGACCTTGTTGGAGAAGGCAGGCGTATCACTAAGGAGTAGACTTTCAGGTTTTAAAAGCCCAAGCCATTCCCAACTAATTCTCTCTTATCTCAATATGTTAACTCCCAGTTACTGCTCCAATGTCATGACTTCCTGCCTGCTGCCATGTTCCCTGTCATGGTGATCATGGACTCACCCTCTGAAACTGTAAGCGAACCCCCAATTAAATGCTTTCTTTTATAAGCTTCCTTGGTTATGGTGTCTCTTCACAGTATAAGTAATTAAGACAGCAGCAGTTAGGTCTTTCCCAGTGAAAAGCACACCAATTTGTTATCGAATACCAAATGGTCAGTTCTGAAAACATAACATACAAGTAACATTATATTATATTAAGCTGGTTGTATTTATGTGTTTAGGAAAATGCAAACATACATGCACAGAAAGAATGTAATAACAATAAAAAAAAGAAGCCATGACTTTGAAAAAGAGCAAGAAGGGGGGTGGTACATGGGAGAATTCAGAGGGAAGAGAGAAACAGGGAAATGATATAATCTCAAAAATTAAAAATCTGGTATGACAGCTGAAGAAAGGATTCAGTGAAACAACTCAATACTCATTTTCATTGTCAGGAAAGGCTGACAGAAGGATGCTCCTTCAGGAGGAAGCAGCATCAAAGACACCTTGTTCATGATGAGTGGGAACCAGCCCAATAAATGTATCTGGACATAAAACAAAGGTTAAATGCTGCCTAAGGAGCAACACCTAAGACTGTCTTCTGCCCTGCCCCAATGCACATATGCGCGCACACACACACACACACACACACACACACACACACACACACACACACACTCACTAATGTGAATAACTATGACAAAATTTTCAGTTTTATACCCTTATTTTCCTTATGTATCTTTGTATGAATAGTATTCATAATATCAAGAATCCGGAAGTCTCAGCTTACAAACTGGCACCAGTCATAAGACAAGTATACAGACTGATACTAAATATATTTCATTGACATACAACATTTGTAAAGAATGCAGGAAAGGATGTATTTATGATTCTTAAATCTTTGCAATATATTCAGCATTTTCAATTTTTGTATGCTAGCTTCTGTAAGGTGATAAGCTATTGTGACATGGGAATGGGGTGAGAGAGTACTGTTCTAAAGACAACTCCCTACTTCATAGTGACAAGCCTGTCAGCATGTTCCTTAACTTATATACATCTCCTTTTTCAACTCCTTGATAAACATCAGTGACCTTATCTGTTTTGATAACACAAATAGAGAATACACACAAAATACTTAAGTTTGGTGACCTTGCTGCCTAAAATCCTCTAATTGGCACATTCATAGATTGTAGGAGGAAGGTAAGGCCTATTAGGTCAAAAGGAGCCAACCTGGAGTTTGCCTGAACCTGTCAAAGGTCCTGTCAGTGCCTAGCCAATAAGGAGCAACCAAGCAGTGTTTCCTGAGTGCCTAGTAACAAGCACTGTCAGAGGTACTGATTTGCCTAGCCAATGAGAGATGAGCATGAGCTGTCAACTGTCAAGGGATCAGAAGGCCTGGGTGCTGGGAGGGTATACAAGCTTTTCCTCACTGTTAAATAAACAAGTCTGCTGTGAGCCTTCTACCTGACTCCTGGCGTCTGTGTCTGCTGACGGTATGCCTTTTCACCCCCTCCCCCGAGGAAGACGTTAGGACTCAGCAATAATAGATAATGTTCTTATTTCTCTATTTTTAATTACATATGTGTGTAGGGAGTTATTTGAATGTTAAGTGTAGTTGCTCACGGAGAACAAAGGTATTGTATCTCCTTGGAGCTGGAGTTATAGACAGTTGTAAACTGCCCCATGCAGATGTTGAGAACCAAACTTGGGTCCTCTTCATGAGGAGCAGTACTCATTCTTAACTGCTGAGCCATATCCCCAGTCCCATTTGCAGGTAATATTAACTGAGCATTTACTGTGTTCTAAGTAAGTATTTTTTGTTTGGTTTTGTTTTTTAAGATTTATTTTATGTGTATGGGTGTTTTGCCATTTAAATGTATGAGTACTGCATGCATATCTGGTGCCCATGGAGGCAATACGAGGCTGTTGGATCCTTTAGAATTGGAGAAGCAGATGGTTTTGAGCCACCATGTGGGTGGTGGAAATGGAACCCAGGTACTCTGCAAAAGCAGCAAGTGTTCTTAACTGTTAAGCCATCTCTCTAGCCCTATGGAAGTGCTTTGCATTTACTCAGTTAATCTTTCCCTACAACTCTGCAAAGAAGCTACTTTTACTATGCCTATTTTGTAGGTGCAGTATAGTAAAGTTAAGGAAAGTGGCCAAATCTCCCACAACTACAAGGGGCAAAGTAGTTAGAATATGAATGCTGGGAGTCTGTCTCCAGAGTCTGTTTTGAGTGAATCTGAAATACAGAATATCTAGTAGGCAGTTGTTTTAGAAACTTGGTTTATTTTTTTATTTTAATTAAGATATAATTCCACCACTTCCCTCTTTTCCTTTCCTCTCTCCAAAGCCTCCTATGTTCCTTCCTGCCACAGCTCCTCCTGTGCCCCCAGTTACTTCCCCTTGAATTGACATCTTTGACTATCATTATTAATGGGGGGGAGAGAGTGAGAGGAAGAGAGAGACAGAGACAACCTGCTGAGTCTCTTTAATGTTGCATCAAAATGCAATTAGGTAAGAGGAATAAATTCTAGAATTCCATAGTACAGGATGGTGTCTGTAATTTATAACAGTTTATTGCAGATTTTATAAATAACTAGAAAAGAGGAGTTTGAAGGCACTAAATATAAAATGATAAATCTTTAAGGAGGTAGAGATATCAATTACCTGATTTTTAATCATGATTTTTATATACATATATTATATCATACTTCATTAATATGTATAATTGTCATATGTCAATTAAAGTATAAAAACTATCTGACACAAACCTATTTATTCCTATATAAAAAAGTTCTTGGGCCATCAAGATGGCTCAGAGGTTAAAGATGTTTGCTGTTAAGTCTTTTGATCTGAGTTTAATTACTGGAACACACATGTTAGGAGAGAACTGACTCCCACTTGTTCTCTGGCTTCCATATGCACACCTTGGCACACATGCACAAACGTGTACACACAAGTGCACATATATAAATAAATAAATGTAATTTTAAAATTTGAAAAACAAAATTTCAAAATATTTTTTTTAAAAAGGGCTCTCTCTGTTCCTCTTTGTGTTCATGTATGTACATGTAAATGTGTGCATACATGCATGTGGAGGTCAGAGGATAACATTAGGTGTTGTTCCTCAGGTGCCGCAACTTATTTTATGAGACAGGGTCTTTCACTGGTCTAGAATTTTCCAAGCTGGTTAGGCTGACTTACCAGAGAGAGAGTCACATGGTTCTATGTGTCTCCTCCTATCAGTGCTGTGATTATGATGTGTGCTTTTCTTTTTTACTGTAAAATTTTGAGGTCCTCAAGTTTTCAAGGTATTTGGTTTAAAGAGCAGACCACCAGAGAGAAATAGAGAGAGAAAGAGAGAAACAGGGAGAGAGAGAGGAAGAGAGAGAGAGAGATTGACTATGGCAGATATAAAACACCAAGAACACCTAACGGGAATCAGCAATTCACAAATGGAATAACTCAGAGGTAGTACATAGCATGGGATGTTGATGGAAGCCTATAATCCTGGTACTTAGCAGACAGAGGCAGGGGGCAGAGGCAGAGGTAGGAGGATCACAGTGAGTGTGAAGTTGACCTAGTCACAGAATGAGTGTAAGCCCACCCTCAGCTACAGAGACTCAGTATCAAGGAAACGAACAAAGCGACAAACAGGTAAGCAAACAGAAGTTCAGGTGCAGAGTTCAGGTGCAGCTTGATTTAGTTTACAAAAATATACCATTAATATCTCTGTGCCACACAAGGTTTTTCTGACATAATTAAAATATATGTGTACCATTTGTATCTCTGGTATTATTGTTTAGTTAATACAGTTCATTTTTCTCAAGTCATGGTATTCAAATATTATTTTCTCTCTTAAATTTTAAATGTATTTAGATACTGATTACTGACAAATTTTAAGGTATAAAGCAAAAATGCTAAGGTGAACAGGCAGTAGTGGCGCACACCTTTAATCCCAGCCTTGGGAGGCAGAGGCGGGCAGATCTCTGTGGAGTTAGAGGCCCAGCCTGTTCTACAGAGTGAGTTCCAGGACTGGCTCCATAGCTACTGAGAAACCCGGTCTCAGAAAACCAAGGCAAAATATGCCAAGGTGTTTCATATTTAAACACCTTATTTAAAATTTGAGACATCTTAATTTTTTTAGAAAACTATTGAGGTATTCAGTGGCAAAATTGTCCCTTTACTGCAGTTATACTACTACTCTATCAGAGAGAATCACAAAATGAACATTTAATGAAAAATAAATAATTGCATGAAGGTAGCAAGTTAGCCTTAAAGCAGGCTTAAAGAAAGACCAGACTTGATCTTTGTAGCTGAAGTCATATCTATTTTGTGAATATGACATTTGTTAAGTTATTTGGGTCTGGGTATCTGGGAGATGAACAAGCAGCCTCTGTTTACAAAATGTCTAGGGCATGGATCCACATAAAACCTAAAAAAGCTTTAAAAAATTGGCTTCTAGACCCACAAAAATGGGAGCCAAGCACAGCTCCTTGGTAGTTGCTTTTTTTTTTCCCGGATAGGTTCTGCTTGCTGGTAGCAAGCAGAGACACAGCTCCTTTAAGAAAAGGTTTCCTGACTCAGCATTACCAGCAAAAACTGGTTGGCTTCTTGGTTCATGCTGGCAGCAGGGACAGACAGCTCTGGTTCTTTCAAGAGATCATGAACTTAAATGGGGTTTGTGAGCAGCATGATACTATTTGCTTAAAGGCAACATAGACCCACTGCATCCCTGGAGCTGTGGTGGTGAGCATGGTTCACATAGGTGGTGAACATGCCTCTGCCATGTTGGACTGGGCGGAGCAAACAGGCAGAACTGCGGAATTGGTCCTAACCACACCCACTTAGCATTAAAAAAAAGGTGGGCTCCTGGTCAGAAAATGATTACAGATACACAATAATGATAGATTCAGACAAAAATAAACCTCTGATTGTATCATAGTGTGTTTAAAAATGCATGTAGACTTGGGAGAGAGAAGAGAA
Organism: Myodes glareolus; assembly: GCF_982192425.1. NCBI lineage: Eukaryota > Metazoa > Chordata > Mammalia > Rodentia > Cricetidae > Myodes > Myodes glareolus. Next base: position 27,500,652 of record NC_142053.1, on the reverse strand, counting down.
AGAGTATAGACAAGAATACAGTCATAGATGAAAAGAGGAAAGACAATAAAATGAGTATTAAAAAGTAATAGAGTTAAAAAATAAGCCACATAAAGATGGAAAATACACAGAGTCTGGATTATGTATATTGTGTTTTCTTCTAATTTTTTGACTGTGGATGGGCTAAGTACAGAAAAACGTTTCATTGTACAAGCTGCTAAGCTAAACCAACATAATTATTTTAAAAGTATCTTAATTTCAAATTTTGAGTCTAAGGTTATGTTATTTTGAAAAAGAGGTTTTGCTTTTGTTTCCACAGAGGATAGGAACCTGTGGGTTCCTTCCAGACTAATGTTGTTTGATGGAAAAAGACCCCTCTGAAAGTCTCTGTGAAGCCTAAAAATACTTTACCCAACAAACAACAGGAAACAGTTGGGAGAAAACAATATACAAATTCCCAAAATGATTGTTTATAAATGTTTATTTTCATTTAAAGAGGGTTGATTATAGATGGTTAAATGATCACAGTCAATCTCTTTCTAAAAAAGGGGGGGATATGATATAAAGATATACACTTTGCATTGTTATGGATCTTCATTTATTGATACAAAATTAAGGTCAATTTTGTTATATGTGTATTTCTACTCTTGTTTAAGGTACTATATTTATACAGCTCATTTAAAAATGTAATATAAAATTAAAAATTACAGATTAATAGATAGTCATTTATAATAGTCAAACTTGTAGTAGGTTAGTTAGGTTTTTCTAGATACACAGAGATATATTTTAGTTAATCTTCAACCTTTCAAAGACATAGAGAATATGGCATTTAAAAGGATTTAAGAACTTAGACTTTTCTCAACAGTGAGACATATCTGCTTCTGGCAGCACCAATTACTTCAGAGAGGCTGAAGGGCATCAAAGAAACTTGTTATGGAATTTGCCTTCAATGTGACAAGGCTAGTCATTTGGGCAAGAAACTATTCTTTCTTGGACTGCTTGGTGGTATGCTATATAAACTGGACACGCAGGACCCACAGAAAAATGACTACTTAACTTGGCTAAAGAAGGTAAGATAGCCCTTCAGGCTTCCTGCTTCATGAAAGAGTCTGCCAGGCATTCTACAGGACACAGAAGAAAGTGACTGACAAACTGGTAATATAGACAAAATAGTCTTCCAAATTCTCTGCTTCGCAGAAAAGTCTGCCAGATACTATGGGCCTATAGGCTGAAGATGGATGCCCCAATGTTCAAAAAAGAACACTTTAAATTCCTCTTTTTAGAACTCAGATTAGTTTATACATAACTTTCACAAAGTTGACAGCCTTCTAGTATAATAAGCATACAAATAAAACATTTTTAAATTCTAATGTTAAAGTCACACAGAATTGATGCTTAATTCAAACAATAATTTCTTACTTTAGACCACGAAAGATCAAGGAGATCAGCAGTATGTCCTTTATATTTGCAAAATGGCCGTTGCCGAAATGGTGCATTTTTGTCATCTGGGTCTTCGTCAGTTCCGCTACATACCTAGTTAGATATAAAACAAACTTTAAAGCTGAGATGTAGTGCTATCAAAACAAAAACTTCTTTTTTTTCCCACCCACCTGTTCTCTCATCAATTTGTATGATGCCCAATTGAAATTTCAAGCCACCCAAAGCAGACTCCCCTGTTTATGCTGATTTACTACTTACCACCTTTCTTTCTCTCCATGCAGTAACAAAGAAGAATTATTTCTGGGGCTATTATACCTTGCTATCATAGTCTTTCTTCTTTCTAAAAGAGCCCTTTCTTTGTCCTTTTTCTAGCATCTATTTCTTCAGGAGAAGTAGGGCCAGCTCAAGGGGTTGAGTCATGACTAGGCTAAACCAATTTAGAATTAGCTTACTCCATTTCCCAAGGATGACTAGTTTAGCCACAGGGTGTGTTCAACAGAGCTCCCTTAAGAGACTTTCCCATTTTTTGCCCTTGAACATTGCTGTATCCATGTGACATTTAATACAGTACTTGTCTTTTTACGACCATAAGGCAGGAACGGTTCAAGATAAAAGAGAGTAAAAAGCAGAAAACTGGTGGCACTCTGTGCCCCTGATGATACTACTGAGATAACCCACCACAAGGAACCTTGCCTCTAGACTCACTTCCTATTTAGCCATTTTTAGTTAGGTTTCTGCTATTTTACAGAGGTGTGTAGAAAATAATGCTATACATGCATGCCAAAATTTAGTTAGTGCATGCTTTGTGTATCCATCATCTGAATGAATCCTAGCAACTCATTGAAATAGATATTAACACTATAAAGACTATTTGTAGGTCCAAATAAACATTTGAAGGTCACAAAGCAACCTGTGTACAAGAGAATCAAGGTAGATTAAAAGTTATCCAACTCTTCTTTTATTGGTCTTTTGAGATAGGGTTCTGTGTACAGCCCTGGTTGTCCTGGAACTTCTCTGTAGACCAGGCTGGCCTCAACTTCACAAAGATCCACCTGCCTCTGCTTCTGGTGTGCTAGGATTAAAGGCAAGTGCCACCAATACCCAGCTGTTATCTAACTCTTCTTTCAACTGATTTAGAGCATGTAGTGTGAAAGAAAATATGGAGCACCAGCTAAGAATTTTATGTTTAGGAAAGAGTGAGTAGGACGAGGATGGAGACAAAAGTTCACAGAACTACCAAGTACAAAGATGAGACCATTTTATGAAGGATCTCAACCTTGTAGTTCAAAAGTCTTGGTGGTATAAAGCCATGGAGAACCAATATAGAATTCTGAAAGGGAAAAAAGTAAATGATCTTACTGGAACTTTCAAAGAAAACTGAGCAATGTCAAAAACTGTTTGGATGAAGCAAATGGAGGCAGGAAGAACAATAACTTAAAGAATGAGTGCTTGGCTTAAAGTACAAGTCTTGAAAGATCTGAGCTGGGTTTCACTTGAAAGTTTCTTCACTGAGGACTAACTTTCATAGTTTAGGACAAGGCTATGCAAGGGAGACAAACAATCTGAGAAGCCCAGAAACCACAACAATAAGTATTCTAAGACTGTAACAGTGGCAATCATATCCTGGCAATAACCAACAACTATAATTGGATTTAAGGCCTACTCAACAGGAGGGAATTCATGCCCGCTATTAGAAACCTAGCTACTACCTGGGACTAGTGAGGTCATGGATCTTAGAAAAGAAGCTACTGCTGCCACTTTACTAAACCAGCATAATTTTTAATTGCATTCTAAATACTTACCCTTATACCTACAGATAAGTGTAACTTACAGCCTTCACCAAAGAAGCTTCTATTTACAATAGCAGAGACCATTATAGAAAATCATAACAGGTCCAAATGCAGAGAAAACTGATCATATGGTGTATAGTCATGATGGCTATACCCACAACACAACTCTTACTTCTAAGACTTAGGAAACCTGGACTTAGTGCCCAGCACAACATAATCCAGGCATGGTAGTGAATGCCTATAACCCCCAAAACTCAGAAGGTGAGGGCAGGAGAATCAGCAGTGCAAGGTCATCTCTTAGCTATATAAAGTATGCAGTGTATAGCAAGTTTGAGGCTAGCGTGGGCTACAAAAAAAATTAAGTCAAAGTTTACCCTCATTATAAACAAAAATTTTAAATGTTGCTGTACAGTGGTGGTATACATCTTTAATCCCAGCACTCAGGAGGCAGAGACAGGCTGATCTATGTGATTTTGAGGCCAGTCTGGTCTACAGAGCTAGTTCTAGGACAGCTAGAGATACACAAAGAAACCTTGTCTCAAAAAAAAAAACCCAAGAAAAAAAATGTTTTAAAATGTTGTCTAAGTGAATGATACACAAATCAGAGAGATAGTTATTAATTGTATTTTACATATGAGAACTTGATGAGTACAAACCAGGTATCCTGATTCTAAAAAAGCCAAAATAATACACTTTGCCCATTTTAGGAAAAGATCAGGTATGGTGTCACGTACCTTTAATCCTAGCACTGGAGAGGCAGGTTGACTCTCCATGATTTCAAGGCCAGCCCTGTTTACACAGCAAGTTTCAGACCAACCAGGGCTACATAGTGAGACTGCCCCCCCCAAAAGAAAAGAATTTATTTATGTTAAAAAAAAAGACTTAGGAAACATTGAGGAAGAAGGAGCAGAAAGATTTTAAGAGCCAGAGGACCAGGATATCTGATGTGAGATTGTGTCTCCTAAAAATGACAGAGACGCTTCATTCATGATACCTCTACTTTATGGCTCCCTAAACAAGATGTGAAAAAAGACAACACCAAAAGACAAGCAATGAGGAAGTGGGAAATGTCATGGGACCCTACCACAGGACAAAGAACTATAGGCAACTAATAGATAATGACTGAGGGAGAAATAGTCTTCTCTCAAGGGATAAGCCCCCTTAACCGCTTATACAATAACAAGTGTTCAACACTGAATTCATGTAGACATAAGCAACACTAACCATACTCAGTAGGTTATATTAATTTATTTACCTGTGTGCATATATAAGAGAGGGAGGGGGAGGGAGGGAACATAGGAGGGACAGAGGAGAGAAAACAAAAAGAGGCCAGGAATTTGAAAGGAAGCAATGTGTGTGCGTGTGTGGGGGGGAGAAGGAAAAGGAATGGGGGTTAAATAATGCAATTACATTTTAATAATAAAATCATCAAAGTAATAAAATGTAGAGAAAACGAGAGCTTGAACTAGAACAGTAGCCATGGGGTAGAAAAATGCGATGACATTATTTGTCTATACTGGATTGTGATTGTGAGTGCTACGGATGGAATCCAGGGTCCCATGAATGCTGGACAAGGGTTCTTTTTTTTACTTCTTTTTTAATATATTTTTTATATTTTTTCTTTTATTATTATCATTATTATTAAAAAATTTTCACCTCCTCCCTATCTCCCATTTTCTCCCCCTTCTCCCCACCCCCTTTCCCCTCCCTCTTCAGTCCAAAGAGCAGTCAGGGTGCCCTGCCCTGTGGGAAGTTCAAGGTCCTCCCCCCTCCATCCAGGTACAGGAAGGTGTGCATCCAAACAGATTAGGCTCCCACAAAGCCAGTCCATGCAGTAGGATCAAAACCCAGTGCCACTGTCCTTGGCTTCTCAGTCAGCCCTCATTGTCCGCCACGTTCAGAGAGTTCGGTTTGATCCCATGCTTTTTCAGTCCCAGTCCAGCTGGTCTTGGTTCTTAATACTAGACTATAACTCCAGCCCTACAGAGATCCTTAAAAGTTTATAAAAACATCTTCACAGGAACCATGCAGGCAAACCAGAACATTGACCTCTGAGCTTTTTACCAACCACTACTAGATAACAACTTCTTCCCCAAATTTTACTACCAGACTAGTGAGCCCCGATAAAAGATATAACTAACATTAATAGTCTCGCCCTATTACATAAAAGTCAAATTCTTGCTTAATAACTATTTATTTTTCATTAACTTCTAAGCACATTTCCCCTAACAGTGATTCCAGGTCACTTTAATTTTTTTAAACAGATTTGTTTTATTTTACGTATATGAGTGTTTTGCCTACATACATGTATGATGTATGTGTATGTATGTGTATGTATGTATGTATGTGTGTATGTATGTATACCAAGTGAATGCCTGATGCCTTGGCGGCCAGAAGAGGGTGTTAGGTCCCATGGCACTGGAGTCTGAATGGTTGTAAGCCACTGTGCCAGTGGAGAAAACTGAATCTAGGTCCTCTATAAGAGTGACAAGTATTCCTAACCATCTGCCTAGGCCCCTGCCCCCTAATCACCACCAGATCTCATTTTTTAAACAAGCATTTTCTTCTCACTGACTTTTGCACTCTACCTCCAGTCCTCAGGTCTCTCAATATTTTTAATAAACTTTTTTTTGGTTCTTCTGTGTAGCCTTGGCTGTCCTGGAACTCACTCTGTAGACCAGGATGGACTCAAACTCATATCTGCCTGCCTCTGCCTCCCGAGTGCTGGGATTAAAGGTTAAAGGTATGTGCCACCACACCAGCTCTATTTTTAATCACTTTATGCATGAGAAAAACTTTCATGATGTGAAACTTTCTATTTGTGGCATCATATTGGTGCTTAAAATGTTTTAGTTTTCAGATTAGGTATGTTCGATTGGTTTCTAGATTAATGGAAAATGACTTTTTGGGCTGCAGTGATGTTTCAGAGGTTAAGAGCACTGGCGACCCTTCCACAGGATCCAGGTTTGACTTTCAGCATTCACATATTCTTGTAATAGTCTATACACATACCTCGGTTACTTAATTCTCCCCCTTGTTCATTGGCTCCAGTTACCCAGGCCTGGATGCTATTTCTTGAACACAGTAGAACTGCCTTACAGTTATTATTATATTCACTTCTAGGTATAAATAGAATCACTTCCTTACCACTTTCAGATTTTGCACAAATGACAAGCCAGGTGGTGGGGCATGCCTTTAATCCCAGCACTAGGGAGGCAGAGGCAGGTGGATCTCTGGTCTACAAAGTATGTTGCAGTTACACAGAGAAATCCTTTCTCAAAAACAAAAGAATAAATTTGGACTCTTATTTTATGTCATTCATAAAAATCAATTAAAAATGGATTAAAGAATTGACTGTAAAGCCTACACAGTAAAACTCCTGGAAACACAAGGAAAACTTTTCTCGGCCTTGGATCTGGCAATGATTTATTAGCTATGCTGCCAAAAAATCTGCAAAAGGTAAATGAGACCTGGGAGAGTGCAGTCGCTCTCCTCTATTCTCAGTTTTGCATTCTGTAATTTCGGTTATTTACTTCAACTCTTTCAAGAGACAGACAGAACATTCATGTCATTTTATTAGAGAATAGTACTACAACTGTTCTGTTTCCTTATAATGTCTTATTACATCTTTTATATCCACATTTATAAATTAAACTCCTTCATAGGTCTACACATAAAGGAAAACATTGCATGTGTATGGTTTTGTTATACCCAACAGTTTTAAGTATCCACTGAAAGTTTTAGACCACCTCTCCCAAAAAGAGGCATCAAAATCAAAAGCATTTTGGAGAAGTAAATCCCAATAGCTACAGATGGGTGGATCCCTATGAGCTCAAGGCCAGCTTGACCTACAAAGCAAGGACCAGGACAGCCAGGCCTAAAAAACTGTCTTGAAAACCAAAAAAGAAAACAACCAACCACATGAAAGAGCAGCTATAGAAATAGAGGAAACTATGTGTCATCCAAATATCAAATAAAGTTTTATATGCAAATATATAAGGAACTCTACAACTGGACAGTAAAAATGCTAAATTAAAATCAAATCAGGTAATTCTATTATAAATGGTCCAAAGGTTCAATATGGCTCAGAGTTAGAGCAGTTTCCTAGCGTGCAGAAAATCCCAAGTACCACTCCCAGCATACATGCGCATGTGCAAGTACACACACACACACACACACACACACACACACACACACACACACGAGAGAGAGAGAGAGAGAGAGAGAGAGAGAGAGAGAGAGAAAAGAAAAAAAAAACAGTTCAAGGACTTGACAGGCATGCTCCAAAGAAAATATTTGAACGGAGAACAGGTATACACAAGGGCATTGAACATCATTAACCATTAGAGTGATTTGATTGGTACCATTGCAAGTAAAAAAAAATGCTATGATGTATTTCCCTACAGTTGTCATAATGACTATCATAAAAGAATACAGCTACAAACCCTGCAATCTACAATGGTGACCTGCCTTCATGATCAGATGGTGCAATAAAGGCACAAATGTAGCAGGAGTAGCCAATCTGACTGAGTCTCACCCAATATAAAAAAAAAACATTTAAGGGCAGGCCCCATGACCAGAAGTAGACAGCCAATACAAAATGAACTCAATGGTACTTTTGGAATTTTTTGTCTTACATTTTTTTTTACATTACTAGTCTTTTGTTTATATACTGTGGTTTCTGGTTCAGTGTTCTTATAGTTTTTGTTTGTGTCTATATGTGTTTCTTATGCTTTTAAAAATTCTTTTTTTTAAAAAAATCACCTGTTTGGTTTCTAAAGAGAGAGGGGGGGAGGGGCATATAGAGTTGGATGGGGGGTAGGAAGGATCTGAGAGGCATTGAGGGAGGGGAAACTGTTATCAGAATATATTATATGAAAATACTATCATAAAGGCTGACAAGAATTTGGAGGGATATGTAACTCTAGGCACTGCTGGTGGGAATGTTGATCGGTTCAGTCACCAGGAATGGCGGTATGGAGATTTCTCAGAAAATTAAAAATAGAGCTCCTACATGATTCATTAATCTCATTTCCTGGTGTATATCCAGAGGAATTAAAGTCGGAATCTAAAAGATTTGCACTATCATGTTCACTGCAGCCAATGACAGAGGAATAGATAAAGTAAATGTGGCTTATACACATCATGGAATACTATTTATCCTAAAAGAAAAATGCTGCCATTCATGATAACAAGAATGAGCTTAGAAGATAATTAAAATAAGCTATACACATAAGGGTAAATACTATATTGTTGTCACATAAACGATTAACGTAACATAACATAGTTCCATTCACAGAAGCAGAATATGGGGGCTGCCAGAGATCAGGGGAAAGATGAAGCAGATATTATTACTCAAAGCATATAAAGTTTCAGTTATACAAAATTAGTAAGTACTAGAGAGCACAGAACAATGATTAAAGTTAATAATACTATATTATAGACTTAAAATTAAAACTAATAGTTCAAAAATTATTATCATAAAAATTAATTAAATTAATTAATTTAATTAATATTAAAAATAAGGGGAATGAAAAAACAATTGGAGTCGATGGGTAGATTATTGGCATTCACTGTGTTTATGCTTCCATAGTTGTACATTTATTGCCAAACTCATCAAATTATGTATGTTAAGCATATATAGCCTTTTACATGTCATAACACAACAAAGTATCTATAAAACTTTTTATTACATTTGTTATTTGTGTATGTATATGAGCACATGCAAGTCAGAGTACAACTCATAAAAGTTCCTTCTCTCTTTCTATTATGTGGATTCTGGGAATCCAATGCAGGTCACAGGTTTAGTGGCAAGCACCTTTACCTATTGATGGTCCTCAATAATATATTGTATAAAATTCTATTCTTTCATTTAATCTTCATAACATAGCTTTGTCTTCTTTCTTTGTTTACTATTTCTCCAGTTATTTAAATAATGATTAATATGTTGTAGGAACTCAATAATAAATATTTTTGGACTGAATGAAGACAAGTACCAGATATCAAAATAGCAACTAGTGTAGCATAATTCTTAAGAGCAAAGGTTATAGAGGTAGAGGTGGAGACCAATTCTGATGTTGTATTGATCAACTGTGAAACTGTTACTTAGTATTTCAAAGTTTTCTTTTTCTTTATCTATAAATTAGAGATATTAATAGTACTAAAGTATAGATTTATAAAATGTTATACACATAAATGTCACAAAAATTTCTCAATTCCTTCTAGCTCTCTTTATTCAAAGTTTTAGATTCTGATCTATGCCTCCCCATATTTCAATGATCTATTCCCCTCCAAAATTTTAAGTAACCGTTAAGTGTTATTAATACTCATTGACATTCTATCAATTAAGTATACTAAACAAAAATTTACCCAAGAAAAACATTAGTTTCTAGGTTAAAAAACAAGCATCCTTACAATTTATAACATTAAGAAGAAACTTACACTCTTGTCCAACTGCGGATTCTTAGAATAACCCAGAAGGCTAAAAGTCCATGCTAAAGCCAACACTGTAAGTTTTTAAACATTTAGACAGCAGGGCAAGCTACTTTTGGGAATCACTTACACTTCCTGAGCTACTTTTGGGAATCAAGAGACACATCTTAGGAGTCATAGTTCTAGGTTTGGGAACACTGCTAGGGAGTAGACGAGTGGCCTTGGCTCATCAGTGTCTGTCCAACTGTACAGAAGATTCTTTATGCTCTTCATCACATGATGATACAGCATGTGAAAGCACTTCAAAAGGGCTAAGACACCCGCCCATGAGCCAGACCAAATGCATAGGAAAATGATCTATACTGTGCTTACTGTGCTCCACTGTATCTAATTAGGTTCAAAAATAATTCCAGACAACAACCCCAAAAGACATGAGACAGAAACCTCTCTCAGCTGTTTTGAGAAAGAATGAGAGAAGTCAAAGCAATCTCAAACGACCTTTTCCTGAAAATGACAGACTACTCAATTGTTTCAGAAGAAAACAATTAAATAGTATAAGACAAATGGCTAACTTTTCTATTAAAGAAGTGTAATAGTTCTCATTTATAATGTTTTATACTCCATTAGCACTGTAATTACACTTAGAGATCGGGGTGGGGAGGTTAGACAGAAGTAGTTATGAATCTATAAGCTGCTAAACATATACAAGACAGTCTTAGGCAGTATAGTTTGTCTTTCAAAAGCAATAAATACTTAGAGGCTTTATAGTAAATTAAACTAATAAATAAACAAACCCTTCCCCCCAAAGCAAAACAGTTAAAATTGTCACTATGCCTTAGTGAGTGAAGGTTTTAGAGAAAAAGTGGCCCATGTAGAATGAGCATAGTTTGAATGGAAAGAAGGGAGTCTAGAAGCATTCAGATAAGGGAAAAATTTAGAATAAAAGCACAGAAGCAGGATTTCAGTGCTGACTGCACACCTACTACAGTCAGCATGGAATAAGATGTCATTAGTTCAAAGCCTAAACAGAAGAAAGTATGGTAAGCAATATATAAAAACTATACATGACATATTATCAAAGCACACTGAGTAATAATTCTGCCTGCTGGATTTAGGGAAACTAATAAGAGAACATAAGCCATTTAAGCTTAATTCAGATAGGGTATTCTGGACAAAGTCAATACATGGGAAAAGATATCATTGTGAAAGAATATTTAGGACAGATCAGCATGGGAAGTTAGAACTTGCAGACACCAGAATATTAGAACTGAGTTAGAAAGGCAATATGATGCAATATTAAGAAGTATCTTTTTCCTGGAGGCAATAAAAAGACATCAGAAGAATTTAACTATAATTAAACTATAAAATTAATATTTTTAAAAATATTAAACCTGGATTAAAGTAAAGCGATTATGTTTTATTTAAGTATGCATCATTAGGTTGGTATCTTGAATACGATTATTCACCATTTGACAATCCTGAAACTTGATGATTTTTCACTTGGGAATATAAATAGAAGAAACACTTGTAATATTATGTGTTAATTTTAATTAAACACCTTGACAAAATTTATAGTAGAAAAATACTTTAGGGCATAAAATAAATCATAGAATTTAACAAAAGTAACCATAAAACTTGAACATACCCCTGTGTCTGTGTCAGACTTTGATGAACTTAGACTTTCCTGAGATGGTGACGGTGACACACGGCCTAAAAGTAGCATAGTAATTGTTAAAAAACCTTATATGTAAATAAGCTAATCTATCAACAAAAATATTCTGAAATAATAATAGTCATAAAATAGAATACCCCAGAAAAACACATTTTCTAAATGTGAACTATAACCACACAAGCACCTACATTTTGTCTTTATCATTTTTTATCAATTTTAATTAAACAGCTTAAACAGTTCCCTAAATTAGTAAACAAAATATCATCTAATCTTCGTTATTCATAGTGAAAACATTTTTACTAATTACAAAAAGTAGCAAGGGGAAACAGCAAAAGACCAATAAAAGGTCTGAGCCTAGATTAGGCTTCAAAGGTCTTTTTGCCTTAAGTAGAACAAAAAATGTCCATGTACAACAAGAAAAGCTCACTCACTCTACAAGTAACCCATTTTAACTTTGTCTGGTTACATCATCATCTTCAATTATGTATTATGACATACATTAAGGAAATTCACAAAGGTTTTCTAAAGAATATAGGGTCCCCCAGGACTGGTGGCACAGCCCCATTAACTTAGATACTCATGAGGTTGAGGCAAGATCTTACATTCAAAGCCTGCCTGAGCTATAAAGAGAGTCAAGGCCAAACTGGGCAACACAGTGAGATATTGTAATTTCTTAGAGTGAGAGACAGATTGTATAGAGATTAATCATAGATGCCTGGTATACTGTGTTCTTTAAATTGGTATTGCACTCTATATTCTCACCAATGGTTAACTCTATTTTCTTTTCTCCCATTTCTTAATTTCTTATTTTCAAACTTAGATGATTAGGAAAGAGATGATTTGTGGATAAAAGTTAGTTAGTTACATTAAAAATTATAAGAAAGTTGGGCCGCGGTGGTAGCTCACACCTTTAATTCCAGCACTTGGGAGGTAGAGGCAGGCGGATCTCTGGGAGTTTGAAGCCAACCTGATCTACAAGAGCTAGTTCCAGGACAGCTAGGACTGTTACACTGTTACACAGAGAAACCATGTCTCAAAAAACCAAAAAAAAAGTATAAGAAAGTTAGCTCATACAATTAGAGTCCCTACTTAATAAATTTTTCATACATTCTTAAAACATCACATAACAAGAATATTTTATTTAGTGAAAGTGTTTACATATATTCATAATATTCTGAGGTCAGTTTTTCATATATCCATTGATTTCATATATTCACAAACTTAATTATTCTTCATGGCTTAATTTTCTTTATCTTTCTTTACTTAGTGGGTATATGTAGCATTTTTTATTATTTCTCCAGCTTAATTCAATCTTTCATTTTAATTTAGGATAGAAGTGAAGGTTGCCGGGGGAAACCAAGTAATTTCTAAGTGTTTGATAAAATTACATATTTACATGAGAAGGTATAAATCAAAAGGTATGTGGTATTCTTTTCATTAGGTCTAGAGATTTTTGCTATTGCTGTTTACCTTATTTTTATTTAGTTTTGAAACAGTCTTGCTATATAAGCCAAATAAGCCTTAAATTCTTGACCATCTTGCAAAGAGTCAAAATTATAGGTGTACAACACCATATGATGTAAATCCTACAAACCACTGACCAGTTAAAGAGAGCAATGCAGTTGAATATTCCTTATCAGATTTTGGAACTTGTTGGATTTTTAAATAATTGCATGGCATCCCTAATCTGAAAACATGAAACCTGAAATTCTCTAAAATTAGAAAACTTTGAGCACTTTCCCAATATTTCATGAGTTTCAGATTACAAAGCATTTTTAGTTTGAGAACTGAGGATGCTCAACAAATACTATACCTAAAATGCCAAAAAACCCCAGATTTATTTAGATATTTAAAGAAATGAAAAATACCTTCAGTATTATATTTCATTCGCATATTGTTGAAATAGTCAAAAGCATTTTTTAAAGCCCATATCCTCACTATATTGTCTTGTCCAGCTGAGGCAAGTAATCGGCCACAGTGAGAAAATTTCATTGTCCAAACAGCTCCCTATGAAAACAGAAGGTTCAAAATGACTTTACAAGCTTAAGAGACATTCCATTAACCCAACCTTTAAAGCTCACCACATTATACATAGTAAGATAACACTAACTTTCCTAACATGTATTCTAGCCACTTGTGCAATAGTGCTATCACAAAGGGAAGCTTTCAGAAGAAAGGTCTGTTAGGACCATTAACATTTACTATAGTTTAACCTAACAAATTTAAAACCCCAAACTATGTTCACATATTAATAAAAATGAGGGGTATTTTTAGTTGCATATATGCATGTGTGTGTGTGGACGTAAGTGTAGAGGTCAGAGGGCAACCTCAGGTGCCATTTATGAGAGTCCCTATGTAACTAGAAGCACAAACCACAGTTTGGAAACTTCAGACCCTTAGCAGGACTGAAAAGAATAACGTCTAGCCTACCTTAGCTGCCCATAGCATAGTGCTCATATCATGAGACACTTCAAAGGACCTAAATAGTTTGGTCTTCTTCTGCTTTTCTCTCTACAGTCCATGACTAGACTCTCTATAGAAACTGAAATCATTGGATATGTATATGATCAGAAAAGTGTTAAAGAACAGGAGTCTTTAGTAGGAAGGGCCAAATCCTATTCAACAAATAAGGTTTATAACACAGACTTGGGTATATTAAAAGCATTACCTGCCTATGGATTCTTTATCTAAGTTAGAAGCAAGTTAATTTACTTAAATAGCATTCATTTCTATAAAAGTCAAATACAGTAAAAAAGTCATTTGGATTATTATTATTTTTTGTTTTGTTTTGTCTTGTTTTTTGAGACAGGGTTTCTCTGTGTAGTCCTAGCTATCCTGGAACTAGCTCTTGTAGATCAGGCTGGCCTCAAACTCATAGAGATCCACCTGCCTCTGCCTCTTGAGTGCTGGGATTAAAGGCATGCGCCACCACTGCCCAGCGGGGCTTTCTACTTAAGCAGGAAATAATGGTGGACTCAATATAGTATAAAAAATTTTAGTAAGTTCCAAAATGAAACCACTGTAAAAATTAAAACATTGATGCATAGTTTAATAGCATTTAATTTCAATGTGGCCACTGCTTATAGTCACTTTGTAGTTAGGGCAACACAGGCTTTATTTGATTCCTTGATCAAGGGCACAGCCTAGTTTACCTATGTTTGAGTTTAACTGCTATAGTCCTTAGGTTCCTAGATTTGTAGACACTATTTGCATACAAATCTGAGGATTTTCGTCTACATTGTTAGGCTTGAATTTTTTTCTTTGCAGTATTAGGGATCAGAGCAGAGCCTCATGTAAATGAAGGAAACACTCTACCACAAAGCCACATCCCCAGTATGGTACTTTTGAAATCTTAAAGAATGTAAATCTCTAACTATCTCTAGCTTGGCTGAATATTTTACTATGGAAAACACAGTAGGATTCTGAATACTTTTTACCAAAGTGCTAGGGATTGAAAGCAGGGCTTTATGTATGCTATTCAAATGCTCTAAGTATTCATATTTATTTAAATTGTGGTTGAAAATATTTAACATGTTTTTACAAGTGACAGACTATTTTCTAATTTAAGTGCTACAAAGGTTGGTCTCTCTGCATAGTTTTCTCAATAATACAGCCTAGAGATTATTTATTGCAAACCTTTCGTATTTTGAGATTGGGTTGCTCTAAGTAGCACAGGCTGACCTTGATCTTATCATCCTCCTGCCTCAGCCTTCTGTGTGCCGGGATTATAGGCCCAAGAACTACATTCAGCCTAAAACATTACTTCTTAAACAATATTCAGAGACAAACACTGCATTATCTATTAATTTAAATAAATGAATATAGTGTTCTAAATTAGCAAAAGTATATACATTGGTAAAAATAAATTAAATAGAAGCCTCAAAAAATACGCTAGCAGTCATGAAAAATGAAATGGTTGCTTACCATATGTTCACCACTAAGATCTTGCACCACTTTGATCTGATCAAAATCATAAGGTCCTTTGAAACCATGTGCTGCCTTGAATTTAACTGGCCTTGTATATGGCATTCCTTCATCATCACTTGATGAAGGGTCATCTTGATCAGTATGAAACACTGAAAAGGAACAAAATTCAATGGTTAATATATATATATATATATAGTTACAATTATATTTTCAAATATATTGATCATCAAGTATACTTTTAGTAAATAGAGAAGCAAAATTTGTCTATTACTATATATCATAGTGGTTGAGAAAATGGAGACTGATGTTACATTGGTTGAATTTATATTCATCTGTTACTTATAATATGCATGACCGTGGGGAAGTTACTCAACCTTTCTATACCTCTCAGTTTTCTCACCTATAAAATGAGGATAATGACGATACTCACTTCATTGAGTTATGAGATTAAATTAATTAAAATGTAGGTTAATTCTAAGAAGATTATCTGGTATTGTGTGAGTACTAAGTGCACTTATTAATAACAACAAATGAGTAGAATAATAAAGGCACAGTGGGCTATGGTCTCTTCAAATTAAGAAAATCTCTTTTTACCTTATTTATTGTGTGCACATGTGCATGCTATGGGGTGCATATGGAGTCAGTTCTGTCCTTCTATTACACAGATTACAGGAATTGAACTCTGGTTGTAGGGCTTGGCAGCAAGCTCCTTTACCCATGCACATGCCACGGCACAAGAGTAGAGATCAGAGGACTTTTTTTTTTGAGAGTGGTTCTAGCCTTATGCCTTCTTTGAAGCAGGATTTCTAATGTTTTCCTCTGCTGCTGTGCTACATGCTGCAGACTAGTTGGCTTGTCACCTTGAGGAAAATTCTCTCTCTATCTTCTATGTCATCAAAAAATGTTGGCATGACAGACACATACTATAGCATCTAGCTTCTAACTGAGTTCCAAAGAACTCCATTGGGCTTGTATGAAATAATTATCTGGTCCCAAGTTTACCTCATTAAAAAATAGCTTTAAAAGTATATTTATTTTTATGGGTATGAGTGTTTTGCCTCCACGAATGTCTATGTACTATGTGTGTGCCTGGTGCCCATGGAGGCCAGAAGTTGGTGTCAGATCCCCTGAAACTAGAGTTACAGACAGTTCTAGTTTGCCATGAGAGTACTGGGAAATTAAAGATGGATTCTCTGGTGCTCTTAACGACTAAGCCATTTTTCCAACCCTTTAAAAATATTTTTAAAAGCCAATAAGTATTAGCGAATCAATCCCACACCAGTTATGTTTTAAGGGGTTATTTATTTTGGGGGGTAAAACTTATATACACCATAAACCGTCGGGAAGGGAGCCTAGTCGCTGGAGCAGGAGCCGGGAGTAGCAGCCGAGACCGAGCACCGGAACCAAGAGCCGGAACCAAGAGCCGGAACCAAGAGGCCTATTCCGGATATGTTTCTCTTTTTAAAAGAGAAATATACCACGCCCCAGTGGGCTGGTATTTCAGCAGCTATTGGCTGCCAGAGCGGAAGTCGCTCCCCGCTGCACTGTGGGCTCCTGCTTCAGTGATTATTGGTTGAGGCAGCGGAAGTTACTCCCACAACAAATAAGTCTGACAAAATCAATTTACACTTAATCATTGTACCATAAATCTTCAAGGTTGTTATAATCACAAAATACTGAACCAATTCATACTTAAAAGTATACATTTATCTTTCTTCATATTTATAAAATTAAGGGAGACACTTCTGATTTATTGAAATACTAAGATATTGGCTATAAAAGTTTATTATGTTCATTGATATAGAGTGCCTTTTATAAATGATGAGCTAAATTTAGAAAATACACATTAATGGAGTATTCAGTTGCAATATCCTCATGTTACTGACCTTCATCTCTTACACTTTTAACCTTATTTATAGCACGTTCACCATATTCCTCAGCAAGATGCTTTGCTCTCTTTACTGATTTTCCAAGGAATTTCTTTAGTTGAGTCCTGAAGAAAAATACACAAAAATGTAGTGACACAATTGTGCAAGGTAAACTATCCACAAACTTAAGATGTATCTTTTAAAACATTAAATGTAGGTATTCAAGTTCTTGGATTCCTTTTTTTAAAATTTACTTGATTTGTGTACATTTGGTGTTTTGCCTGTAGGTATGTCTATGAGTTATAGACAGCTGTGAGCCGCCATGTGGGTTCTAGGAATTGAACCTGAGTCCTCTGAAAGATCAGCCAGTGCTCTTAATCACTGAGCCATCTCTCCAGCCCCATCAGATTGCTTGTTTTATGGAATGAACATATTCAAGTCAATATCCTTCAAAAATATATGAATAAAATTTCTCCCAATTAACAGTTTATTCTCTAAAGCCTGACTGGCAATAGTGGGCTGGGGAAGAGCATGTTTAAGCAGATCTATGGGCCCTATCCCCAGATAATTTGATTTGGAGAGTTCCTGGTGAAGCTATAAACATGCAGTTAAATAATTTTGAAAAAACTACTTTAAAGACTTATCTCTAAGAATGCATTTTACCAATAAAAAGGAAGGGTTAAAGAAAGTCATTGATCTACAAAATAGAATACCTGGGAAGCTTAAGAGGACCTACTGTGTTTTCTCTTTCATCTGGGTATTCACAACAATAAAATTAGGCTGAGCTTTTCAATAGATACCCCCAAATACAAAGTTACACAAGCATCAAAGCTTATATAAACATAATTCAATTTTTCTCTATTCAATTGAAAAGATATAAATGTCAATCAACAGCCGAATGGATAAATAAGTGTTGGTATAAACTACAACAAAACAAACCCCTACTCTTTGAATTGCCATGCTCTTATTCATAGTCCTTGCTCATGTTGTTACTTCTGATTTTATGGAATGAACATATTCAAGTCAATATCCTTCAAAAATATATGAATATGTTGTTACTTCTGATTTAAACACCCAGTACTGATTACTAGTTTTTATTTACCCTTTAGGTCTCAGATCAAATAATCTCTCAAAAAGACCTTCCTTGAGCAAAACCATGTTTTCTTGTTGTAGACTTTCACAGCACCTTGCAGTTTTCTTTTACAGCAATCATTATAAATAAAGGTACACTTTTGTGCATGATTACATATTCAGTATCTGCCTCCTCATTTACACAGAAGGTCCCTGAAGGTATGAGTGTAATTGTCTTAACTACTGTATCCACAGCAACTAATTCCTGTGTGGTTCATAGAAAGACTGCAATGTATTTGTCTTTGGTGCTAACATGAAGAGATGCCCACGATGTATTTGATTTACAATAAAAAAAAGCTAAGAATCTACAGACACAATGTAATCCCTCTTTTATGAGAACCAAAAAAATTCTAGGGCTATGGGTATAGCTCAGTGGTAAGGTCCTTGCTTAGCATGTTCTGGTCCCTAGCTTTGATTCGCCACTGACAAAGAAATTAAAGAATCTTGATAATAATCTGTGAGATAATCATAAACTTTCATTTTCAATTTTATACATTTCTGTTACTACTTTCAGTCATCAGAAAACAGAGATGACAAAACTCGTTTTATAGTGCTGGGGATTGAGCCCACGGCCTTGTTTAAGCTAGGTGAGTATTCTACCATTGAACTACATCCCCATCCCTGTAAAACCAGTTTCTAAAACCAAAATAAGGTGCCTACTCTAAAGTTATAGTTTATGGATAACTATAGGTTCACTACAATGATGTTTAGTTTTAATTGCTAATTTGACACACTCTAGAATCACCTGAGAAGGGAGGCTTAATAAGGAACTGTCTAGATTGGGCTGGCTTGTGAACATATCTATGAGGGGATTATCTTGATTAATGGGAAGATTGTGGGTGACGCCGTTCCCTGGGTGGGGGATCTAGATTGTTTAAGAGAGAGGAAAGTGAGCTGAGCACTAAGAGCAGGTATTAATTCACTGCTCTCTGCTCTTCACTGTGGATGTCTTATGACTATCTACTTTAAATTCCTACTACCTTAACATTCCTGCAATTATGGACTGTGTGCCAAATACAGCCCTTCTTTCTTAAGACACTCTTATCAGGGTAGTTTATCAGACCAACAGGAAATGAAACTATGATGATTGCTATTTAAAAGCCAAGAAGACATTTAAATCACTGTAGATGTGACTTTCTAAATATAGACTTTTTATGTTTTGTTTTTGTTTTCGAGACAGGGTTTCTCTATGTAGCCTTGGCTGTCTGAAACTAGCTCTGTAGACCAAGTTGGTCTTGAACTCAGAGATTCTGCCTGCCCCTTCCTTCAAGTGCTGGGATTAAAGGTGTATACCACTAGGCTCAGCTATAGACTCTTATGACTTTAAAATGGTACTATTTAGTAGATTCCTTTTCATTGACGAATAGGGTCTGCTACCACTCATACTATTCTCAGGACCTTTTGAACAGGATTCTTTTAAGCTCAATTATTAGTTGCTTCCTCGGTCTTCAAAACAACTTGTTATGATCCAGGAAAATTGAGAACCAGGGGCCAATCTATTCTGGCTACTGGCTGCATTATTGGTTTACCTCATAATTTAGTGTAAATATTTCTATGTTCTATGTGTATGATGGTAAGAGAAAGGGCTGGAAAGAGTTACTATATACATAGACTATTGTGCTATGTATGGGTCCTTTATCATTTTCTGATTACAACCTTGCAATCAGAATATTACCAAGCAGTCTCACATGCCAACTTTTATGTCAAATTTTGCAGGTTCTCTGTTGCTTTAGAAGCTCGGGCACTAGACGACCAGATTTAAGAAATGATATATGAATAAAAAATGAGACATATAGACCCATTTTCTGAATAAAAAAATTTCTGAGTACAAATTTTTTCCTAGAAAATGAGCTTTAGCAGGACATAATGATGCACACCTATAATCACAACACTCAGGATAAAGAAGCAGGAAAGTTGTGAGTTCACACCAGCCTGACCTAGTGTAAAAAGCCATATAGTGAGAACGTGTATAAGAAAACCAAAATAGAACATAAATGAGCTATAGGGCATACACTATATGGCAGTTAACCTTGATGTTTATGTTTCCTGAACAATTCCTAACTCTTTGGATCCTGACAGCTGTTGGTGTTAGACAGCCAAGTTTCAAATACCTGGTGTTAACATATATCTGCATTTTGGTACATCTTTTTTAAATAGTCAGATTTAAGAGGATCATACATTTTGGACGTTTTATGACAATATTGACAATTTAGTGACTCAGACATAATCAGACATACTCTATATGACTACCTGTATACTATGTATTTGTGGGGTTTACAGAAGAATCATATGATCATAAACCTTTCATATCACACTGTCCAGCTATTTCAAATGTGTTTGCTTTAGGCTTACCCTCCTTGTGGATCTATAAGAAGCTAATGGCTACTAAGAGAAAGAAACATTTCTTCACCGTAGTCACTGATAAACTGTCCATGCTCCTGTAAGTAACCCTTATTAAACAAATTGGGTAATTTAAAACAAAACAAAACAAACAAATAAACAAAAACAGCCAGGCAGTGGTTGTGCAAACCTTCAATCCCAGCACTTGGGAGTCAGAGGTAAGCAGATCTCTGTGAGTGAGAGGCCAGCCTGGTCTACAGAGTTAGTTCCAGAACAGCCAAGGCTACACAGAGAAACCCTGTCATGAAAAATAGAAATATAAAAAAATAAAAAAGATATGAAAGTAGAAGGGAAACTATTTAAAAAGAGAACAAAGATCAGAAGGAGTGAGGGGCAAGAAAAGGCAATAGGCATGAATATGATAAAATACATTATACACATGTATGAAAATGTCATAAGAAACATGTAAAATATATGCTGATAAAATTATTTGCTTTTGAAATTAGAAAATGGCATTAAGATAACATGCTAAAGAGAAAAAATAAATTATGTGGCTATAGATTTGCTATGAACTGGAGTAGTTAGAAAGAAATATAAATAGGGTTTGGAAAGATGAAGAAAAGGAGGAAGATATCTAAGGACAATGATGTTCTTCTGTTCACAATTCTAGCATCTAGGATGGAAAACGATATAAGGATGATACAAAATATATTGGTCATTTACTTTATGTCAGATGCTTTCAAGATGACCTAAATGAATGTAAGAAACTCATAATTAGCCAATAGAGGGTAGGTAGGGACAGTGTGGATAGACATTTAACATGATTTAATACCATCTGGAGGGAGACCACATATTCCATTCAAAGCAATTCTCTCAAGTTGAAAGAAATTATGAGAAAGAAATTACTCAAATTAAGTGGTAGCATATATATTCAAGTAATATGACAAGGATTGATTTTCTGAAGAATTTTCTGGTAGACCAATGATTATGGCAGTTAGTAGAAGCAAGAGAACAACACTAGGATGGTGGTAATATAAGGTAATAGTGTCGCGTTAGAAGCCTTGGAAGAGTGTAACTCTGATTTTGGCAGACAAATCTCTTTAAAGGATCTGTTTTACTGTAATGTAAAAAGTAGCTAAGAACAATCTGATATTACAGTTTTTCTATTACATTTTTTGATTAAAAAAAGCATGGAATTTTTTTACTTTTCTAGTAAACACTTAAAAAGAAGAAAAGGCATGTAGAGTAACTCACGTCTTCTGCTTTAACCGCCCACCGTCAGTGTCTGTTTGTTGTGACTGCAGCTTTTCTTCATCATCAGACTGAGTGGCGTCATTGCTACAAGAAGGGTGAGTCATTTTAAAAGATGCCATTTCTCTTCTCAAAAATATCTTTTTATGTTTACTATGCAGCAACTAATCAGAACAAGAAAAACTATCTTGATATGCTTATATAACTTCAAATTAATGAATAGCCTGAGAATTACTAAATAGTTTCTAAGAGTAAAGACTGGAATCTTAAAGCAAGATGCAATTTGCAAAATTTAAAAGAATGCAATTTAATAGCCTATAAAATCCTACTATATGAAGTCTGTGTATATAAACAATAAAATAACCTGTAGATAGCTTTTTCTTGGTCCATGAGGCACAACATATATTAAATTTAATAAAAGATCTTTACTTTTCTTGAATTTATTCCTTAGGCCCTCATTACATCTCATAATGAAAATCAATCATTTTGCTCTAAAGCAGTTTTCAAATACTTACAAAGCAAAGTTTTAGAATACTAAGTGCTCCTCACACATGGCTTTTTAGTCTTAAAATGTTTTGATTCTGTCTCCAGCATAAATCATTTTAAACAACTAGAAACTAAATAGTATGAGATTTAAGATTTAGAATAATTTCCGCAAGTAACTACATGGTATGTCAATAATCAAAGGCAAAGATCAAAGGTAAAGAATGCATACTCAAGCTAATTTTACTTTTAGATTGAAACAGAGGACTGAGTTTAACTAAATAGGGACAGTTGTAGTTCAAAAAAGTTAAATAACATTAAGTCATACCTTACATACTCCTTTGTCCTTCTCATGATGTGTAGAGTGAGAGGATTAATACCTGTTGGCAACTTCTCTTCAGCAAGGCTTAGAGGTATTTCTTCTCCAGTATCCAGGTTCTTAATCATTACACTGGCTAAAATTTCCTAGAGGTAAAAAATAACACCAAGATGACTTGAAACTTAACTATCTTTAAAATTTTATATTATTTTTAATTATGTATATATATGTATGTTGTGCACAGAGGCCAGAGGTGTTGGATCTCTTGGAGCTGGTGTTACAGGTAGTTGTGGATTTTGGTTCTGGGACTCAAACCCAGGTCCTCTGGAAGAGCAGTAGTACTCTTAACTGTTGAGCCAGCTCTCCAGCCTTTAATTATCTTTTTTGAGTCTACAAAACTCTCAAAATGTTAAGGATTTTCTAGATAGTCACTACTGCGCACAATAAACTTAAACATTTATGCTGAGATATAATTCTCATACCATAAAATATTATCCCTTAAAACATGCAATTCAATGGTTAATAATATATTTATAGTTCTTAACTTATCATTAAATTATAATATTTGATTGCTCACAAAGGAAATCAGTTGTATAGTAGCTGTCAATTCCATTTAGTTATTTCTTAGTCTCTGGTAATTACTAATCTACTTTCTGTCTGTATTGATTTGTTTATTCAGGACATTCCATAAATTCACTCAAAAAATATGTATAATGCACACCACACACACACACACACACACACACACACACACACACACACACACACACTGGATTTTTTTCCCCTTATTTATTTATTTATAAGAATTTCCACTTCCTCCCCTCCTCCCAATACCCTCCCGCTCCCCCCACTCTCTCTCCTCCTCCCTCTCCAATCCCAAGAGCAGTCAGAGTTTCCTGCCCTGTGGGAAGTCATATACACATTAGAGTTTTACTCAGCGGTAAAAACCAACGACATCTTGAGTTTTGCATGTTGTATCTTGATTCTTTCATTTAGCATGATATTTTTAAGGTTTATCCAAATATCGATACTGTTTTCTTTTAATTGCTGAAAAATATACTATTGAATGGGCATACTATATTTTATTTAAGGATTCATCCATCATACATGTTTGGGCTGTTTCCATTTTTGGCAATTATAAACAATGTTGCTTTGAATATCTTGTACATTTGTGTGTGGATATGTTTCCATTTTTCTTTAGTATAAAAACAGAAATGGAACTGTTGGGTCATGGTAATATTAACATTTTAAGAAAAGTTAAACTATTTTCCAAAGTATAATTTAGAAAAATGTATTATTTTATTTTAACACATTTGAGAAAGGGTCTAGTTATGTTGGTCAGAATGACCTCAAACTAATGATCTGCTATTGTTGGCCTTCAAAGAATTGAAATTATTTTTATTTTCTGTGTATGGTGTTTTGCCGGCATGTATGTCTGTGCACCACATGTACATAATTCCGATGAAGGCCAGAAGAGGGCATTAGATCCCTTGGAACTGGAGTTACAGACAGTTGTAATCATGCGTGTTCCAGAAATCAAACCTGGGTTCTTTAGAAGAACAACCATTGCTCTTCTTAGCTGCAGGGCCATCTCGCTAGCCCCCTACTCTAAAGTTCAAAGGTAAGAAACCATTATAGAGTTAGGGAAATGGCTCAGCAGATAAAAGGTCTAAAGGCCAACTCTGAGTTCAGTCCAAAGGACATATATAGTAGAATGAGAGATCCAAGTCTTACAAATTATCCATTGACTTTCATATTTGTACTGTGGCATGCATGTACCCATTAAGTACACGCACGCACGCACACATGCACACAAATAAATGTTAAAAAAGCATCTGAAATACTAGGATTATTTTAAAGCTCATCTTTTATAAAATACAGATCGTGCTTTTCTGCTGGGTGTGCATGTACATGTGGTACTGGGAATGGAACCTATGACTTTATGAATGCTAGCAAACATACAACTGAGTTACAGACTCAGACGGTTTTGCCTTTTTCTTTTTGATTTAATGTCTCAGAAAGTTACCAGGCTGGCCTTGAACTTACTCTGTAGTCCAAGTAGATCCTGAACTTGTGACCCTCCTACCTCAGTGTCCTGAGTGCTGGGGATTATAGGCCTGCTTTGCCATCAGTCTGTCTTAGATTCTGCTTTGAATGTAAGTATTCCACTGCATATCTTTGTGAAATGGCAAGTTTCCATCAGAGAGTCAAACTTCAGTATATAAATAAAATTCCAAACCTAAGATACTCTTAATTTTAATGATTTTGGCCTAAAAGTAACTCATTATACATGTCAAAATTACTAAACAAGTTCACTGTTCCTGGTATTGAAATGAAGTTCAAAAAGATGGAAATACTGATTTCCTGGATTTAGTCATTATATACTGTATCAGTTTATCAAACCATCACATTACAACCCATAAATATGTACAAATGTGAAATGTCAATTTAAAAATCCAGTAAGTTATATGCAACATGAAACAAGAGTGTGTTAACTATTTTTAGGTGCAGTGTAGAGCCATTATGTACTCTTACAGTGCTATGCAGTCAACACCACAACCCATCTCTAGAACTTTCTCATTTTCCCATTATTTTTACATTTTATGCTTTTAAGAACAAAAAAGTTAAATTCTACCTCATCAGTAAGCTCTCTCCCAGAGTTGGATCTAGGTCTCTGAGGGCCCATCACTTCCCCTGCTACCGTCTGCAAATCAGGTGCTTTTCCATTTTCCTAAAATTATAATTATACAAACAGACTAAATGAATTTCTATAATTTTTAATTATTCATTACGATGCATACTTCTACAAAATTCCACAAATCAGAAAATAGAGCCTACTGAAAATTTAAATTAATGATTCCATTTTAGTCCTTTACTATTCTCTACATGTTGAAAGATATTAGACACCAAAATTACTGTTGCCCATGAAATAGTGCCTTAGTAGTATCACAAACAAATAAATATTTTATTTGAGCCCATTCAAATCAACAGTTCTCTACTAAGATTGCAATTAATTCAAGCCATATGTGGATACTGCTAAAGAAGACTTAGGACAACTTCTGTTTATTTAAAGAATTAGACAACAAATATGTTAAAAATTCACATACAGTTGCTGCATATTCTTCTAGATTAAAAAAAACAATGCTTTAAAAAGACAAACACCATGTTGATTCTACAAAAAGAGACTGCTTGTGACCTCTACTGTATTGTTATAACAAGATGGTAATGTCACATTTCCAGGTCTGCCAACCCTCCTCACCTCAGCTACTATATAAATTACCCCGAGTTCCAGAATTTGGCTGTGGTAAAATGCTATGCAGTTTTTTTTTTGTATAGCCTAGTACATGAAGTGTTTTATATCTAGGAAAATGAACTTATTAAAATAGAAGCAGCTGGTTTTAAAAATACCTATAACATGTCACATACTTGGCATATATTAGCACATTTCATTTTCGCAGAAAACTTTCAAGGTGAATACTTTTCCCATGTTTTATCAATAGGGCATCTAAGAATCAGATGCTAAATAGCTACCTAGCTCACTAAACTAGTTAGTAGTCAAGCCAGAAAGGGAAGTGAGGTGGTCAGGCATGGGAGACAAAGAGAAGAAAGAGGGTTTCAATAATTCAGTCAGCTAGTTATATGAAGCTTGAATTAGCCTATACCCAATATAATAGTAATTCACCAACCTGGGCAGTAACTATTTTATCTCCACTTGTAGCACTTGCCAAATCAAGAGAAGGCTGGGAATCTCTAACTGTACTCTCTGAAGCCACATTTGCAGTAAGGAGAGAATCAGATGTAATGTTGTCTTTGGGTACTGCAATGATAATAAAATAATAATAGTAATAATAATAATGAAGATATTAATAACAGAAGAATAATACCAACAATTTTACACACACACACACACACACACTCACACACACGGATAAAGAAGTATTTTAACCTTTATTTAATTCTTATAACAAGCCTATGAGAACAGTGGCTTTTATTATTCTTGTTTATTAAAGACCATGGTTCAAATGAATTACTTAACTTCTTCAAGACTGCACAGTTTATACATTCAAAGATTAGCATTTAAATTTATGTTGTTTTACGTCTTTCACTCCCATTTTATTCCTACCACTCCATATCAATTCTTAGAGGGTTAAAAAATGTAAAAGTCTGGAGTCTGAAAATACTATTAAAGTAAAATAATATTATTTTAACTTATGACCAGTATAATACCTTTCAGCTTTTGTCAACTTAGTCAAGAAATAATTTATATATCTTAATTATCATAGCAGTTATTCTTTAGCACAAATTGAAACAAAAGCAGAAAAGTTAGCTGAGAATCAAAACAGATGCCTATACTCAAGAAGTAGAGGCAGAAGATCTCCACAAATTCAAGGACAGCCCAGTCAACATAGCAAGTTACATGCTGGTCTGGATGATATAAAAGGGACCCTATCTTACTTCTTCCCAACCTAAAGCAGAAAAGTTAGTTTCAACTATCATATTTCCCAACCAAAATATTTCTCAGTTAATACTTGCCATCCAGATCAGGTGTTTTAAGAGATTCAAGCTCCAATTCACTTTTCTTTTTTCTTGGTGGTGGTGCAGGTCGGGTTGGAGGTGGGGGTCTAGGAGGTGGGAAATTAGTTGGTGGAGGTGGGCGTGCAGGAACAGGCTTCTTTGTACTGGCTACTATATCAGGTTCTGGAGTAAGGTGCCTTGGGGGTTTGGCGGGAGCCACTTCTTCCGCAGCAGCAAAATCTTTAGTAGACAAAGAATCTGAGGATGCAGGATCTAGAATATCGCTTTCTTTGACTTCCATTGCTTCCTTGCTCAGTATTTCGGTTTCCAGTTCAGAAACATCAAGCTGCTCAGCTGAACTTACTTCAGCTACATTAGCAATTTCATCTACAGTCTTCTCACAGGAGTCCTCAGAAGGAAAACATCTTTGTGCTTCTAATTCAGCTTCTTCAAATACATTTGGACTGTCTGCCTTTCCAGAGTCATGTTGTAGCTCATGCTCTATGGATAATAGTCCAGGGATGTCACTAAAGTCTGTCTCAGCCACATAAGAACTGGCAGTAGCCTGATCAGACAGTCCTTTCCCTTTGGAATCCAAAGAGTCATCTTCTAATTGTAGTACTTTCTGACTTTCCTCAATAATACTTTCAATTATCTAATGAAAAGTTAAAACGCAGTTTTAAAAATAATGAAGTTATTTACAACAACAAAGTAATAGCTAATTCAATATATATGACAGGCAATGTCTGTAACACTTTATTGATTTTAAATTAATCTTTACAACAAATGTATAAAAATTTGCTCCTATTGTCATAATTTTACAAATGAAGGAACTAAAGCATTCATGGACCAAGTGATTTATCCAATGTTTTCGAGTTAGTGATAAAAGTGGCATAAGTCCTAGAAGTTTGCTTCCAGAATCTATACACTTACACATTGTAATAGCGAATCTGTGTTATTATAGTATCACAAAAGTTCAATGAACCCTGTAAAATGAAGCCATATATCTCCTCATGAAGACTTCAAATTTCAAGAGTTTATTTACATAGTTATGCCAAACTTGTTGCAATAACTCCCTGCTGTCTCTAGTTAACAAAAATCACAAAAACAAAATCCACCTAGGATTAGAATTGAACTTGCTGCAGTCTGAACTCAAGACTACATCAGAAAAGTCAGCAGATGCAAGGTAATAAACACACTTGAATCAATTATAAGGCTTCATTCTTCAGACTCTGGGGGTCTATGAATAGAGTTCCAACATCCAGCCCACACTGCTCCCACTCCTCCTATTTCTTATATCTAAGTGAAAAATATACACGGGAGTGGGGGGTCTATGTCTTCAAGTACTATTAAAAGAAAATATATCTTCTATCCAGTCTTGTCATTACTAACACATTAAATTCCCCGATCCACTCATCCTTCTACCATACCAAACCCGAATTCTGCTTTTTCAATTCCCCAGCTCCAGTAAGTTAACGGAATATGTTGCAGACCTGCCCTGATCAGCTTTGTTACAATTCCATACTAGTAAAACTGGCTGTTATTGTTGTTCAGTAAGATTTGCCCTTGATTTCCCAGTATATTACAAGTAATAGTTTTTCACTATCTTAAAAATTTTAGTACTAGAAATTTCCTCATTTTACCACATATAATATTAACTAAGGTCCACAATGTTTGTCACATTTGGCATTTAATCAGCATTAACGACTTTAGTGGTAACAGAAGTCAGATAACAATGTATGTGAAAATGAGTAACAGAGGTCATTGCGGAAGAGGAAGTGGAAAGAGTGTAAGAGCCAGAGGCAGTAAATGACCACAAGGAAACTGATGCAGCATACAGCAGAACAAATGAAGTGTGAACTCACAGAGGCTCTGACACCATGTGTGTATAAGTCCCGTGCAAGCTCACATTAGACCAAATCCTAGCATGAAGAAGGGTTGTGGGCACAAAGCTCCACCCCTAGCCCAGAAGCTTCTGGCAATTGATAACTGTGTGAAGAAAGAGAGTCAGTTTTCTCAAGAGTATGACCCCTGGTAAGTTGACCATGCTCTCGTGGAAGACCACACGTCCAAGAATATATGGGCAACACATATAGGATTTGATAAGTTTTGAAAAGGGCAAAGACACAATGTTTGAAGGGGAAGTAAAGGGGTGAATTTGGGAGGAGCTGGGGAAAGGTGAATATTTTCAGAACACGTGAGCAATTCTCAAAGAACTAAAGAATGACTAAAACTTGAAGACATAGAGTCAGCTGGGTACAATGTAATTCTTAAAAATTACATTGCCTGGTGGTTGCCTAGCATTTACTAGGCCCTCGGTTAGATCCTTAGTACCAGGGGAGTTGGGAAGGAGGGCTTGACTGTAAATAGAAAAAAAAAACTTCAAAAAAAAGTGACCCAGCATTTTTCTAAGCTGAAGGGAAGTTAGCCACAGGAGAGAAAGTTAACAGAATAAACTTCTCAAATTCTAGAGATGAAAGGAAAGAAAGCTTTCTGTGTATCACATCCAGTATACTTGACCCTGTGATGGTCTCATTAGATAGCTAGATTATCTTTTTTTTTTTCAGAAGAAGGATCTGAGGGAAAACCATTAGGAAATTTCCCCAAATGCTACATAGGTAGTAAACAAAAATGTCCAAACTTAAAATCCATGTAATCTTCCACATAATACTTTGGATAGGGAATAAAAAGAATACTTAATTGTCAGCAATAGATGATAGAATATAGAAATAAAAGATGAAAACAAGTTTACAAATAAGAGGAAAATAGAGAAAAAAGGGGCTTTCAGGCTTGTTAGCCTCCTATGTCTATGTGCAGAAGAAAACAAGGGATGGGGAAGAGCCACAGTAAGGGCAAGGTTATTACAAAGGTTTGACATGATCACTGTGTGAAACAGACAGGTTCATGCTATAAAAATGAGGTGTCAAGATGAGGCTGAAAATTCTGTCTTCCCTCGTCTGTTCTAGTCTCCCTCTTCTCTGACCTTACCATTCACTACAGCACGAACAACACAACACACAGACCACACAGGCTAGCTTGGCACATTCGCTTTCCTCACAACAGACCATCAGTTTCTGGAGAACAAGTCACATTCTTCAGTCTGCTGATGATACACACCTTCCATACCTATTTATGGCACCTAACTATTATTTGTTAATGGATTTTAAACAATGCAATGGGTAAAAAAGAAAATAGAACTAAAAGCAACAAAGAGCTGCTGCTGCTATTCTTCATACATCAAAAGCTCACTGTTTTCTGAGTGATATAAAATGAAACCCAGATACTTCAGTATGACATTCTTATAACTTGGATTTATTAGCCTCATCCTCAAACAGTCTGCACATTCCCCATCTCTAAGCCATTGGTGATGTTTTTCCTCTTTTATTTCTACCTGCCAAAATTTTATATGTTCATCAAAAATCAGTTCACATGCTACTTTCCCCATAAAGTTATGTCAGTTCCTACTGTCCAATAGGAGATTGTTTCTCTTTGGGTTTTTGTAATGTTTTGTAAATTTGGTACAACATTTATTAAATTTATTTTCATCCAATTTCCTGATTTTCTTTTTACATATGGTTGTATGCAGGCTGGCTTCAAACTCCTGATGTAGCCAGAGGATGACTGACTTTTTCTGATTCTTTTCCTCGACAACGCAAGTGCTGCGGTTAGAAATTTGTGCCACCATATCTGGATATGCTTACTCAAATTCCTCTTCTAAATGTAAGATACTTCTGAGCACAGTAGTTGGTATTATATTTCTATGATCCTTTAACAATTAATGCTTAATTCATCTTAAAAGGCTAAAACTTTAAAAGATTGTTAAACCTCACTTTATGTCCCACAGAATTTTCTCACTACTTCTTTGGTTTCTATTTAAATTCTCCTTCAAATCACTATAGACAGGATAAATTGGAAGTTGGTAGCTGATTTTTAAAGGGGTGAAATTAAAAACTAGGAAAGTGATGAATGCCTATAATCCTAGCACTTGAGTGGCTGAAGGAGGAGGAAGACGAGAAAAAATGGCAAAAAAAAAATCAACAAGTTTCAACAATAAAAATGACTGAATATAACTTAAAACATTTGGTGGAAACATAGTAATGAAATATGAAGCACATATAAACATGGTAAGAATAAAAGTTCTAGCTACATTGTAACCGGGAAGAAAAGAAATATATGCAAATGGTTGAGAACCATGAGTGAATCAAGAAAAAAAGAATCAAAGAAGCTGCTCCACTGGAGAACCATTGTGGTTTCTGATTTTTAAAACCAGCTCTATTTTTACTCTATATGCTAATATATAAGAATACCTCTTCTCCATAAAGGGATTTTTCTCTTTTACAGAAAAGATATGATCAACATTAAAATTCATATTCTGCTATATTTATAAATTTTATAAGGGTAGAATAGTGTATGTAGCTCCACTGACAGCAAATGTGCCACCAATCCATCCCAGCTGTGGAGACACTTTCAGTTGTCATGACAAAAGGATGGAGAGATGCTACTGGTGTCCAGGCAGGTAGAAGAGTCCTGCACTGCACACAGTAGTGGCTGCTCCTCCACAACAATGAGCATGAAGAGAGCTACTGTTGGAGAAGTTCTGTAGTAGAGAAGGAGTTGTTTTGCTGGGCTCTATTAACTTACCAGCTACAACAGCGCCCACAGCCCATGAAACACGCAAAACACTCAAAAATAAATGAACACAAATCTTTTTCCTTGGAATTTATGCTGACACTGCTAATGGCCCATTTTACAACGCTTATTGTTTTAATTGTGCCTAATGTGTGTATTACAGGCAGAGGTTAGATAAGGATAATTGTGTCTTCCTCCATATTCTCTACCTTATTTTCCCTTGAGACAGGATTTGCCTCCTGGTTTGCAGGCCAGAAAACTCCTGTTGGGATCCACCTGTCTACAGCCCTGAACTCCCAAACGCAAGCACACGTGGTTAGGAATAGCTTTTCTTTTTACATAGATTCTGGGGATTTGAACTCGGATCCCCATGCTTAAACAGCAAGTGTTCTTACCCACTGAGACATCTCCCCATTCCCAGCCCCAAAATATGTGTCTTGCATTCAGGCTCTCTTCTTGCAAACTAACTTCTGGAGCTTCACAGCACTGATTATTTAAAAAGGCATCAAGGATCCTATCAGTGTAAGGACTTCCTGGTATCTCTGACTCCTAAAGATAACATAATTTGCTACAATGAGCCTTTTAGTATCTTTAAATTCTATTTGTTGTTGTTCTTGATGATGATGATTTGATAGAGTCTCAGTATATAGCCCTGGCTGTCCTGGAGCCCACTCTGCAAACCAGGCTGGACTCAAACTCATAGAGATCTACCTGCCTCTAACTCCTAAGTGGTGGGATTAGAGGTGTGCAACACCATGCCTGGCTCAGAATCTGCAACTTTTAATAGTAAACTCAAGATTTGAAACTCAGAAACCAATAAATACAAGCATATTTTGCTGTTGCTTTAATTGTTTTTGATTGTTTGAGACAGAATCACCCTTTGTAGCCCTGGTTGACCTAGAACTCACTATATATATCACAAAGATTCACTTTCTCCTGCCTTCCAAGTGCTGAGATTAAAGGCCTGTGTCATACTACTCAGAGGCCATATTAAACAAACAACTGTTTCAACCATAAATTACCAAGTAGATGGTGACGTGACTTCTAAAGAAGGCCAATGTGCCTTTCACCATAAAGCTGATCATGCAAACATATGCTAAAACAATTAGTATGTACAGAACAGTATGCTGAAACAATACAGAAAATGTTCTAGTTTAAATGCATCATAAATTTGATATCCTCTATAAACTAAAGTTGATATTATATCTTTCCAACCTTTTTAGATACATCTTGTCTCAGTTCTTGTACAGGGGGGGACTCATTTCCAGCTTTTTGTGCTGTGTTCTCTGTTTCCTGTTTAAAGAAGGAAAGAAACAGACCAAATGATGATTTTTATTTAAAAGTCTCCTCAAAAAGGATGCAAGGGAAAAAAATAAAGCATTCTTAAATCAAAGAAGACATGAGATTTTGTTTAAAATTAAAACACAAATAATACTAAACAAAGCAAAGAAACATAAAAGATACCAACAGATAGTATGCCATCTATGACACTGGGATTTGCAAAAAAAATAAAAAGCAGTAAATTTGTAATTTTTCACTTTTTTAAATGTGAAAAATTGAGCCTAATTTTCACAAAGATTTATTTCTATTTTATATGTATGGGTATTCTGCCTGAGTGTATGTATATACACAATATGGATGCCTGTAGAGACCAGAAGCCACTGGGTCCCATGGAACTAGAGTTGCAGAGAGTTATGAGCTGCCACAGGGGTGCTGGGATCCAAATGTGGGTCTTCTGAAAGAACAGAAGGTTACTCCAGACTCCTCAGCTTGTCTTTTTAACAGTAAAAACTAATAGAGGGCTGGTGAGATGGCTCAGAGGGCCAAAGAGCTTGTCACAAGCCTGACAACCTGAGTTCAATCCCTGGAACACACAGCCTGGAAGGGGAGAACCAACTCCCTCTGATCTCCAGAGTTGAGATTAACATGCATGTGCCCCCAGTAATAATAATAATAATAATTTTAAATTTTAAACATTTAATAGATGATAAGAAGTCCAGAATATCTTTGTAGCTAGAAAACATTAGGATCAAAAATATTTTCCTGGGACTAAAGAGATGGCTCAGTGATTATATACACTGAGCTGCTTTTCCAGAGGATACAGGTTCAATTCCTAGAAACCAAATGGTGACTCACAACATAAGAGTCGGTGATTTCGGATCCTCCAGGATAATCTAATACCCTCTTCTGGCCACTGCTGGCACTAGGCAAGCAAGGGGTACACAGCTATACATGCAGGCAAAACACTTATACACACTAAATAAATAGCTGTTAAAAATACTTTCCAAAAGTATTACTGTATAAATATGTAAAAATAAAAATCTTATGACACAGAAAAGCATATTTTGAGAATATTTTTAAAGTCTATACGCTTTAGATTAAAAGAAGCAAGGTTAAACCAGAAGTTAAATGAAGGTTTCAAAAACACTAAAAGATGAATAAAATTTCCAGGTGGTGGTGGCACACACCTCTAATTCCAGCATGTGGGAGGATCTCTGTGAGCTCAAGGCCAGTCTGGTCTACAAGAACTAGTTCCAGAACAGGCTCCAAAGCTACAGAGAAACCCTGTCTTGAAAAAAATGGGGAAAAAAGATGAATAAAATTAAACTCACCAAAAATACATAGATATGTGTGTGTATATATGTATACATTTATATGCACATAAATACAAACATGTGGGAAGTTAGAAAAGTAGACACAGACACCGTATTGCGGCTAGAGTAAAATAATCGTTTCATATATTTATAAATCTTGCTTTTTATATTTATAAAAGGATAGCAATTTAAATGTGACTTCTGATATAATGAAATATCAATTCATAATTCTTCGTCACAGAGCTTGTTAGAGGAAGGCTGCCATAACTTTCATAGACAAGTGATATAAGGCATATAGGATATGTGTGTGTGTGTGTGTGTGTGTGTGTGTAGGTATGTATTAAGATAGCACTTATAAAATTATCAGAATTGTTTACATGAGTACTAATTCTAAGATGAAGCTTTGCCAAAGATGACTACTGTTTAGTATAATTGAGTAAAATATTCTACTGAAATCTTTTATAGCCTTGAAACATTTTCAATCTCAAGTTTGTTTCTTTGGATTTCTCAATATTTGGGGAATACTATTAATTTTATTCTAGAATCTGATCAAGGATCATTCCCCTATGGAATCTTAGGTATCAGGTAACATCTAAACTCTCCCACAGCCCATGAGGGCTTAACATGATGTGGCCCTCTTCCTACACACTTGACAGCTCATGTCATCACCACCCACAATACCTAGGTTCAGTAAATCCTTGCTATTAGGGTTCAAGTGACATTTTTGTCATAGAAGGCTTGCCTGACCATCATTTAAAAAATATTTATTTGGGGGCTGGAGAGATGGCTCGGTGGTTAAGAGCACTGCTTGCTCTTCCAAAGGTCCTGAGTTCAATTCCCAGCAACCACATGGTGGCTCACAACCATTTGTAATGAGATCTGGTGCCCTCTTCTGGCCTGCAGACATACACAGACAGAATATTGTATACATAATAAATAAATAAATATTTAAAAAATATATTTATTTGATTTGATGTGTATGTGTGTGTCTATTAGTGGACATATACGGGAGATTGGAGCAGGAGGATTAAACAGGGAAGAGGAGATAGGAGAGCAGTAAGGGAGAGAATGTGGGTAGGGACAACTAACACTAAAGGCCACATGAAAACAGTGCCCCAACTAGATATCTTTCATCACCAAGTGAAAACAATGCCGGGAATGGGCTATATCTAGTTGAATCATTGTCCAAAGGGGCCCCTAAACATTGGCTATTGCCAAGGCTATTGGTTGCTCTCCACAAACTGATGGCAAGGTCCTATTGCTGAAGACAATTCTTACACATCTTACTGAACATGGAGAATTTGAGCTGGTGCCTAACTAGAGCCTTCACCCCTACTGACTAGTGTTTAAGGTACTCTGCATACTACCAGGGAAAAAAGATAACCATCTACAAATGCGGCGATCTACAACGATGCAAGATATACTGGACAGTAGTGGTGCAAACATGGGAGAAACCAACAACTCTCTGATTGGATTTAAGACCTACTCCGCAAGAAGGAAACCACACCTAACATTGCTCAGGTGGCTGTGAATGGGTCTAGAGGAAAACAAAATACTATTGGATTGGTAAAGGAACATAGCAATAAAATGACGCCTAATGCAATTTTTTTATACCCATAAATAGTGCTTCCCTCAGCAATCATCAGAGAAGCTTCCTCTTGCAGTAGATGGTAACGAACAGACTGACCGACAACTAGACAATGTGGAGAGAGTGAGAGACTTTGGAACACTCAGTCTTAAATGGGATGTCTTCATCAAATCCTTCTCCTCAGGGCTTAGGAAGCTATGAAGAAGAGGAGGCAGAAAGATTCTAAGAGCCAAAGGGGATGGAGGACACCAAGGAAATAGTGTCTTCAAGACACAATAGGACTGATGGAGGGAGGGAAGCAGAGAAAAATGTAGAGCTCAATATATATATATATATCCGATCCCAGGCCCAAGAAACTATATTGCATTAACAACCACTCACACAAAAAATTAGTTCTCTACCAAATGGAGTCTCTATTTAGTACACATAAAGACAGATTCTATGCTCAGCAGTCAATGGCCAACACAAACTGAACTCAGTGGTATTTTGTAGACTTTTTGACTCATATTGCATTGTTTGGACTTTTTTTGCTTTGTTTGCTGTTTTTTTTTGCTTGTATAATATAGTTTTCTAATTTTGTGCTTTTATGGATTTTGGTTGTGTGTGTATGTGTTTATACTTTGTTTTTTATGGTTTGTTTTTTGTTTTCTAAAGAAAGAGAGAAAGAAAGTGCATAGAGTTAGGGAGGTAGGGGAAGTGGGGAGGATCTGGGAGGAAGGGAGGATCTTGGAGGATTTGGGGGAAGGGAAGTTGCAATCAGAATATATTATATGAAATTTTTTCAATAAAAGTAAAAATTAACTTAAAAATGAAAACAACATGTTTATTTGTTTAATTTTATGTGCGTGTGTGTGTGTGTGTGTGTGTGTGTGTGTGTGTGAGTGAGTGCATTTATGCACTGCATGGCCACAGTGCCCATCAAGATCAGAAGGTTTTAGATCCTCTGGAATAGAAATTATAAATGGTTGTGATCCATCATCTGTGTGCTGGGAACCACACCTGGGCTCTCTGTAAGAGCAGTAAGCACTCCTACCCACCAATCAATCTCTCCAGACCTTTTTACTGACCATCTTAAAGTAACTTTTCAGAATCTGAAATGAACTTTGTTACTTGCTTAGTTTTTTTCTTCCTGTTCCATTAGAGTATAACAACTGTCTACAGTTACAGTTTCTATTTTTGTGAAGAGACAATACGATCATGGCAACTCTTAAAAAGGAAAGTGCTGTGGGACAATGGTCTATACCTTGTCACTTATATTTTAAATAAATGCTGATTGGCCAGTAGCCAGGCAGGAAGTATAGGCAGGATGACCAGGCAGGAAGAAGAGGCAAGACAATGAGAATTCTAGGAAGAGGAAAGTTCTTTCTGCAGTTGTAACCCAGCCTCAGAGGAAGCAAGATGTGACTGCCTTGCTAAAAGAGGTACCAGCCATGTAGCTAACACAGACAAGAATCGTGGGCTAATATAAGGTATAAGAGTTTATAAGAAGCCTAAGCTAATGGGTCAATCAGTTTATAACTAATGTAGAGCCCTGTGTGATTTCTTGGGACTAACCGGCTGGGGAACCT
This sequence comes from Myodes glareolus, assembly GCF_982192425.1. Taxonomy (NCBI): domain Eukaryota; kingdom Metazoa; phylum Chordata; class Mammalia; order Rodentia; family Cricetidae; genus Myodes; species Myodes glareolus. Next base: position 27,463,126 of record NC_142053.1, on the reverse strand, counting down.
GGTGGGGCAGAAACCTCTGTTAACAGGAAGGCATTTAATCATTGTGGCTTGCTTTCAGTTTCAGAGGTTCAATCCATTATCATCACGGCAGGAAGCATGACAGCATGCAGGCAGACATGGTGCTGGCTATATCTTGATCAGAAGGCAACAGGAAATCAATTGAGACACTGGGTGGTATCTTGAGCATAGGAAACCTCAAAGCCCACTCCCACAGTGACACGCTTCCTCCAACAAGGCCATATCTATTCCAAAAAAGCCACACCTTCTAATAGTGCCACTCCCTATGAGTTTATGGGAGCCAATTACATTCAAACTATCACAACAACCACAAGAACGAGGACATTGCTTCTTGAGTCTACCATTATTTATCCAATATCTCAAATGGTGTCCAGCACTAAATAATCACTGCTAAATAGTGAAGGTCGAATAATGTATATTCTGGTTTTCCTTTGGTAAATATATACATAATATATACATCTTAAGTTTACATATTCTTTAATTGATTTCTGGATTTAAATTTTATTTGTCGAAATAGCATCTCACTATATAGCCTTGGTTGGTCTGGGATTCACTGTGTAGAGCAAACTCAAATTGTACTCATAGAGATTCACCTGCTTCTGCCTCACAAGTGCTGAGATTAAAGGTGTGTGCCAAATATGCCCAGCCTTCTTTATTTTAATGAAGTGCTTTTTCCTTTTATCTTTAAGATTATAATATAACATTTTTCCCTTCCCTATCTTCCTCTCAAACTCTACCATATACTTGTCCTTACAAATTCATGGCATCTTTTTCATTAGTTATTATTCTATACATATCTGCACATAGATATGCATTCCTAAATATGACATCTATATGATGTTACTTGTATGTAGGCTTTCAGGGCTAAACATTTAGTATTGGATAACCACTTGGTGTGCTTTTCCCTGGGGAAGACTATCCCACTCTCAGTATTTCCTAGTTTTCTGTAGTTCTTCGTGTAGGGCAGAGGCCTTATACAAAAGGAAGTACTTATTAAAAACATGTATTTATTTACATATTTTTAAGTGTATTGTTTTTCCTGCATGTATATATGTGCACTGTGTGCATGTCTGATCCTCTGCAACTGAAGGACTAATAGCTATAAATCAAATGTGCATGCTGGAAATCAAACTTGAGCTCTCCGTAAGAACAAGTGTTCTTTTTTTTCTTCAAAAAAAAGATTTATTTATTTATTATGTATACAACATTCTGCCTCCATGTATGCCTGCATGACAGAAGAGGGTACCAGAACTCATTAAAGATGGCTGTGAGCCACTGTGTGGTTTCTGGGAATTGAACTCAAGACCTCTGGAAGAGCAGCCAGTTCTCTTAACTACTGAGCCATCTTTCCAGCTCCAGCCTAGTTTTAAACTAAAAAGATCTAATCAAAACTATTTCATAAGATTACTTGGACAAGATAATGAATATCTGAAAGATCATCTTCAAGAATAGTTACCATAGAGCATGATTAATCCTACCAATTTTAAGTATTTTAACTTAATTATCCCCCAACTGTTTATTACCTGGAAAATCAAAAGCCTTTAACAACATAATTTAAAGGAAAATTTCTTAATTTAAGCTATTAAAAATTACATGAAAATTTCCTAGGCCCCCAATTTGATTTGTTTTAATTAGTGTTTATAAAGATCCTAGGTTAGCATTCTTACACTGAAAAAAAACCTGCTAAGCAGTGATTAGATTTCTATTTTATATAGCTTACCAAAGCTCTTTTGGACTTTGCACTTAAAACGTAGCAAGCTGCTAAGTCACAAGTTAAAAGGGGTAATATAGCACCAGCCAAAGGACCTGATCTCCAGGGAAATGAAGTCAATCAGAAAGTTTCTTAGTAAAATCTAAATATACATAAGTCAACTATAATTTCACTGAAAAAAAATCAAAGTAGTTGACTATATATAGCCCAGGATCCTTCTGATAACACCTCTGTCAGGCTGGGACGATAAGGCGATAGAAGTAAAGCATGCGATGAGACAGCACCATCAAGTTAACTGAGATATTCTTTAGTATCTTCTTATAGGGTGAAATGTTCTTTACTAAAACACAAAACTAAGTTCGAACTTTCCCAATATCATGTTGTTTCTCTAGTCTGTATGTATCACAGTATCAGAAACACACTTTAGTAAAAGGTATAATTCATGATTCAGTTTTTAGTCATCTATGTAGAAGTTATGCTCTACTTGTGCTGACTAATATAGTTGCTTACACTTTCCCTATTATAGGACTTGAACATTTTACTTTTGATACACATGCTCCCCACTCCAAGTTCACCCATAAAACCTATACTATTTTTCCCTCCCAAGAATATCAGTGCCCCCCAGTCCCTTCCTCTATATCTAACCTCTCTGTGGCTACAGTTTATAGCTTGGTTATCATTTATTTAAAGGTTAATATCCACATATAAGTGAATACATATCATATCTATCTTTCTGCATCTGGGCTACCTAACTTAGGATGACTAGACAGGAACAGGAGGAACAGGTTGGGAGGAAGAGGGAAAATGTGGTTGAGAGAAGGAACGCAGAGAGAGGCAGAATTGTGGGGCATTTGGTGGTATGGAAATCTAGTACAGTGGAGTAGTCCTAAAAATATATGAAGGTAATAATAATGAAGACTCGAAATAATGAGGGAGACAGAGTCCCAACTAGCCATCTCTTGGGGTCCCATGAAAATCCCCAAGCAATAAAGGCTACTGCTAAGACAACAGGTTGCTCTCTCAAACAGACAGCAAGGACTCTTTGTTGTGTTGAAGACAACATCTATGCAACTCACTAAATATGATGGAGAGGTCAATCCGGTACCTACATAGAACTTTTACCCCTACGTTCTAATGTCTTTGGTATGGGAAGGTACTCTTCAGGCTAGCAAAGGAAAAGCATAAAATCCAACCCATTCACAAAATCTTTGATCTATAATGCTGTCCTGCCTACTAAATAAGCTAGGGCAATGGTGGTACAAAGCTTGTCAGAGTAGCCAAACAATATCTGATTTGACTTAAGTCCCACTCTAGAAGATAGAAATCATACTTGACACTGCTTTGGGTGACCCAGAACCAGAGAGTAGATAGCCCAGAGACTTAGGGTAAAATCAAACACTAACTACTGGTCTCAAAAAGAAAAAGTAGTAATAAAATGACTCCTAATTATATACTGCCCTACTCATAGATCAGTGCCTTATTCGCCCAACATCGAAGAACCTCCCTCTTGCAGATGGGAATAAACACAGAGCCATACAATACCCTCAGCCATACATTATGCGGAGAGCCAGGACTCAAAACACACGGCTCTAAATGGGATGTCTCAATCACATCCCTCTACTCAGGACTCAGAGAACCCTGAAGAAGAGGAGGCAGAAAGAGTGCAAGAGCCAGAGGGGATGGAAGACACCAGGAGAACAGGTCCTCTAAATCAACTGAGCAAAGCTCATATGAACTCAGAGGCTGAAGCAGCAAGGACAGTGCCTATACCAGGTCCTCTGCACATATAGCTTTCAGTTTAGTATTTTTATGGGAACCTGAGTGTGTGAATGAGTGGGTCTCTGATTCTTGTGCCTTCTCTTGGGGTTCTTTTCCTTTCCTTGGTTTTGCTCTGTCAAAATGAAAAAATTACGGAGATGGAAAACAAATTTGGAGATGATGTGGGGCATTTGCAGCATGTTAAACATAAAGCGGTAGCACAAGAATTGTGTTGATGACACACTTCTGCATCTTGGTTGTGGTGGTTACACAGACACACACACAGAAAATACTGACATTCACACTGAACCAATGTTAACTAAAACCAAAACTCTTAGTTTTGATACTGTTCTATAATGAAGTTATAACCATCAGGGAAGCTGGCTGGAGGATACGCAGAACATCTTCATACTATATTTGTAGCTCCCTATGACTCCATACCAATTTTGAAATTAAGAAGGTAAAAAGGGAACACTATCCATTCTCATATTTATTTACTAAATACGTAATTTGCTATCTAATTTTAGTCATGGACAGTCTTTAATTACTGGTGTAAAGTAGATTCTCTAACCTATTTGTTATAATCTATAAATACCTTAGAATCAAGTAGCCTTGAAAACCTAAAAGTATAAAAAGCAATTGCTTCTATAAATAGAGACTAGAAGGTAGGGGATGAGGAATAGGAGGAAAGGCTCTTTTCATCATGTTTCTTTTGCTCTATAGATATTTAACCCATTTCTATGTGTTACTTTTAAAACATGTTTTATGGAAATATTAAGTAGAAAGTTATAAAATACAAGGAAGAATTATGATAGAACCTTTCTTAAGCATCAAGTTAAAGAAAGAGGAAAGAGTTTTAAACTCTCTTATACATTATTCTCATTTTCCTTTATAATCTCTCCTCCTGAGAAATGATAGCCTAAATTTTGTTTATCATTACTCTGTTTTCTTCCCAGTTTGATGTTTATATTTTCTTTTTCCTTTTTTTTCTGTTTGTTTGTTTCATGGAGACAGGGTCTCATATAGAACAAGATGACCTCAAATCCTCTATGTAAACAAAAATGATTTTGAATTTTTTATTCTTTTGCTTCCATATCTCTAGTGCTTGGATTATAGGCATGATCCATTGCTGTAGAATAATCCTTTTGCACACTGTGACAATATATTGCTCTCATTGGTTTAATAAAGAGGCAACTGGCCAAGAACTAGGCAGGAAGAGATTAGGCAGGAGGACCAGACTGAAAGAACACTGGGAAGGATGGCGGGGTCACCAGCCAGGCACAGAGGAAGCAAGAGATGAACATGCCGTGGTGAAAAAAAGGGATCACCACATGATAGGGCATAGGTAAGAAATATGAGTTAATTTAAGATGTAAGAGTTAGTTAAGCAACAAGCCTAAGCTATTGGCCAAGAATTTATAAATAATAAGTCTGTGTGGTTATTTGGTAGCTAGCTGGCAGGACAGAAAAGCCTGCCTACAAGCCATCATGCCCAATTTTATGGGGTAAAGGGATTGAATCAAGAGACTTCTTTGTGGTATACTTTTGAATTTAACATAATGGAATCACAGTGCATATATTTTTCTGTGTCTTGTACCTCCAATCATTACTCTGGGTTTGAAACGCATTTCGGTTTTGTATATAATTAATTCATTATTACTTCTGTAGAATGTTCCAAATAAATATAATATGTGTGTAATGTACATAAAAGAAGGTATATGTGTGTATACATATGCATATATGATATGTAGAGAATGTTCAAGATTGTACATACAAAATTATATAATACACATATATCAATACTTATTATATATGATGCATTTAATGTAAAAAATTTTCACGATATTTTTGTATTTAAAATGGTTACCTCTTAGGGGTTAGGATATAGCTCAGTGACTGAGCCTTTACCTAGAATGTGCTAAGATCCATGTTTGATCTCCAGTACGACAAAAAAAATAACAAAGCAAAAAAGGCTACCAATGACATATTGTCACAACAGAAAATCTCTTTGCTTAGAAATAAGACCAGTATTAATTTTTTATTTATACACTATTAATACTGTCAAAATATGTGCCCATAGGAAACATAGAAGTATTTTCGTTATTCTGTATTTTTTTCTTTTTTTAAAATACTAGGGTCTGATCCTAAGGTCTTGTACATACTAGGTAAGTACTTTACGCACTTAGATCTATATAGTGTTCTTTCATTTATAAAATTATAAATAAAATAAAAATAATGAATATTTAAAAAATTATATATAACTGTGCGTATAGCACAATATTTACATAAGTTTTCATATATTATATAAATAATTGGTAAATCAAAGTATAATAACAATGTTCTTGAACAAAAAATAACTTTAAAAAAACAGTGGCAAGGAGATGACAAATACCAAAATCTTTGAAAAAACACAACTAACCTTGACTGATGAAAGTCCAACTTTTTCTGGAGACCTGTTCAGAAACAAAAAGATGGTATTAGAGTGAAGAAACAAGAAAGACTTCTACATACTAAAAAAGACAAACTTGTATTTAAAAATTAGGTATATATTTTGTTACTGGAAAATCTTATTTTTGTATAACAAAATATGGAAAACAAAAGGGCAGGGAAGAAAGTTAAAGCAGATATTAATAAGTTTACCACCACCTGTCTTCATAATACATATACTATAGGGAGCTTTGTACGTAAGAAACTGTACAACTCCACAATAAAATTCCTCAAAATGATTTTTCTAAATGTGAAATTGTGGGTCGAAAGTATAAAAATTTCAAATTTTTAGGAAGCTTCCAGACTGCCATCCAGAATAATCACACCAATTTACGCTCTCACTACTTTAAGAATGCCAGTTTAATACCATCACTGAAGATGAGTGCCATTTACAGTATTTGCCAATCTGATGAACAAATGTACAAATCTGTCTTATGTTACACTTTTTTGATTGCTAACATGGTTGAAAATTTTTATGTGTATTATACATACTGATTTTGGAAAGAGAAATCATTTTTGTTTTTGACTTCAGTTTTTCTACTGGAGCAAATCTCTACTCACACCTGGGGTAAAGTCAAATAATACAAGTTTAATAAAATAAAAGCATGTAGTGATAAAAAACATTTGAGATAAAATAACCCCTAATGATATTCTGCCATTCTCATAGATCAGTGCCTTGTTCAGTTACCATCAGAGAAGCTTCCTCCTGCAACAGATGGGAACAAATATAGACACTCACACTTAGACATTACACAGAGAGAGACTTTGGAACACTCAGCCCTAAATGGGTTGTCTCCATCAAATCCTTCCACTGAGGGTTCAGTGAACCCCACAAAGGAGGAGGTAGAAAGATCAGAGAAGTAAAGCAGCCAGCCATTAAAGTTCTTACCTCTATAAAATCTTCAGACTAAAGAGGGGGTGAGCTCCTATCTCCTTCTGCCTTATATTCCTCTCTCCACCCAGCCATATCACATCCTGTCTCCACCTGTCTAGTGCTGGGATTAAAAGAGTCAACTAAGTGCTGGGATCAAAGGTGTGAGCTAGCGCTTCTCTCTCTCTCTCTCTCTCTCTGAATCAAAGGTGTGAGCTCTGTTTCTCTCTGTCTCTCTCTCTGGTTTTGCGAGACAGGATTTTTCTGTGTAACAGTCCTGACTGTCCTGGAACTAGCTCTTGTAGATCCACCTGACTCTGCCTCCCCAGTGCTGGGATTAAAGGCATGCACCACCACTGCTTTTAGACTGGTTAAATCTCCTGTAACTCAGTGTGGCCTTGAACTCCTGATTTTACTACTTCTACTTCCCAAGTGGTGGGATTAAAGGCATATGCCACCACTGCCTGGTCTCTACGATTAACTAGTAGCAAGCACCACCATCTGATCTTCAGGCAAGCTATATTTGCTAGAGCACAAACAAAATATCACCACAAAGAAAGGAGGGGTAGAACTTGGAGGAATAGAGGGGGAAACCATAATCAGGATATATTATGTAAGAAAAAAAATCTATTTTCAATAAAAGAAAAAATAACAATGAATTAATAAAATAGTCTACCCTTAAACATAGACTACTCTAGATACAATAATTTCAAAATTTAAGATATAGTTCCAAAATATAAGATATAATAATTCCAAAAAATAAGATATAATATAATAATTTCAAAATATAAGATACAGTAATTTTAAAAGTAATTTCTTACCAATTCTTTTTACTGATTCTTTCCTCACCTTTTTCCTTTTTCTAAATAAGAATACTGGCTTCAAAGCATAATCAAGAGAACACATTTATAGCCAATTATTATACCTCAGGGCTACATAGCAACAGTAAACAGTTAATATGCCAATCCTGAGGATTTTGAAAAATAAAATGCAATTATCACAGATGATATAACTTTGGGCTGAATGGCAGCTTCAAACCAAAACCATTTAATCACAGTGTTTTTGCAGAGATAGAAAAACATTTTAAGAGTCTGGGTGACTTTTCCTCAAGTCATATTTATAATAAGAACCAAACTACCATATTCTCTATATGCCATATTTAGTATGATGTTGTTATAGGAATCTT